>NC_133849.1:4203183-4503411 GCF_047830755.1 Zonotrichia albicollis
CAGGGATCTGAAGAGCTCCAACATCCTCCTGGGCATGGATGGCTCTCTCAGGGAATCAGTAAAAGCCACTGCATGAAAGCTGAGGGTTTCTTGAAGGGTCCAGTTCCATCTTTCCTTGGGTACAGCCCTGAGGACTTTTCCAGCTGACTTCACTACTGCACTCTCAGACTGAGAGTGGGGAATCTTGGTGCTTGGTTTCCCCATTCCAGCTGCCTTTGACAGGGTTTGTTTCTGTCCTCAGCTGATTTTGGCCTCTGCGCTCAGCTCAGCCCTGAGCAGGACCAGCGCAGCTCCATGGTGGGCACTGCTCACTGGATGGCCCCAGAAGTTGTGACCAGATCTCCTTATGGCCCCAAGGTGGACATCTGGGCCTTTGGCATTGTGACCATTGAGATGGTGGAAGGAGAACATCCTTACTTCAGGGAAACGGCGGCCATGGGAAGAGGCAAATTCTGCAGTGGCTGCAGAGGCCTGTGAGCACAGGGGGACCCTGCACTGGGAGCAGCAGCTGGAGGTTTCTGCACATGGGAAGGGAATGCCCAGAGGACTCCAGTCCCAACACAGACGAAGATTCTGCAACCGCCAGCAACAATTTTCTTTGGGATTTATGTTGCTGGAACTCATCTGGCTGTGAGGATTACCTGGAAATGCGAAGCAAGTGCATCAGCTCTAATGTTGCCTTGCAAGAAAACCCCAAACCAACCCCAAATCCCAGCCCCAAGGACATCAAGATTTCTGCAGGAGCTTCTAAAAGACATTTTGCAAGTTGATCTTCCCCCTGATTCTTCTCACTGGGAAACTTGTCTAAAACCTGAAGATGATTGTTTAACATTCTCATAGTCTAATGTATTTCTTTCCTAGTCCAAGCTACTTTCTCTGTGTCACCAAGCCTGAGCTTTCAGCATCACAAACCTCCTGTGTCTTGCCTGGCAGTTTGTGGGATGGGGCATCAGGAATGCATTTACTTGAGTGTCAGTGGCACTGCAGAGATGCACTTGATGTAAGAATCCTCTGAAATAACACAGGCAGACCACACTGACTCTGGAAAATGGCCTGTAAAGCTGGTGTCCACATTTGGAGAAGCAAAACATGCTATTTCTGATGGAGGTTCCTACTGACAGAGTCAGCCAATGCAACTGGCTCTCAAGGCGAGATCATTTGGATGTTGCAGTGGCTGTGGCAGCCCCAGGGTTTGGGTTTTTTGGCTGGCATAGCAAAATGAGCTGTGAGCAGCATCTGTGGCAGGGAGGAAAGTGCCCCTGGAGCTGGGGCTGAGGCCCCGGGGTGGATGTGAGCCCGTGTGGGTGTGAAGGGAGCTGGCAGAGCGCTGAGTTTGCTTTCCCTGCAGGCTCGCGCTCTGATCCGGCAGAACGGGAGCCCGCAGCTGCAGCAGCCCCGGCGCCTGTCGGCTCTGCTGCGGGACTGCCTCGAGTGCAGCCTGGAGACGGACGAGGAGCGGCGCTGGGCTGCCCAGGAGCTGCTGCAGCTGAGGGCCAGGGGCTGCAGGGGAAGCAGCAGTGCCAGGGAGGGGTTTTCTTGTGGGGCCCCCTCCGACAGTCTCCAGTCTGGCTGCGTTCCACAGGCAGAGCAAGCAGAATCCTCGCCTGCTGTGGCTTGGCAGGCTCCTTTGGAGCTCATCTGGGCCTGGTGCCTCACAGCGAGCAGGGATATCTTCAAGCAGCTCAGGGGGCTCAGAGCCCTGCCTGACCTGAGCTTGGATGTTTCCAGGGAGGAGGCACCTCCCACATCTCTGGGCACCTTCTGTCAGTGTTTCCCCACTCTGCTGGTTAAAAAATTCTTCCTTAGATCCAATCTGAGCCTGCTTCCCTCTCCTGAGTTTCAAAGCATTTCGCTTTGTCCTGTTGCAACAGAGCCTGTGAGGAACTTGACTCTGGAAAGTAACAGTTCATTTCTTTCCTTTTTATCCTTTGGGCAGCACCCATTTTTATCATCAGCCAAGCCTCTCTCCAGCCTGACCCCTCTGATCACTGCAGCAAAGCAACTGAGGGAGCAGCAGAGGAGAGGAAGCCCTTGAGAACAGCTTTCAGTTACAGTAGTCACGACAACTAGTTAGTTATGGTAGTTAGTACTGGTAGTTAGTTATGATAGTTAGCACTTGTAGTTAATGGTAGTTAGGACAGCCTGTTTGTTATGGCAGTTGTTTGAATAAAAACTCTCTTAACCCTCAACTGCCTTGCCGTGTCCCTTCCTCCTCCCGCTGTGCCTCAGCTGCCCGGAGCAATGTGAGGGGAGAGCGGGCCCAGCCTGGCCCAGAGCTGAGCCCCAGCAGAGCCCTGGCAGAGCCCAGAGCAGCCTCGGCACCTGCAGAGTCAGCCTGGAAGGAGGCGCTTGGAGCCTTCTCGGCTGCACCCGGCTCTTGGTTACAAACTGGGTGTGCTGGAAAATGCCACCGGCTCTGCACGAGGGCAGAAGGGGCCCGGGGAAGGCCCAAGTGCTCCATGCAAGGGAAAAACCTGCCCTGGGTTTGTTATAAATAACTGGGTAGTGTTGGCTTTTGCTATTATGTACTGACTTCTGCAAACTATTCTTAATCACAACGAGTTTGATAGAGTGCAGTTTGTAAACACTTTTAACTTCTTTTGCTCTAGTAAAATTTGTCAGTTTTTTGTGGCCAATGCCCTGGCCTCTGTGTAGCTCATATCCTCAGAACATCATTTCTGGATGATATTTGAGTTTGTGGACAGTGTGAAAAACATACATTATCGTTTTGGCTTTGGAGAATATTAAAGTGGATGCCATGTGTTGTGCATTAGAATGTTAACTTTTGCAGAAGTAGCTGTAGTTGTGAAATAATAATTAATGCTTTTATTTTTGTAAATAACTGACAATAACACTTCAGAGACTTTTGTGAAATAGCTAATGTTCATTTCAAGTACTTGTGGAAATAGCTAAAACCCTCTGCATGGTCAGACAACATTTAAGGAAGGGATGTGATGAGGACCCCTGCCCCTGACCCTTCCACTGTCAATAACTGTCACCTGTGAAACCACAGAACAGGGGCCCTTGTGAGGGAGTGACACACAACCCTCAAAACAGCAATCCACGATTCCTGTACGTGCTCTAAAACGGTGAGTTGGGGGTCAAACCAACCTAAAGAATTCCTGGAACATGTAAACAAGTTCAAAGAAATGTTTGAATGTGTATAATCATTATGAGTATGTATTTGAACAACACAATGGAGAAACTGGACAAGAAGAGTTGCTGTGGTTAACCGGTGTGCCTCTGGCCGTCGCCAAGCACCCAGCGCTGTTACTGATTTGTCCCTTATTATTCCTTATTAAACTTTCAAAAATTGTAAAGAGTGAGGCTCCTTTGTCACAATACCCAATATGCTCACCCCTTGATCTTCCCCTAAAGCCAGGATTTGTCAATCCTAAACTTTGTCTGGATGGAGGAGAAGGATGCTGTGAGGAAAAGGAAGATGCACTGGTGTGGAGGCCCATGGGAGTCTCAATCTCCCACTCATGGGGGACTGGTCCCGAATAGGAAGAATAGATTTCAAGGTTATGGTGAGAAGCTTGCTTCTCCCATAGATCTTTGCAGGCACATGCTGATTTCTGGGAAGTTACGTTGCCCCATTGGCCCGTTGGCCTAATTACCCTAGTTCACCCCCTATTAGCCATCTCTGGTTAGTCCCTACAATGTTCCCGTCTGTCTGTCCCTCC
Organism: Zonotrichia albicollis; assembly: GCF_047830755.1. Classification (NCBI taxonomy): domain Eukaryota; kingdom Metazoa; phylum Chordata; class Aves; order Passeriformes; family Passerellidae; genus Zonotrichia; species Zonotrichia albicollis. The sequence goes on from NC_133849.1 coordinate 4,206,870, forward strand.
ATTGGCCCTAATTTACTGCATTCCTCTGCCCCTGTTTCCCCATTAGCTGACCCGACCCTTAACCCCTCCTTTGCACCATTTTCCCCCATATCCATTGGACCCTGACCCTCAGCTCCACCCTCACTACCCCATATAAAAACCCCCTGTGCCCTCAGCTTGCACCCTGTCTTTGTCCCTGGGCCCTGCTCAGCTGTGTCCCCTGTTCCTGTACCAATAAACCCAGTTTGCTGCAGATCATACCCAGACCCATCCTGCCAACTTTGTCAACTTTATAAAGCAGCCGTGAGCTTCGGGCTCCGGAGTGCCGGACGCTCCAAGGGCCTGGGCAGCGCCAGGACGCTCCAGGCTGGGACAGCCAGGCAGGGCAGGAGGAATCACTGCCCCTTTCCCCTCTCTGCTGCTCCATCTCCCAGCCCAGCATCGCTGCAGGACAGCCTCACTGCCAACGCCATCCTGCCAGGGATGGACTGGGGGGATCTCCTTCCCCTTCCCTCTGCCATGGAGGCAAATCCCATCTGCTCCTTGTCCACCCTCCTTCCTCTCCTGATTCTATCCTTCATCCATCCACGTTCCTTTCCCATCTCTTTCTCCCTTGTTCCTTCTTCTTCCTTCCTCTCCTCCTGCCTTTTCCTTTTCCCTTCTCCCTGTCTCTTCCTCTCCTTGTGCTTCCTCCCCCAGGCACTGAGCTGCGGACAGAGACCAGGGAGAACAAATCCCTGCCACAGAACCTCGTGGAAGAGGCCATTTGGAAAGGCTGCACGGCGCAGGAATCCAGTGGGGAGGAAAAACGCCAGAGATCCCACACGAGGAGGGGCTGCAAACCCAGCCTGGGGATCTGTGAGGAGTTAAAACCCTCCCTGTGATGGGAAGGGTGTGGGGAATGTGAGAAGAGCTTCAGACAGAGCTCAGCCTATTCCTGGCGCCTCCAAAATTGGCGGTGCCAGATGCAGAGATCCAAGGGGCTGCAGAGATCCCCCTGCAGATCCACGAGGATGCAGAGATCCCCCTGCAGATCCATGGGACTGCAGAGATCCCCCTGCAGATCCACGGGCCTGCAGAGATCCCCCTGCAGTCCCCGGAGCAGCCACGCTGAGCACGGCGATGCCTGAGAGGAGGCTGTGATCCCGTGGCCAGAGGGCCCCGCTGGAGGAGCCTGTCCTGGCAGGACTGACCCCGGGGCACGCTGACCCACGCTGCAGCACTTGGAGGGGGCTGTGCCCCATGGGATGGACTCAGCTTGAAGTTCCTGGAGAAGTCTCTGGTGGGAGAGAGCCCAGGGTGCAGCAGGGGAACGACTCCTGTCCCTGAGCAGAGGGAGAAGCCCCGGGGCATGAACTGAGCCCGGCCCCATTCCCTGTCTGCAGCACTGCCGGGGTAGGAGGTGCAGCTGGAAGGAGGGAGGCGTGGGGGAAACCTAGATTTAAGGCTCTTCACTTACTCCTCATTATCCTGCTCTGAGTTTTTGGGGTTTTCTGTCATAAAACTCTCCCATCCCCCACTCATTCACAGAGGTTTGGGGCGGTTTTCCCTTTTTGGGGGAAATCAAAGTGATGCACTGATGCTCCTAATTAGGGGTAGGAGAAGTGAGGGTCCAGGGCTTCCCGCTGAGCCGGAGCCACCAGAGCCGCAGTGGCAAGAAAGCCGTGGCGGGAGCTGCGGAGATGTTTGTTTGTGTTTTCAGCTCAATCCCCCTCAGGCCCGGGCCCGTTCCAGGGCTGTTCCTCAGCTCCTGCTCTGCCCTCATGCAGCCCAGGGGGCCCTGAGAGCGTGGGGCTGGGTTGTGCCGTGTGCAGAGCCCGCCCCTGGCTGTGATTGGGCGATGGTGCCGTCAGTCGTGGTTGTGGCGCGCTGATTGGTGGGAGCGGGGCGGAGCAGGGCCCTGGTGGCGGGCTGAGGGCGGCTGTGGCTGGCCAGCGGTGTCATTGTCGTGTGTGCGGGCCCGCGAGTGGCGGCAGCGGCCGGAGCGCGGTGAGGCGGCGGCGGAGCTCGGAGGCGGCCGCAGCGCGGGTGGGAGCCGCGCTGGGTTGTGCGGGGGCTCGGGGCTGGCTGCGGGCCTCGGGGGCGGCAGGGGGCTCGGGCGGGTTCGTTGTGCCGTGTCCGGCCCGTGTTGCCGCTGGCATGATGGCGCTGCGGGAGCGGCTGCCCGCGGTCTCCTTGCGGCCGCTGCCTCGGCAGGAGCCGCTGCCGGAGCAGCGCTGGCTCGGCCCGGTTGCTGTGGCTGGGACAGAGGGGGCTGCCCCGTGCCCGGGGGTGTGCGGGGAATTGCCGCGGCCGGAGGTTTCTGTGCGCAGAGGAGACAGAGGAGTCCTGTAAAAGTGACTTTATTGCTGGGCAGAGGGAGAGGCCGTGGGGCATTTGCCGTGTGCTCTCTGCCATTGTTGTAGTTCGCAGCCTCCTTTTTATCCTCACTTTCCCGGCCTCATCTCCCTCTCCCTTTGCCCACTGGCTGAGGTGCTTGGAAGGTTCAGACCTCCCGATCCGCCAACTGCATGTCCTCGTTAATGTGTACCCCCACTTTTTTATAACAGCCAATATTCACGGCTCTGTTAAGTTTTTATTCTTCTCGAAGTTCAGAAATTTTGCGGGTCTTTCTGTGAGCAGCAGTCCATGTTAATTAGGAACATTTATTGAAGCTGGTGATTTCACCCGTTACTTCCTTATCTACTAGTCCCTGGCCCCTCGCTCAGCTGTTGAATGAGCTGCACTCTCAAGGTGTGGAGCATGGTAAAAAGATGAGAGTTGCTGTAGCACATCAGAGGAGAAACAGCATTCGTTTAACCCATGGTCTGCCAGGGAGCCACAAAACCGTGTCCCATTCCCATCCTTTTCACGTTTGGACCAATGAGATGCTTTTTTGTTTCTGGTGTTGTTTTTTTTTTTTCACCACTATTCCTTTGTCATCTCTTTCCCAACAGCAGTTTGAGTCATTTAATTTTCCACAAACTCCTCCTTTTTCTGCTAACAGATGATCTGATCCCATCCCATGGTGAAGTGTTGTGTTCCTCATTTCAGTGGGTTGGTAGCAGGAAGGTCAGGAGCTGGAGCTGTCTGGTTGGTTATTATTGCGAGGGCAGCTTGTAATCTAATGATGCCATTGAAATGAGAAATGGGTTCTGTGGCTCCTGATATGAATTGGTTTGGGTTCCCAGGGCCTGGTCCATGGTGTTGTAGGATTTGTTCTGGTAGCCTTTCAGCTTTTCCCCATTTTTGGCCGCTCTCTCCAGCCAGGGCTGCATCAATTGACTGCTTTTGTCTAATTAAATCATAAAATCCTTGGATTCCCAACTGATTTCCCTGAATATTTGGTAGCAAAAAATCCCCAGTGCTCTTATATGCCCTACATTACAGAGACAGTGACAACTCATGTTGGAGTGGGCAGAGGGATGATTCCCCCCCAATTATTTATAGTGAAGTTTTCCCAACATTCTCCTTTTGCTCTTTCCCTTTGCAGTTTCACCCGTTTGTGTTGCAGGGTCAGATATCCTCCCCCTGGGCTCTGCCTTGAGCTGTGCAAATTCCATCAGTGCCAGCAGGCAGAGCTTGGGGTGAGGGGCAGAGGGAATCAGCCCAATTCCTGCCCCGGGCAAGAGGCCCAGGTGCATTGTCCACACTTTGCCCAGCAGTGTTCATTTGCATTTCTAAAGCTCCTGTGGAGGCTGCCTGGAATGAAGCTTCTCTTCGTGCTGCTGGGCAATGTTGATGTTTTGTTGGTGGTCGTTATCTCTGTGGGTATCTTTTGTGCTGTTCCCAGTCTGTTCAGGTGTTAAACTCATCTCCATTTAGCAGTGTAACAACCCTTAAAAAAATACCTTTAAAATTCATTTCCCCAAGGCAAAGAAAACCAAGCCTGAGCAGAGAAATAAGGTTTAAAAGAACCAAACTCGGTACATTTTGCAGCAGTGCAATGGCAGGCAGCCCAGAGTGTGGGTGTCAGTGAGCCCCAGAGTGGAATTGTGCCCTGGTGTAAATGAGCCTAGCTTGGTCTTATCCTATGCAAGCTGTTACAGCTCCAGAGCTCAGTCCCCAAGGGGACTGGGTGCTAGAAGCCAGCTCGCTCTCAGACCAAGGCCGTGGGTTAGCCCCTAGCAAGCAGGGAGATATTCAGCTCTTAGTGATTAGGCAGCTCTTGTGATTTCAGCTTTGCTTGCTAGGTAGCTTTTCCCTTGGCCTAAGGCTCCAGCAGACGGTAGAGAGAGGAGAAGCAGAAGACGCTGGCTGTTCCACGAGTATGGCTTTATTGTAGGGGTCCGTGAAGGGTCTCAGCTCTTCTTCTTCCGAGTTAGTAGGGGTACAGTATGCTACTTTTATACCCTTGGCCTGGATCCAATCCTGACCAATGGCAAAGGTGTTAGAGTGACCATAAGTGACCAATAGTAGGGTTTAACACAATATTGCCTTACATGGCTATAGGGATAAGGTACAAGGCGGATGTCCCTGGAGACAGGAAACTTCTTTGCTGCTGTGTCAGCATTCTATTCTCCAAGGGGCCCTGGCTAAACCTGAGGGGTTTACTACAACTCCACTTTCTGTTTTTACAAAAAATGCATTCGCGAGAGTTCTTTTGAAACAGTGAACAAGACACATGAACATAACTAACACTGTAAAAATTACAAGGAGAATCAACAACAATCCCTTAACTAAAGATGCGGCCCATCCTGTTAGTCCCCATTGCCCAAAAATTTCATTGACCCAATCTGGGATTCTTTCTACTTTCAAGTCCTTCACAAGATCTTTCAGTTTCTGGATGTTCGCATGGATGGATTCCGAACGTGAAGAGAGGTTGAAGCAACACATTCCTTCAAAGTCCTCACATCCATGTCCGTGGGCAAGCAGCAGGAAGTCGATTGCTGCTCGGTTTTGGAGTGAAGCTTGTCTTGTGGTTTCTTCTTCTTTTAAGAGATCACTCAGGGCTGCTGATGTGGCATTAGCTTGTTTACTGAGCCAGCACCCAAGGTGACTGATTTCACCGAGGGCTTTAGCTGCAGCTATCCAGGGTAAAAACAGAGAGACGGCAATCTTTTTTGGTCTGTTCCAATCGTATAATCTCGGATCACAATTTTCATCGAATTCAGTGTATGACCTTTTTTCACGTTTTGATTCTCTTTCTTTTTTCCAATTATGTAACAGGGTGATGTTTGGAGTAAGGGTAGAAAGTTTTCCCAGAGTACAGGGACCTCCCTGGAGTCGGGAGGGGATCCCTGCCCATACTCTGTCACCACAGATGAGAAACATTCCCTTGGGTAATACTTTGGGATGGAGAGAGGACACAGAAATTACACGTGCAGTGTAATTGCACCAATCATGAGGGTTATAGGCTTTGTTCACTGGTGATACATCTTTTCGATATGTGTTTTTGTGTTGGTCAATTTCTGGCCAATCATTTTTCGGACGCCTATAGTAAAATTTGACACAATATGTGGCCTTGGAGGATCCCAATAGATCCAATTCTTGGGGTTCCTCTCGAGCATCTGGCAGAATTTTTGTCCACTCATCCCAAGTATCAGCCCCATTGGGTCTCTTACCTGTGGTGCGGAGAACCTCTGAGTTCTGGACAGGCCAATCGTCTGCTATAAAGGGGATTCCTACTAGACATGTAGAAAGTGGATTATCTATGCTTCCCATAGACAAGCACATATTGTCTTGTTTTAATGTTTTTGCTAAGGTTACCCAAACATTATGGCTAGGCTGAGGACTAATCCAGCCGAAGGCACGCGGTACGGTGTAGAGCATCCAGGCAGCGGTGAGGACAGCACCGACGGAGATATTTTTCATCTTTGGGCAGGATTAGGGCTTCTGATAGGGAATATAAGCACAATTTGTTATCTTTATGATGAGAGGGATTTCTGCCTTGTTCTTTTCTGTGTTCCCCTCCTCCCCCCCTTTTTCTTTTAATTTCTAAGCTGCACTACAGGAGGAGGAGCGGGTAGAAGGTTATGAGGTTTTAAGGTTAGGGAAAGGGAATAATACTTTTTACTATACAATACACAGTGTAATAACACATAATTCAGAGAACACTTTTGTGTTAAGGCTATCTGTGGCCTATTACAGTAGACTGTTATTTGACTTTCTGTTTTGTCTGCTGCCTTGTAATGGGGCGGTCTGTTCTTGTGTTTGTGGGTGTTCGGCGACGCCTTCGTCTCCAGGCTGAGCTGGTTTGGTTTTGAGGTGGTCTTGTGTTTGCCTCAGGAGAATTCTTGTCCTCGTCTGTAGTAGTGTTCGCTGTGCCTAAGTATGGTTTTACGTATTTTCCTGGGTACCACCTTGGACCTGATGGTAGTAGCACGCATGCATAACCTCTTCCCCAGGTAATCAGCTGATGAGGCCCTGAGATTTGGTGTGTTTCAGGATCTTTCACGAGCACGGGTGGTTTCTCCGTGAGCTTTGCTTTTGTGGTATTCGCAAAGTGGCGAAGTATTGGTGGGTCAGGCTCTGACGCTGTGCAGTTCAGGAAGTTGATGACATAGAGAGCCTTGCAAAGTCTCTCCACTGGAGATGTGATTTTCGTGTTCCTGTTCTGTTGCTCGAGGACTCTTTTGAGGGTTTGATGTGTCCTTTCCACGATGGATTGTCCTGTGGGGTTTACAGGTATGCCCGTCTTGTGTGCTATGCCCCGTTCATTGAAGAACTCCTTCAACTTGTGGGAGGTATAGGCTGGCCCATTATCTGTTTTAATCTCCTTTGGTACACCCAGGGTGGCAAAAGCGAGGAGAAAGTGTTTTATTGTGTGCATGGTCTTTTCTCCTGCATGTGATGATGCAAACACTGCTCCTGAGAACGTGTCAACCGAAACATGCACATACTTTGACCTTCCAAAAGGTGCAAAGTGAGTTACATCTGTCTGCCACAGCTGACAGCTATTCAGACCTCGGGGATTGACTCCCATACCCATTGATGGTATCTGGTAATTTTGACAGTTCGGACAGGTAGCCACGATAGCTTTTGCCTGATCCTTCGAGAGCTTAAACATTCTCATCAGGGCAGGTACATTTTGGTGAAAGAACGCGTGTGACAGCTTTGCCTGAGCAAAGATGTTAGGAACATTAGCAGTTTCTGCTGCCATAGCTAATGCATCTGCTTTCCTGTTGCCTTCTGCAACAACACCTGGGAGGTCCGTGTGCGACCTTACATGCATTATGTGATAAGGTTGTTTTCTGTGGGATATCAATTGTATTAATTTAGAGAGCAATTGGTATAACTTTGGGTTAGAGACCTCTTTGAGAAGAGCATGTTCCGCTCTCATAGCTATTCCCGCAACATAAGCTGAATCTGTGACCAGATTGAACGGCTCGTTTTTAAATTTTTCAAAGGCTCTGACGACAGCTGCTAATTCTGCAATTTGTGGCGATCCTTCTACTGTTTCTACGTCAGATTGCCATTCTTGTGTTTGGGGGTCTCTCCAAGTAATCACCGACTTGTGGGATGACCCTGAGCCATCTGTAAATAGAGTTAGAGCCTTGAGAGGATTTCTACTTTGGATTCGTTTTGGAATCAAATGGAAAGTTTCATTCTGGTTGAAAAGCTTGTGTTCTGGGATGTCTGATGAAGTTTGACCCGTATAACTGTCCAAAGCAAACTGTAGACTCGCATTGGTCTTGATCAAATCCTCAAAGTCTTTAAGGGTTATTGGCAAATATATGCATTCAAAATCACACCCTGAAAGGGAGCAAAGGCGAGTCCTAGCCTTTTTTATTAAGTGTGCTATAATCTCCTGGTAGGTGGTAAGTGTCTTTGTGGGCTGGCTACTTGTAAAAACCCATTCCAGTATCAACAAAGGATCTCGCAGCTGAGGGTCCCATTGGAAGATCAGTCCATGGAATCTGGGTGCTTTTCCCAGGATGATGAACTGGAAAGGCAGACTAGGCTCGTAGCGATGGGCTTTGCGTGAAGACAGGGCTTCCTGGACTTTGATGATGGCACCTCTGGCTTCCTCTGTGAGAGTGCAGGGAGAGTCCAGTTCCTTGGGTCCACGAAGAAGATTGAACAAGGGAGCAAGGTCTTCTGATGTAATTCCTAGCAGTGGACGTACCCAGTTGATGGATCCACACAGGCTGTGTAAGTCCCTGAGGGTTTTTGGGTCGTCGTTGATGACGATCTGCTGAGGTAGGATAGTTCTTTCCCGGATCTGGACTCCAAGGTAAGTCCATGGCTCGGTGTACTGAATTTTGTCCTCACGAATTTCCATTCCTGCCTTTTCAATGGCTTCAACAGTCTTTTTGATTGTTTTGTCCAAGTAAGCTTTGTCTGAAGCACACACCAGAATGTCATCCATATAGTGATAAATGATGGCGTCTGGAAATGATTTCCGAATGGGAGACAGGATGTGAGACACGTACCACTGGCAAATAGTTGGCGAGTTTTTCAATCCCTGAGGAAGATAACGCCAATGATATCTTTTGAGCGGAGCTTCCTTGTTAATAGAGGGAACGGAAAAAGCAAACCGTGGAGCATCTTCAGGATGTAGTGGTATACTGAAGAAACAGTCCTTAATGTCTATGATAGCAAGTGTCCAGTCTCTAGGCAGCATCGATGGGGAGGGCAAGCCAGGCTGAAGAGGGCCCATGTCCTCGATGACTTCGTTGATTCTGCGAAGGTCATGGAGAAGTCTCCACTTGTTTGTACCTGGCTTTGGTAGAACGAAGACTGGAGAGTTCCAAGGGCTGTCGGACTCCACTATGTGGCCTTTTTTGAGCTGTTCTTCCACGAGGGCGTTTAGGGCGCGCAGCTTGGCTTTCTTTAGGGGCCACTGCTCAGTCCAGATTGGCTTGTGGCTTTTCCAGGTGAGACGGGGTATTTCTGGCAGCGCGCTCAACTCAGTGGCCCCAGTCAGAAATCCTGAATGGGAATACGTAGGGAAGCACCCCACTGGGATAAAATGTCTCGTCCCCAAAGGGTAATGGGGGCCCTTACCACAAATGGACGGATGGTTGCCAGCTTGCCTTCTGGCCCTTCAACCAGGATGTTGTTCTTGCTCCTCATGGATACTGTAGTTCCACCAATCCCGGAAATCATGCCTGCAACAGGTTGTAGATCCCAGTGTGCTGGCCAATCTGAACGGGCGATGATGGTCACATCTGCACCGGTGTCCAGCATCCCTGGCAGGTGGGTCTTCTCTCCTTTGTGGGAGAGGCCGCACTCGATGGTAGGCTTGGATGGTCCCATGACTTGTGCCCACATTGCTGCAGGGTTGAGAGGAATCTGTTCCCTGTGATTTTTTGGGAGTAAAAATGCCTGTGCTATTGGAGTTCCTTTAGAAAGAAAAAATGGTAAGTCTATGCAGTATACCTGCACGAGGATCTCTTGTCCCGGCTGCACTGTCAGCACTTCCGGAACAACGAAGATTTCCTTCGGAGTATTAACCGAATCCCCTGTAATTAAAATGTCTGAAGGACTCCCTTTAGGTCCATATTTTCCTGTAGGAACACGGTGAACATTCTTATCATTAAAGTCAATGGACAAAGCAGTTACCAGTTGTCGGCGGGTACCCCTCTGGGTTGTCCCGTGGGTTGGGGCTTCTCCTTTGGGTCTGGAGCAGCCTGGGTTTGTGCGTGATTGGGTCTTGGTGGCCTTTGATTTGTATTCTGCGCCCGAAGGTCGGACGGGCGCCTCAAGGAGTTTAAAGGACGCGATTGATAGCGTTGCTGATGTTGGGGTTTTTGATTATAATTCCGATGGTATCGGGGGGGTGTTCTTTCCGGACAGTCCTTTATATAATGTCCTAGCTCTCCACAGTGATAGCATTTAGCTTGTTCTTTAGAGGTTATCACTGCATATGCACCAGAAACTCCTTCAGCAATACCCTTAGCAACTGCTTGCGCCACTGTATTTTCAGTGGACATGTGACGTGTACAGCATTCTAACATTTGCTCTATAGTAGGGTCTGTATCCACAGTTAAAGACCTCAAAATGGCCTTGCATTTCTCATTTGAGTTGCTGAAAGCAAGCTTACATAAGAGTTCCTTTCTTGCCTCAGTACTCTCTATTTGTTTCTCCAAAGCATCTTTAAGTCTGTCCACAAATTTTATAAAGCTTTCTTCAATGCCTTGTTTTATAGTAGAAAAATGCATTGTTGGCATTGACTCATCCTGCATAAGAAGCAAGGAGGTTTTTGCTGCAATTGCTACATCCTGCAGCGCTTCTTTATTCAGAGTTTCCATTTGTTCTGCTGGCTTTTGAAAGTCTCCTTCACCAGCCAATTGTTCTACTGTGAAGTTGGTCTTAGTAGCATCAGCAGTATATGAATCTGATAACGTTTTTAAGTGTTTCTTCCAATGCCTATCCCATAACAAATATTCTGCCGGTGACAGAAGGCATTGTGAAATATTTTTTACATCGTGAGGAAGCAAGACATGTGCAGAGAACATGGCTTCTAGGAAATTTCTAAAGATATGTGAACTACGTCCATGTTCCTTGGCTATATTTCTCAATTGTACCAGTTCCTTATTAGAAATTGGTTTCCATGCCTTGATATTAGATTCCCCACCATTCCTTCCTTGCCTGTACTCGACCGGAAAGGCTGTGATTTTCTGTGCTAGGTCCCAGTTCCCAGACTTTGTAGCTTCTATCTTAATAAGAGCCCATGGGTCTATATTAATCGCATCAAAATCAGATTCATCAGAAGAGCTCTCATTGTCTGAGGAACACTGTGAGGCACATGCTACCCGTGAATTCCTTTTCTTTCGTTTAGAAGGATTTTTCACCCTTTTCAGTGACTGGCCCGAAGTTAGCGTTGTTGGGTGAGGGGTAGCCCTGGAGCAGCAGGGACCGGATTGGGTTGGGGGGGGGACACCGCAGGTGGTCTCTGATCCGTTCGGGTGGCAGGAGGGTTGGGTCAGGGGTTGGAGGGACGGGTGGGGGCAGGGGGGGTATGGGGGCTGTGGATGCACGCCTGGGGGGTTTGGGGGTGCGCTAGCAATGCCCCTGGTTTGGGATACGACAGGTGTAGGGTGAGCTGATGTTACTGCACATGTGTGCGGCTCGGCGCAGGAGGACAGGTTGTGGGCATGGCTCGGGAAAGCGGCAGGAGGGGCCGGGAGGGCCGGGGCGGTCTCGGTGGGAGCGGGAGCGGGGGCGGTGACGGAGGGGAGGGCGGTCGCGGGGGTGGAGGATAGCAGCGCAGGGTTGGGGGGGGCGGCGGCGATAACGGGACCGGGGAACGCGGCGGGCGCGGCGGGGGGAGCGGGGGTCAGGGCGGGGACAGCAGCGGGAGCGGGGGGTACCGCGACGGAGCAACCGGGGGCGGGGAACGGCGGCGCGGGGGTACGCAACGGCAGCACGGGCGCGGGGGGAGGGGTGGTCGCAGTGGAGGGTACAGCGACAGGGACAGGGAACGGGGCCCCCGAGGCCGGACGCGGGAAGGAAACGGGGCCGGGGAGATGGGGGGCTGCAGGAAACGGGGAGTTGGGCAGCGCGGGTCCCGCGAGGGGGGGGAATGTGGGGGCGGCCTGCTTGGCTTCTGCCTCCGAGGTGGTTTCTGCAGTAAGTTCTGCAGCGCCCAGTGACTCTGTGGCCTGGAAGGCACATTCCTCTGTTATCTTATCAGCGCAATTAGCATATGAAGAGGAAAGATCTGTTAGTTTGGAACTTTTTTCAGAGTTCGATTTTTCAATCGTTTTTGTTATTATATGAAATAAAGGTAAGAAGTTAGTAACAGAAAAGTCCTGTTTTGTTTGAGACATATAAATGGTGTTTCCAACTGTATCCCAAAAGGAATTTTCAGTAATTGTGGTCTTATCAGTTTCAGGGAAATTCAGCACCATCCAAGATACAAATTTTTTAAGAGTCCTTTTTGACAGACTACCTTTAGAAAAAGTGAAGTTGTTAACAGATAAGGTTTCTACAATGGTTAAATATAACTCTCTCTCACGTGTTGTTAGTCTTAGAGTGCTTAAACAAGTACCCATGATTTTCAAGCCCTTTCCACAGAAAAACGAGAAAAAAAGAAAAAAAAACGAAAAAGGTTTTCAGAGCACCCAAAGGTATGCGCGCAAACTTAATACTTACGTCCTTTGGGGTCACGGGTCTGTGGAAGGGAGTCTGCTCCTCAATTCTCCTCAGACTTTATCTCGTCCAGATGTATTGTTGAGGGTCGAATTGAGCCTTCCGCAGAGAAGATTTTCTAAAACGAAAAGTCCTTTCGCAGAAGGAGAGGCTTCCCAAACCGGCAATAACTGGAGGCCCTGAAAGGCTCCGATGCTCTGGTGACGCTTGTCTCCTGGGGGCCAGGGTCCGACGACACGTTTGGGCGCCACTTAAATGAGCCTAGCTTGGTCTTATCCTATGCAAGCTGTTACAGCTCCAGAGCTCAGTCCCCAAGGGGACTGGGTGCTAGAAGCCAGCTCGCTCTCAGACCAAGGCCGTGGGTTAGCCCCTAGCAAGCAGGGAGATATTCAGCTCTTAGTGATTAGGCAGCTCTTGTGATTTCAGCTTTGCTTGCTAGGTAGCTTTTCCCTTGGCCTAAGGCTCCAGCAGACGGTAGAGAGAGGAGAAGCAGAAGACGCTGGCTGTTCCACGAGTATGGCTTTATTGTAGGGGTCCGTGAAGGGTCTCAGCTCTTCTTCTTCCGAGTTAGTAGGGGTACAGTATGCTACTTTTATACCCTTGGCCTGGATCCAATCCTGACCAATGGCAAAGGTGTTAGAGTGACCATAAGTGACCAATAGTAGGGTTTAACACAATATTGCCTTACATGGCTATAGGGATAAGGTACAAGGCGGATGTCCCTGGAGACAGGAAACTTCTTTGCTGCTGTGTCAGCATTCTATTCTCCAAGGGGCCCTGGCTAAACCTGAGGGGTTTACTACACTGGTGTTCCCCAGCAGCTGTGGCAGTGCAGGCCCAGGCAGCGCTGAAGCTGCAGCAGTGGCAGCAAGGCTTGGCCCCGGTGGCTGGAGATGGCAGAGGAGGGTGGCCAGGATTGCAGAGGATTCCAGGCGAGGATCTGTGGGCAGGCGCAGGGGCTTGGCCCGCTGTGGAGCCCTGGCTGCTGCTGCGTTGCCTTCAGGGCAGGCTCAGGGGCGGCCTCCCATCCTCCTGCTGCGGGCGGGAAGTGCAAATCTCCGGGGCTTCAGAGCCCTCGAGGCCAGGCTGAGGGGTCCCCCCGTGTTTAGCTGTGCTGGCGGCTGTTTCTGGCCTCAGGGACACTTGGCATGGGCCCCTTGGCCACCAGTGGTGCTGCTTTGCACTCCTTAGGCAGGAGCCGATGTCCTGGCTGGGTGTTGGCAGCAGCAAAGTGCCAGGGCAGGCTCTGTGCCAGCCCAGCTTGCTGTGGGAGAATATGCCTTGATATCTGCTCCAGTGGTTGCTGAAGCAGTGAGAATTACTTTTGCCCCCCTGTTAGGTGCCATGGTGTCAGCAGAAGATATTGAAGCCTTCCTGCTCAGGGCATTTCAGTGCCAGGCTCTCACAGGCACCCAGAGCTGCGTGGGTTGAGCTGAGCATGGGGCGGTGACCTGCGCTGTGTCTGATTCCCCTTCCTTCCCTCCCCTGGAACAGGGTGTTGCTTTTAGACACCACTTGTCCTGGTTGCTTCAGAGTGCTTTGGAGAGACTCCATATCTAATTTTCCGTCTTTACCTGGGGCTGCCCACACTTCTGGGTTCACCTCAGCATAGGCCTGGCCAGACATTTGACACAGAGGTAGAACAGAACTGGCCTCTGTACCACCTTTTATAATTTTAATTTTTATTCTGAGTTTAGTGATCAAATCCCTTCCCAGTAAATCATTATAGCAATTAGGAGTAAATAAAAATTCATGCATTTCAAACCCATCTCCCAGATCTACTATTAGTGGTTGAGTAAAACCGTACATCTTTCCCACTTTTCCCACTTATCCCCTCTGTAATCACACATATTTTTAGCATTTTTCCCCATTCGATCTAAGTTTCAGAGTGGATTGAGAGGCCCCTGTGTCCATCAGAAAATGCCTCCTCTCAATGCAGACCCACCTGAATGTTCTCAAGGGCTGCAGTGTGGAGGGTCCCTGGTGTGATGGGAGCTGTGACAGCCCTGCCAATCCATGTCCATCAAGGGGTGGACTTGCTGGTGCTGAGGGTGCTGCTGTCTGTGCTTGCAGTGTCCTTGTGCCCTGCAGCTGGAGCCCTGGTTCCTTGCCAGGGGCTGTTTGGGTGGGCTCTCCCCTGCCGAGGAGGGCAATGCCTGTGCCAGGTGCTTGTGGCCGAGCCCGTGCCCTGGGTGCTGGGGCCCCCTTGGGCCCTGGGGTTGATCCCTCAGGGGCTGTAGGAACTGTGCCCTGGCCTTTGCCTTCAGCTTGGCCTTTTGCTGCTCCCTTCTTGCACTCACCTGCTGCGCCTTTGTGCCCAAGTGCTGCAGGGCCTTCTTGTGCCCCTCCTGCAGCCTCCTCAGTGCCTGTGGGTGCTTGTCTTGCTTTACAAGAGAGGTGTCTGCTCGGGAAGGCAGAAAAAGCCTCTCTTGGAATGGAGAATGCAAACCCCCTCCCTCTTGATTTCTCGACTAGTGAAATGAAGGGGCTGTCAGGCAAAGATATGGGAATAGGAATACCACTTCTTTACTAGTGTGTATAATAAAGCAAACAAACAGCAACAGCTGCGGCACTGACAGCAAACAGAGCCCGGAGCCAGTCCCGGCCTTTGGGCTGCGGCGCTTTCCCCTTGGGTGCAGTTCCGGGCACGGCCGGCAGGGGCGCTGGTGGCTCCCGCGGGGCGGGGCAGCGCATCCCTCCCATGGGAACCTCTCTGAACGGAAATAGAGCAATCCCTTCATCTAACTCTTTCACTTTTTTACCTTGTATAGCCTTTCTCCCGTGTCTTGGGAAAGAATTTGGAGAGGGTTATCTTTTAACTGAGCTCTTAGTGTTTCGATAAGGTGCTTCGTCTAGAGAGAGAGAGTTTCCCTGAACAGCCGGAGCTGTGGTTCCCAAGGGGACGTAACTCAGAGCAGGACAGGGTCAGGGGAGGATATCCCGCCGAGGCTCGGTGGGAGTGTGGGCAGGGTCTGCTGCCGGAATCGCCAGAGGGGGATGTTCCCGTGGAGCCCGAGGCGGAGCGTGGGCAGCCCCCAGATGGCTGATGGCGGCTGATCCGGCAGCTCCCGGCAGAGCAAAGGCAGGTGGGAG
Source organism: Zonotrichia albicollis (assembly GCF_047830755.1). Classification (NCBI taxonomy): domain Eukaryota; kingdom Metazoa; phylum Chordata; class Aves; order Passeriformes; family Passerellidae; genus Zonotrichia; species Zonotrichia albicollis. The sequence goes on from NC_133849.1 coordinate 4,221,960, forward strand.
AGCCCGGCAGCAGCGGCGGTGCCCAGCGCAGGTGGCACGGGCAGGGCAGGCGGGGATGGGATGGCTGGGACCCCCCCTGGGTGCGGTGGGCGCGGTGAGCTCGGAGCAGGCGGCAGGACAGAGCAACCCCCATCTTGCCCAGCATGGGCGGCAGAGCGGCCGCGGGCCAGGCAGTGGGAGCAGGGCACACAAATTGAGCGAGAGCGCCGGGGCAGGTGGAGCTGCCCTGGGCAGTGAGGCCGCACCTGGGATGGAAAGCGGGGCAGGCGGAGCTGAGGCGGGCAGCGAGCCGGGACCCGGGACAGGCGCCTGGGCCGCGAACGGAGGGGGCAAGACCTGCAGAGGATCCCGCTGTCTTTTTTTTTTTTTTTCCTCTGGTGTTTCTGGTACTTTAAAGATTTTTGTTCTCCTAAAATCTCCTTTCTAACATGTGGCATATTCTCTTTCTTCTACATTAAACGATTTTTTTTACAAATAAATCTAGAGCCTAACAAACCTAAACTTCTGCTTGGATACTTTGAAATAGTCAACCAGCTAACTCATGACCTCCAAATGTTGTTTTTCTCTTCATCTTTTTATTTCTCCTTTGGCAAATTAATCATCTCTCAGTTACTTCCTTTGCTACTCCAAAAATCCCGGTGCACCCATACTTCCTTAAAAAATGATCACACAAAGCTTGAGTACCCCAGTGGGTTTTCTGATGCAAGTCTTCTAATATTTTCCTAGTAAGCACATTTTATTAAGTAATTGTCTTCCATCAAAAAGTTTCCATTTCCCTGATTTTTCTTGTTCACTTCCTGTCTTGTTTAATTCTTTTCTCTTGGCTTTCCTAAACTTTGGAATTTCCAGCTTTTCCTCCTTTAGGGTTTTTATTAACATAACTCTTTTATCTCCATTTTCTGCTGCATCCTTAGCTTTGTGATGTGCCCCCAGTTTGCCCAGTTTGCCTCTCCTTTGGCCCGGGCCGGGTTCCCCCCGCCCACAGCGGCTGGAGCAGCCGAGAGCCCCGCGCTGCCCATCCCGACCTGTCCCGGCTCCATCCCCGCTCCTGCCGCGGCTGCGAGGGCTGCGGGAACGGGGCAGCGAGGGTGTGGCTGCTGCTGGGGGAGGAGGAGGAGGGAGGGAAGGGCAGGGATGAAGGGGGAGGAGGACGTGGAGATAAGACAGAGGAAGAGGAGGATGGGGAACGGAAGGGGAGGAGTGGGAGGAAGAGGAAGAGGAGGGACAAAAGCAGATCGAGGCTGAGCTGAGGGAACCACGCAGTCGATCCCTGCCTGAATTCGCAGCCCCCACCTGTGGGATCATCGCTCCCCCATTGTGCTGGTGAGCGGGGAGGGGGAGCTCGGCCCGGATATCCCTGGTGGTCCCTGGGTTGGGGTTTTTGGGGATGTTTGGAGAATGAAGAAGTCCAAGGCTGAGCGGAAAAGGCCCCTTGGGGGGACATCGGGGGGTGGCGGTGGCGGCTGCCGGCAGAGGCAGCCTGGAGGAGCAGAGCCCTGTGTCCCCCAGGAGCCCAAAGTGGGGAGCCCAGAGAGGGGGGAGCGCTGCCATTGGCGGGAGCCTGAAGAGCCTGGAGAGGGGCAGGGGGGACTCCTTGGAGCCGCTGCAGCCCCGAGCAGAGAATGAGGGGAGAAGGGAGCCCGGGAGCCCAAACAGCCCCGGCATCCTGAAATGGGGAGAGCGAAGCAGAGGGAGCTTTTGGCATTGCTGGGACTGCCAGCAGCCTGGGCAGGGTGGGCACCGAGGAGAAGGGGGACCCCCAATCCAAGCGTGACCCCAACAGCTGCGACAGTGGAGAACCCCTGAACAGCAGAGGTGAGGGACCAGGGACAGGGAACTCCTGGGTGGCTTTTTCAGGGCTGAATCTGGGTGTTTGGGAGGTTTTTCTGGAGCTGAGGTGGCCAATGACTTGTAGAAATAGGCTCGGGTAGAGCTACCTTCAAATTCAATGTGTGTTGGGGAAGATGAAAAAGGAAAACTTTATAAATGTGATTGTCTGGCAAAAGATTTTGAGGATATAGAAATTACAAGGAAGATTGAAATGAAAGCAAGCTTTGAGATACCTCAGTTATTGAACAACTGGAGGACAATGGTGTGGCCTGACTGAAGGTAATCCCCGTTTGATGAAACAATTCCCTCTGTTTGCAGACAGATCCAAGGGTCAGAGCAGACCCTACTAGCTCAGCAGAAGGGGTCCAAAGAGGAGTTTTTAGGGTTGAAAATGTAACACAGTATGGTGATGTAATGATTTTTACAGGCTGTATGTAAATGCTATAGGATTTGTATCTTGTACTAGATTGGTTAGTGAGAAATAGAATATTCAAAACAGAAGAAAATTTATTGTGTTGTAACGGGACCCTTACTCTCTTATGCTCTTGCCTGTCTTACTCTCTCACCCTCTCACCCTCTCTAGCCCTCTCTTCTCTCGGGCCTGTTCCGAGCTGTGCCTGGCAGCTCCAAGCAGGGCCCTGCACCCAGGCCCTTTGCAATAAACCGCAAGTTCCACGCCCTGGCTGCAGAGCTCTCTCGTCTCCGTCCGTCCCGACCGTCCTACCCCCCAAAACTCCTACAAACGCTCTCATCCCTTGTTTTCCCCAAACCAGGATTTCCCATTGCCAAGGCTGCGAGGAAGAGGAAGATGCCCCGGGACACTGAGGCAGGTGAGGAGGAAGTCAGTGCCCCTTTCCCCTCTGTGCTGCTCCATCTCCCAGCCCAGCACGGCCCCGGCTGCAGCTCAGCCCTGGGGGATCTCCTTGCCCTTGCCTGTGGCACGGAGGCAAATCCCATCCTGTCCTTGTCCTTCCTCCCCCAGAGCAGGAGCTGAGCATGGAGAGCAGGGAGGACAAATGCCCGCGGCAGAACCTGGTGGAAGAGGCCGTTTTGAGCGGCTCCACGGCGCAGGAAGCCAACGGGGAGGAAAAGCCCCGGAGATGCCGCACGAGGAGGGGCTGCAAACGCAGCCGGCGGGGATCTGAGGGGGAAAGAGCCAGCCTGGGCTGGGAAGGCGGCCGAGACAGAGCCAGAGCTCGGAGCTGGTGCTCCATGAGCAGCTCCATGATGGGGAGAAGCCCCACACGTGTGGGGAGTGTGGGAAGAGCTTCAGGTGGAAATCCAACCTGATTGTGCACCAGAGGATCCACACTGGGGAACGGCCCTACGAGTGTGGGGAGTGTGGGAAGAGCTTCAGTGTCAGCTCCCACCTGATCAGACACCAGAGGATCCACACTGGAGAGAAGCCGTATGAGTGTGGGGAGTGTGGGAAGTGCTTCACCGTGAGCTCCAGTCTGATCAGGCACCAGAGGACCCACACTGGAGAAAGGCCCTATGAGTGTTCCAAGTGTTGGAAGAGGTTTAAGACCAGCTCTGATCTCCTCCAGCACTATTGGATTCACAGGGAGGAGAAGCCCTTCCAATGCCCCAACTGCGGGAAAGGATTCAGGCACAACTCCCACCTCATCACCCACTGGCGCATCCACACTGGGGAGAGGCGCTATGAGTGTGATAAATGCAGGAAGAGGTTTCAGACCAGCTCCCGTCTCCTGCGGCACTATCGGATTCACAGAGAGGAGAGGCCCTTCCAGTGCCCCGACTGCGGGAAGGGATTCAAGTACAATTCCACCCTCATCACCCACCGGCACATCCACACAGGGGAGAGGCCCTACGAGTGTCCCCAGTGTGGGAAGAGCTTCTCCAGCAGCTCTAGCTTGACCAAACACCAATGGAGGCACCACTAAGGGAAGCCCTGCGAGTGCCCCGAGTGCGGGCAGAGTTTCGTGTGCTGCTCCGGCTCCATCCCCCACTGGAGGAGGCACTTTGGGCACAGCCCTGGTCACTCACATTCCTTGTGATCCATGTTGGGAACACACCTGGCTGCATCGCCTTTTGCTATGGCCTTTATTTTCCTCTGCTTCACCTTCATCCTTTAAGGATACCCAAAACTGGGTTAAATGAAGGAAATTGATTGAATATATCTGAAGTTCCATAATTTCTCAGTTGTTTTAGGGAGAATTTAGTATTTGAGGACATGTTCTGTGTGGAGTGCTGCTGTTGCTAAGAGGCAGGAATTTGATCTCACCCTTCTTGTGTTGCTAAGAACTCCTCCCCTGACCCCAACCCCAATTCCACCCTTTGGATACCCTATAAAAACTCCACGGCCCTGCCTCTGCCCTCTCTTTGGGGGGTAAGAATGGATTCCCAAAGGATCAGCCCTTTTCCCACTGGATTCCCAAAGGATCAACTGTTTTCCAGCTGGATTCCCAGAGGATCAGCCTTTTTCACTGAATTCCCAGAGGATTCTGATTCTGTCACTGTTTCTTTTTATTTGTATTACTGCATTTGTATTTTTAATTTTTGCTAATAAAGTACTGTTTTTTCTCTTTCCATATCTTTGCCTGAGAGCCCCTTAATTTCAAAAGGAATTACTATTATTAATTTTAATAATAATAACAATTAAAAAATAATAGTAATCAAAGGGAGGGGGTTTACATTTTCCATTTCAGTGGAGGCTCCTGAAATTGGGAGACACCCCCAAGGCTGGGCCATGTCAAATAGTTCCAGAAAGATGTAAATTAGTTGATATATATGTATGAGGGTCTATGAATATGCAACAGGGTGATGTAATTAAAACCAGATGAATTAAGGGGTGTCCCCGAACATAACTGGCGGCTCTTGGTGGCCATAACAACCTTTGCTCGATGGTCCTTGTCTCCCATTACATCAATCCGTTTCATATTCATGGCCTTGTTGCATATCCATGAAGTACTTTACATATTCCAGGAGCAAAATTGGCTTAATCCTGTCTGGGGGTCCAACCCCCCTCCCAGCTCAATTTGGGGTGTCCCATCCTCCTCTCAGCTCAGTTTTGGGACCCCATACCCATCCCAGCTTCATTTGGGGGTTCCATTCCCCTCCCACCTCAATTTGGGGGTCCCATTCCCCTCCCAGCTAAATTTTGGGGGTCCCGACCCTCTTTTCCCCGCTCTCTCCTTTCCGATCGTTCCCCCAGTCCCCTCCCCCGTGTTTGGTTTTGGGGGCTCCAAGCCCCTCCTGCTCCGTTTTGGGGTCCCGACCCCACTTTGGATTAATTTGGGATCCCCAGCCCATCACCAGGGTCACCTTCCCCCCCCTCTCTAATTACGCTCCTGGCAACTGAAGAGTCACCAGCGAGACACGCTCTGATTGGCTGGAAATTACCCCTCGAAATCTCTTGAGTATTTACCGCAGTGAGAGGCCTTGGTCTGTGCCCGGCAAGTGATGAGTCAGAGTCGGGCCGGGCGCTGATTGGCTGAAAATCGGAGAGCGGGGCCAGTGCTCTGAGTTTGTGCCCAGCAAGTGGATCGTCATCAGTGCCGCACGTTCTGATTGGTCGGGATCTGTTTTGTGGTGGGGACGGGAGGAACTGGGGTTTCTTGGGATTTATTTAGGGTTTGTTTGGTGTTTATTTGGGGTCATTTATGGACTATTTGGGGTTTATCTTGGGTTTTACTTGGTTTATTTCTGTTTATTTGGGATTATTTTGAAGTATTTGGTTTATTTGGAAGGATTTGGGTTTGTTTGGGTTTATTTGGGCTTATTTGGGGTTCTTGGGAGTTATGTTGTTGTATATGGGGTTTTTTTAGGTGTACTTGAGATAATTTGGGTGATTTTGGGTTTAATTTGAGTTTTTTTGTTTGTGTTTTTGGGTTTATTTGGGATTTGTTTGGGTTTATTTGGGGCATTTTAAGGTATTTAGAGTTGTTTAGGGGTTTTTTAGGGTTTATTTCGAGTGTATGGGGGTTACTTAGGTTTTTTGGGGTTATGTGGGGTCAAAATATCCGGGAATGTTTCTCCTGCGTAAACGGGAATTTTTCCTTAAAAATCTGAGAGTTTTTACCCAAGAAACCGGGAATGTCCCTTAAAAATCCGTGACTTTTCCCAGTCAATACTGACGTGCCCCACCCCAAACCATCCAATCACCGCCCTTCATGTCCCAAGTTAACAAATCACGGCGCACCCTGCCCCAAACCAACCAATCATCGCGGGTCTCCCCTCAGCAAGTCCCGCCTTCTTTGCCTTTATCCAACCAATCACCGCGCGCCTCCCCTCGGCAAAGCCCACCTCCCCCACGCCATCCTGTCAATCAGCACACCCTCTACGAAACCAACCAGTCACCGGGCGTCTTCCCTCAGCAACTCCCGCCCCCCCCGTGCCGCTCCGGCCAATCAGAGCCGGGTTCAAAGCAGCGCCCCCTGACCCCAGGGCGGGGCATGGAGCGGGCGCCCCCTCCCGACCCCGGGACCCCCTCAGAGACCCCCGGGAGCCGCCCCGAGCTCGGGCGGGTCCTGCGGGAGGCGCTGGAGAGAGCGGGGGAGGCGCTGGGAGAGGACGGGGAGCTCCGGGAGCTGCTGAGGAGGCGCAGGGACAGGTGAGGGGTCCTGGAGGGGTCGTGAGGGGAATTTGGGGAGGGGTCTTGAGGAGGTTTGGTGGGGATTTGGGGAGGGTCTGGGGGGAACTTGAGGGGGTTTTAGCGGGGTCTGGGGGTGCCGCCGTGGCTTTGGGGGGGAATTTGGGGAGGGGTCCTCAGGGGGTGTCATGATCCGTCCTCAGGGATGGATTTCGTGATGGTTCATGGATTTGATCTCAGGGTGCAAAAAGAACCGACACGGTACAAGGGGGTTTGCAATGATAATCGAAACAAATGAACCTTTATTGAATGACCACAGCAAAACGTGATAGAGGGATTAAGGGAGAGAAAAAGATGGGGGAAGAGAGAGACAAAAGAGAGAGAGAGAGAGAAAGAGAGAGGGAATAGAGCTACCAAATGTAGAGACGAAGTCCTTTGGTCCAGTCCAGTTGAGGATCCGCTGTTACATCGGGGAGATCTCGAAGTCTCTCGCTAACTCAGAGGTTTTTATTATGATAACTCTATTGGAAATTGCGAGGGGGAAATACAGATACAATAAGGAATAGATGTAACAGGTAGTCCACGCTCTCAGCAGCAAACGAGAGCCATTGTCTTCTTGGTGCAGCGGTCACAACCTGCAGGCAAACATCTCGCTTTGGTCAGCTTGCCTCCCCCACACACCTGCGCCGGGCTGGGGGTTTCAGTCCCAGTCCTTGGAAGGAGCAGAGGGGCCTTTTCACATGGGGGTTCCATGTCTCAGTCCTTGATGGAGAGGCTCCTTCCATCTCAGTCTGTCTGTCCCGGTGGTTGTAAAACAGGTGAGGGTCTTCTGTGGGGGGACCACCTGAAACTCAGGAGAAGTCCAGCCAGGCCGAGAGGTGGGACAGCTCCCAAGGCTGTTGTTGCACAAAGGGCACGCTGCCCCCTTCTTCTCATTGGGCTCAGTGTAGCACACAGCAAACAACACCTGTGAGAACAATGGCTTAGCACTGTGCTCTCAGGTCTCGGGGCCATTGGTGTGTGTAACTTTCTCCTACAAAGCCAGAGATTTTCGGGGTGGGGTCTTCTCTTCATCAGTCCCCAAATGAAGATCATGAGGCAGATGAGGGAAAATTCTGACAGACTCTCGCAAGGACCAATTTCAAGTCTTTATTGTTTCTGTTGGGTATGGTCCATTTGCTTGCCTCAGCTGAAAGGTGTACTTGTTAAAAACGCCAGTCGCTTGGTTTTAGAATTTTAAAAGTTTAATAGAAACAAAATGGTTATAAAAATAGTAATATAATTAGAGTAATAAAAATTTGAATAACTGAGATTTAGGACGATACAAGGCAATAAGAACAAAGAGTTACCGATGCTCTGGGTACCTTTTTCTGGGCAAAATAAGCCCAAACAAGTACACACATGTAAAGAGGTTAAGACTTAAAAGCAATAGCCTATTGCATATTCATACATCTCATACATGATACATAAATTCTATTCAAACAAAGGATTCTGTCTGGTAGGTGTCAACTTCTTCCTTTGAATGCTAATGGAGTCTTTAGAGCTGAGGAAGGCGGGGAAAAAAGTTTCTTCTGATAATGGAGCAATAAATTCTTTTTTCTGAAAGATTTATCTGTCCTGTGGCTGCTTTCTGGTGTGAATACCTCCTTCCTTTCTTTAAAAAATATCCTACTGTTGAAGATTGCAATGCAAGATGTTTTCAATTACCATCTGTATAGCAGATTATCAAGTGGGCAGTTTGCCTTATCTCTCTTTTTGAGTGACCACATTCACCTCCCTCGGGAGGGGACATCTGCTGATAGCAGACTATTGAATGTCACTGCATGACTGATAAGAACTGAAACATCTCATTGTGAGATGCTCCGCCCAGAGGGAGGAGCCAAGCATTGCTACCCAGATATAATCCAGAAGTTTTTGAGACACCAGCACAGCTTTCTCCACTGGATTCCCCAGAGGAACAGCAGCTGCCTCTTCTTCCACTGGATCTTCAGAGGAAGAACACATCCTTCGCTGCAGGACCCCCTTGCTCCAACAGACCCACCCCTGACCCTGCAGGAGGACTGCAGCCACATTTCCAATTGTACTGCCACCTACACCCCACAGGGTGTCAGGTTGGCTTCTGACTCTGTCAGTGTTGTTCTAGTGTCCTGTGCCACACACAACGAGGAGATCCATTCTGCCACCGGCAAGACTATATACAATCACGAACGGAACGGGACATCTGGACCAGTGACATGAGCTTTTTATTCAACACATCAGTCTCAGCACATTGTTAGATAATGGAGACAGGATGTTAACAGCTCGCTGATCCACAGGGAATGCCAAGGAGGTGTGACATTACAGCATAACATAAAACCATCTCAGCCTAGATTTCAGCCAATCACACACAGAGCAACACATATTGGCAAGAATTCTATCCAATCATATGAACCACACGTAATGGTAGGTAAAACAAAGACTTGTTCATCTGAGACAAAGAACAGAGATCTATTCAAACTAACCTTCTAAAGATGCACATTAAATAACCTTGTTGCAATCCATAAGCCAGTTCTACAGAGGTCTATTGTTATTTGTCACATATGCTCCACTGCTTAGAAAACTTTTTGCTGTATTTGCAATGCTAACAAAACTTCTGTCTGAGGCCTACTCTCTTTACCCATTTCCTTAAAACCCTCTAACTTTATGAATTCCAGCATACTGCATTATTTATTTTAATTTTTTTTTCTTTTCCCTATTAAAGAACTGTTATTTCCTGCTCCCATATTTTTTCCTGAGAGCCTCTTAATTAAAAAATTATAGCAATCAGGAGGGGTACGGAGGGTTAACATTGTCCATTTCAGGGGAGGCTCCTGCCTTCCTTAGCAGACTCCTGTCTTTCAAAACCCAGACACTTGGTATCCATCAGAAGGCAGAAGCTGTTGTCCCTTCCTGCAATGATTTTTGCTCAGAAGTGATTATCTGCAGCACAAAACCACCATCCGCTATTGACTTTCACAGGACAATGACATTCTTACAGAGATGCTGTCAAGTTGCCTTGTGTGCTTCTGGCTGCTTTTCTTGCTCTCTGGATGAAAACATCAGCCCAGCGTCTGATGGCCAATGCTGCGGGTGCTGCCCGTCTGGCTGTGGCCAGCAGCTCGTGCCCAAACACAAGCGGGTGCCTTCTGGGCAAGGGGATGGACTGGCACCAGCAGCCATTTTCCCTGGTGTCACGGTTTGATGCTGGCACAATGCCAGTGCCCCCATGAAAATACATTCTCCCTGGTGTCTGCTGTGAGATGTGACCAGGAAAAGAGCGAAGCAGGCTCCAGCTTCGGAATACAAAGAAAAGAAACTTTATTAATTTACAATATATAAAAGAAACACACAGAAAGAATGAAAACCTTCCAAACATTCCTCCTCCCCCCAACCAAATTCCCAATACATCCCAGTAAGGCAAAACCTTGGACTCACAATTCAGTTGCCACCCCTCAGGTCACCAACTGTCAGTCCATCACCACCCCTCAGATAATCAACTCTCAGTTCATCAAGGAGAGAGGAGTCCCTCTGTCCTGGGTTGACTATATGATGCTTTTATCCCCAATCGTCTCATTCTGTTTATGTTGAATAATAATAAGTTTTGTACCTTTAAGAGTGTTACAGAGAGTGAAGGGGGAGAGAGAAGAAGCGCGCAGTTTGTTTTCAGACACTGCACTCACTCCTCCTGACTGTGTTGTCTGCGGACAGACAGCGGGACAGAGAGCTCTTCTTTTGCTTTTTAGTTAGTGTTAGCTAGCTGAGGCAAAGAAGTTCCCTGGACTGTTTTTTTTCCCTTTTCTTTGGACCTCTTGGAACTGCTCTGGACTGAACACCCAGGAGAGCACCGGCAGCTGCAGCTGTGGCCCACCGGGCCGGCCCTGGCCTGCGACAATTCCAGCACTGAGAGACTGATCAGAGACTGAGTGAGCTGCTGCTTGAACCCGGGGTTTTCTCAGTTTGTCATCTCTTTTAGAGTGGCAAGGGGTCTCATTGTTTTGATACTGTTTTGGTCTTATTGTTTAATAAACAGGGGTTTTTTTCCACCTTTCTCCAAGGAGGTATTTTTCTTTCCTCCCGGACCAGTTGAGGGGGGAGGGGCCGATTGGATCTGCTTTTCCCACCGAAGCTCCTTTGGGGGGATTCTTCCCCAAACTTGCTCTAAACCTGGACACCCTCTTGTGCCACAGGCTTCCCCAGGAAACACAGTTGAAACCTCTTGTGTTTCCATGTCACACGTGGAACCGCCCGGAGATCATTTCCCATGGTGACATCTTCCTTCCATGCCCAATGCTCTCACCACTGCACACGCACCAGAGCTGCCTCTGGGGTTCCCCTTTTAAGGATACTTTGCCCAGTTCCAAAAATGAGCACAGTCTCTCACTTTTGGGACACCTGTTCCTCCCAAATTCACCCCCTGGGGCCGAGGGGTCTCAAGAACAGAGATCTTCTTCCTCACTGAAGGCAGAGGGCACCACCACCCTCCTCATCCATCTCTGTTCATGCCACTCCTTCACATCACATCACTGCACTCTCTTGGCTCCGAGCCATTGCCTCCCCCTAAATGCAGTCTCTGTGTCACAGGAAAAATGGTTCTGTCCATGGCTGCACAAGAAAAGTCCAGCCAAAGGCCACTCCATCATCTCCTCCCGCCAAGGATTCTTCTCAGCTTCTTCTGACATCTTTCACTTGCACCGACTTTGATCACACTTGCCCATTTTCTCCTATTTCATCCCTATCTTCTCATTCAGCTCCAGGAGGATCAGCATTTGTAAGGTTTCCATCATCCAAGAAAAGGGTTAAAATCTCGGGCTCTGCCTGCCCAGAACTCCCACGCTGGCTCTGCCGGGCACCTTCTCTCTGCACCCCTTCTCCTTCTCGGCTGTGCTGCCAGCACATGATATCAAATTTCAAGGTGGCACAGGCACAGACACCGGCTCTCTCTCTCTCTGTGGCAGCTGCCCGATGCCTCTCAGTGCTCCTGCACCCTTCCATCGTGCAGGGGCCTTCACCTCCCTTCTCTGTCCAAGGCCCGGCTCCCCTCACCCGGCCGCATGGCTTCCCCTCCCGCACCCAGCCCGCAGCCGGGCAGGGCAGCTCTGAACCTTTCACCCACCGGAACCAAGAGAGCTTCCCCTGGGAGTTCTCTGCTTTTAACCCCCTGTGTGCTCAGAGGTGAATCCATGTCCTCAGGGGCCAGACCAGGTGCCAATATTCAAATCTGAGCACTGATTGGTTTGACCACAGCATCCCAAAAATCTCACTTCCTCTCAAACCAGGACAGGGAGGAGGAATGTTTTTAGGAGGTTTTCGTTCTGACTTCTGTGTGTTTCTTTTATATATTATAAGTTAATAAAGTTTTTTTTTTCTTTATTCCTGAACTGGAGCATGCTTTGCTGTATTTCTTGTCACATCCCACAGTGGACAATGGGGACAATGGATTTTCATGGGGGCACTGGCATTACACCAGCGTCAAACCAGGATGCCCACTCCGCTTTAGAAACACAATTTTATTAACGACAGGTCAAGACAATTACTAACAACTATTAAAATATTTAAAATACATACATTTAAATTTTAAAAACATTGCATTATATTTCAAAGAGTTAGAAAAAATTGAAAATCATAGTAAATTATTTTAAAATATTATTTAGAGATTCTTAACAAGGGCTGAGCTCCCACTCCCTGCTCCCTGTGGGAGGGGCCGATGCTGACGGGGTTCGGGGGGGGGGGGACTGCAGCTCCGGGGGGGCGGGAAAACCGCGCGGTTCTGGTGCTGCTGCTGCTGCTGGTCTTCCTCCTCCCGCTCCCCCCGGGCCCAGCCCCCACCCTTTGTCCCCCTCCCTTTGCTCAAATCCGTCCCATCGCCCCCCCCAAACCCCTCCCCATCGCCCCCAATAAACGGCCCCGGGCCCAACTGGGAAGCTTTACTGGGAGCACTGGGAGCAGGCACTGGGTGGGGGCAGAGCGCCAGCGGGGCTGGGGGGGACACGGGACCCCCCCAAAATCAGCGGAACGGGGACGGAGCGGGGGGTCCCGGCCGGGCCCGAACCCACGGGGAGGGGCTGCGGCCGCCGCCGGCTCAGGAGCTCTGTGGGCACAGAAAAGGGGGTGACACCGGGCTGGGGGCCCAGAATGAGCGCACCCGCTCCGCCATGGGAGGGACGCCACCCCCGGCACCCTCCCTGACCTTCTTGCGCAGGGAGAAGCCGAGCCCCAGCGCCAGGAAGACCAAGCCCAAGACGAAGCCCCCGATGCCCGTCAGCATCTTGCTGCGGGCGGCGTCCGGCGGCATCTCTGGGGGGTCCGCAGGGCTCAGCACCCCCTAAACCTCTCACCGACACCCCGAGCCCCTCCCAGAGCCCTCCCTGTGGCCCCCAGCCCAGCCAGGACCCCCTGAAACCTCCCCCCGATCCCTTTTTGTCCTGGCCAGGAGAAACCAAAGCCCCTCCCGTCCCTCTCAGCATCCCACAGCCCCCTCCCAGTTGCCCCCAGCGCCCCAGGACCCCCAAAGCCTCTCGCAGTCCCTTGGCAGTCCCAGCAGGACTCAACCAGAGCCCTCCCAGACTCTGCCCAGCACAACTGAGCTCATGGCGAGCCCCGCTTTGCCATCGCTGATCTCCTTCCAGCCCCTCAGGGCCCACTGCGATCCCTCCCAGTCACACCCAGTACCCCCAAACTCCCTCCCAGTAACACCCAGCACCTCCAAACTCCCTCCCAGTGCCTACCACGACCCCCCCAAGCCCATCCCACCCTCCCCAGCATCCCCCAAACCCCTGCCCAGCCCTTGCCCAGCCCCCAGCTCCAGCCCGGCTCTCTCCAGCTCCCTCCCAGTGGCTCTGCCAGCGCCCCCAGGGGCTCCCCCGTACCCCAGTGCCGCCTCAGGGGCTGCTCCAGGCTGACGTGCTCCACCTGGCAGCTGTAGCTGAGCCCGCGCCGGGGGGGAGTTTCCAGCAGCACCAGCAGCTGGTAGGTCCAGTCCCCGTTGGGGACCACGTCGGTGGCCACCACGTGCTCCGAGAGCTCCTGCTGGCCCTGAAACCACCTCACCTGGATGGCAGCAGGGTAGAAATCCATCACGGAGCAGAGCAGGCGGCCGGGGCTGGGCTGGGAGCTCGACGGGGTCACCAGCGAGATGGACACGCTGGGGGACACTGGGAGAGAGAGAGGAGTGGGCTGGGTTTGGCTGGAGAGGACTGGGAATCGGCTAGGGAGGGAGTGGGAGCGATTGGGGTGGCACTGAGAGAAATGTGACAGGGTGGGGCGCGCTGGGACGGATGATGGACGTCCGGGCTTGAACGAAGAATGAACTGGGAATTAATTTGGAATGGATTGGGAACAGGCTGAGAAGAGGAGAGAGGGATTTTGGAAGTACTGAGAGAGACTAGGATGGCACTCGGAGGGATTTTGGTGGCCCTAGAATTAACTGGAAATGAAGTGCGCGGCACTGGGAGGCCGAGTCCGTCCCGGGGCCCTCGGGATTTCAGCGCCAGGGACTCTGCATGGCAACTGATGAGTCATCAGAGAGACGCCCTCTCATTGGCTGAAAGGAGCCGGCTAAATGGACAACCGGGATGGACACGCCGGGCAGGCACAGGGATGGACTGGGACGGACTGGGAGAACCACGGGGGTCACTGGGTGGGACAGGATTGAGCCCGGGGTTGTTCCGAAGGAGGGCTGAGGGGCCTGGGCTGATTCTCAGAGACGTTCTGAGGGGCTTCAGGGTCATTGGCAGGGCAGGGCCCGAGGGGACACGCTCTGCCCCGCGCTCACCTCGGTGCCCCGTGAGGAACGGGGCAGCAAGCTCGTAGCCGGCCCAGCAGAACGTGTCCACCGCAGCCCGATTATCCTCCAGTATTTCAGGGATTCCGTTGCAGCACCGAGCCTGTGTCTCCCCATAGGTGTTGTCTCCCACGAACACCCCCACATCGCTGTCGAACATCATGTACTGCTCGTTCAGGATTTTCTGTTCGGATCCCTTTGTCCCGCTGTCCTGGTTTGAAAAGGAAGTGGGATTTTTGGGATGCTGTGGTCGAACCAATCTGTGCTCACATTTGAATATTGGCAACTGGTGTGTCCCCTGAGGACGTGGATTCACCTCTGAGCACACAGGGGGTTAAAAGCAGAGAACTCCCAGGGGAAGCTCTCTTGGTTCCGTGGGTGAAAGGTTCAGAGCTGCCCTGCCCGGCTGCCGGCTGGGTGCGGGAGGGGAAGCCATGCGGCCGGGTGAGGGGAGCCGGGCCTTGGACAGAGAAGGGAGGTGAAGGCCCCTGCAGGATGGAAGGGTGGAGGAGCACTGAGAGGCATCGGGCAGCGGCCACAGAGAGAGGGAGAGCCGTGTCTGTGCCTGTGCCACCTTGAAATTTGCCATCTTGTGCTGGCAGCACAGCCAAGAAGGAGAAGGGGTGCAGAGAGAAGGTGCCCGGCAGGGCCAGCGTGGAAGTTCTGGGCAGGCAGAGCCTGAGATTGTAACCCTTTTCTTGGATGATGGAAACCTTACAAATGCTGATCCTCCTGGAGCTGAATGAGAAGATAGGGATGAAATAGGAGAAAAAAGGGCAAGTGTGATCAAAGTCCGTGCAAGTGAAAGATGTCAGAAGAAGTTGAGAAGAATCTTAGGCGGGAGGAGATGATGGAGTGGCCTTTGGCTGGATTTTTCTTGCATAGCCATGGACAGAACCATTTTTCCTGTGACACAGAGACTGCATTTAGGGGGAGGCAATGGCTCGGAGCCAAGAGAGTGCAGGGATGTGATGTGAAGGAGTGGTATGAACAGAGACGACGGGTGAGGAGGGTGATGGTGCCTTTGACCTTCAGTGAAGCAGAAGATCTCTGTTCTTGAGACCCCTCGGCCCCAAGGGGCGAATTTGGGAGGGACAGGTGTCCCAAAAGTGAGAGTCTGTCCTCATTTTTGGAACTGGGCAAAGCATCCTTAAAAGGGGAACCCCAGAAGCAGCTCTGGTGCGTGTGCAGTGGTGAGAGCACTGGGCATGGAAGGAAGATGTCACCATGGGAAATGATCTCCAGGCGGTGCCACGTGTGACATGGAAACACAAGAGGTTTCAACTGTGTTTCCTGGGGGAGCCTGTGGCACAAGAGGGACTCCTCTCTCCTTGATGAACTGAGAGTTGATTATCTGAGGGGTCGTGATGGATTGAGAGTTGGTGACCTGAGGGGTGGCAACTGAATTGCGAGTCCAAGGTTTTGCCTTACTGGGATGTATTGGGAATTTGTTTGGCGGGAGGAGGAATGTTTGGAATGTTTTCATTCTTTCTGTGTGCTTCTTTTATATATTGTAAGTTAATAAAGTTTTTTTCTTTGTATTCCGAAGCTGGAGCCTGCTTCGCTTTGTTCCTGGTCACATCTCACAGCAGACACCAGGGAGAATGTATTTTCATGGGGGCACTGGCATTGTGCCAGCATCAAACCGTGACACCAGGGAAAATGGCTGCTGGTGCCAGTCCATCCCCTTGCCCAGAAGGCACCCGCTTGTGTTTGGGCACGAGCTGCTGGCAACAGCCAGACGGGCAGCACCTGCAGCATTGGCCATCAGACACTGGGCTGATGTTTTCATCCAGAGAGCAAGAAAAGCAGCCAGAAGCACACAAGGCAACTTGACAGCATCTCTGTAAGAATGTCATTGTCCTGTGAATGTCAATAACGGATGGTGGTTTTGTGCTGCAGATAATCACTTCCGAGCAGAAATCATTGCAGGAAGGGACAACAGCTTCTGCCTCTGACAGATACCAAGTGTGGCCACCAATTGTTCCAGGTGCTCCTGCCAACAGCCACCTGCAGAAAAGATCACATAGACACCAAGGCACGCTGGCTTTGGCTGTCCTCTGGCAGAGATGTCCCCTGGGGCCACAGGTCTCTGTGGCAGGAGAGAGGCACCAGCGTTGGCAGGCCTTGGGCATGGCAAATCTCCTTTGGCAGGGACTCTTCCACAGCTGCTGCTGCCAGCGCTGCCCAGGGGACAGAGCAGCATTGGAGCTCTGGGCCACACGTCCCGTGTCTGTGTCACGGCCCTGCGAGTGTGCCGGCCACCCAGCACCGGGACTGGTCCCAAAGAGGCCGTGGCAGGGCCTGTGGAAGGCCCCGGTGCCCTTCCTGCTCTGCTGCCTTGGCAGCCGTGGGGGCTCATTCTGCTGCCCTGAGCAGGCAGAGCAGAGGAGCAGCTGCTTCTTTTTTGGGCCCTTGCTAAAGTTCCTGCTGGGCTGTGTCTTCAACACTTGGGGCAAGGTCTTGCCTGCAAGCTGGGGCACTTTGGGTGGGGTGGGGGTGTCCCCAGGGCACGTGGAGGTGTGTCCTGGGGCTCTCTGTCACACAGTGCACCGTGGTCACCGTGGGATGCAAAGGGACAGAGTGTGCAAGGGTGACCCTTTGTGACACGGCGTGACGTAGGTGCTGGCGGCACCACGGGCACGCCACAGTGCTGGGTGCACGCGACGGGACAGGACGGGACAGAGCAGTGCTGTGAGGAGCCCCCGCACAGCCAGCTCGTTCCTTGCTGACCAGGAGCTTTTCCGAGGCGTTCCCTGTGCAGGTGACCTCGAGGCCCGGCTGCGGGAATCGGGGACGTGGAGCATTTCCCAAGCGTCTGCCATCCCTGCGGCCGGTGCCCTCGAGGACAGACTGCAGGACTTGCAGTCCTATTTCCTTCTTGAGACTTCTCTCTTGCTGCTGCCCTCGAGGACAGACTGCAGGACTTCCTGTCCTGTGGCCTTCCCGAGGCTCCTCTGGTGCAGGTGCCTTCAGGGCACGACTGCAGCACTTGCTCATCTTCAGCCCTTCCGAGGCCTCTCTGCTTCAGCAAGCACTCCTACCCACAAAGAGTGACATGGAGCAGAGACACCCCAGCGTGCCCAAGCTGGCCTGGCTGGAGGAGGAAGAGGCTGGAGCTACCTCAGCACAGCAGCCTGAAGAACTGGAGCAGTTGCAGCTGCTGCAGGAGCATGAGTGTCAGAGCTGGGCCACAGGACTGGTGCCTGTAGCCAGCTTGGCCCCATCCCATCCCATCCCATCCCATCCCATCCCATCCCATCCCATCCCATCCCATCCCATCCCATCCCATCCCATCCCATCCCATCCCATCCCATCCCATCCCATCCCATCCCATCCCATCCCTGTGGACATATCCATGGATAGGACAGAAGCTGGGCTGGAGCACCTGGCAGCCGTGCTCCATCCCCCGGGCATCCCGAGGCTCTCCCTGCCTGCGGAGCTCAGGACTGGGCTGTTCTCCGGCCTCTCCCACAGCCCCTCAGCTCTGGCTGTGCTCGCTCTTTGCCAGATGCAGCCAAGGACGGGACACAAGAACAGGAAGCCGCCCATGGCCACTTGGGCAGAACGGCGCAGGTACCTGCGGCCATCCCCACCTGGGCTGGGCCTGCTGGCACTGCTCAGCCAAGCACCAGGCTTGGAGCACTCCATGGATTCTCCCTCTCTCGCTGCCCTTCTCCCCCAGACCCTCTGTGAATTCATCACGTGCCCTTGGCAGGAAGAGACCGCCGGTGTGAGCACGGGTGTCTTGGCCAACCTTCCGTTCCTCGATGCCGAGACCGGTGCTGCCATGCTGGATTTGCTTGTGGAGAAGGGTGTCTCCAATCCAACACAAGTAAGCAGCCTGGGGCAAGGGCTCGATGGCCCCAGCAGTGGTGTGGCGCCTCCAGCTGGGTCTGCCGGGCTCCCTCGGCCTCTGAGGCCCAGCCCAGTGCGGTTGGAAGGGAAGCACTTCTCAGGGGAAGTTGCTGCTATGGCAGCTCTGTGAGTCTCCCCGTGCCCTCTGCAGGTGCCCGCCATGGTGAGGTACATCCACCAGTGGCTCACGGCCAATGAGGCTGCTGGGCACAGGCTGGACAAGGCCCTTCTGGAGCTGACCCAGGAACACCCCTGTGACGTGCTGATCACCCTCTTGCGCTGGGCCCCATCGTGTGACAGGTAGGGCAGCCCCACGTGCCTTGAGGGCTCAGGCTTGACCGGCCCGTCACCCTGTAGAGCCTGTCCCTGCTGGCTGCCAGACAGGCGGGCAGTTCCAGGATCCTCTGGCTCCTCTGTTTTCCAGTGCTGCCATGTCAGCTCCTGAGCCTGGTGCCACGCTCTCTCCCTGCCCCTCGGGGCCTGTACCCACGAGGGCTGGCTGGCCGCTGCCGGCCAGGGGCAGTGGGCAGAGGCAGGGCTGAGGGCCAGCACGGGGCCCTGCAGCTGCCCAGGCCACGGCGCTGTGGCCGAGCCCGCCCTGACACAGAACTCTGACCCCACAGAGCTGCCGCCACCATGTGGGGAACCATCATGTCCTCGAGCAGGACTGCGGAGCCGGCGCTGCAGCTGCTCCTCCATGTGCTCAGCGCCTGGCCAGTGCACAGCATGTACACCTCTGATGGGGACGACGCAGGAGTCTTTGCCCTGGCTGTGAGTTTCTGGTGCCGGCCTTTGCCAGCCCCCAGGCTGCCTCTGGAGCAGCCAGCTCTCTGTGCTCCCCCCAGCTGCATCTCCCTGCCTCAGGCACTGGGCTGAATCCTGCCTTAGGGGCAGGGCTCAGGGGCACCAGGCCGCCTGCTCCCCCCGTGTCTCCCCCGGCCTCTCCCTCGCACGCTCAGGCCCTGCCACGTGGATGTCTTGGCCACTGAGCGTTGTCTCTGGCTGTTTTATTTCATGCAGGCAACTGTGGCAATGTGGAAAATCTTCAATCTGGCCTGGCGCTCGCCTGTCGTGCTGGAGTATTTCCCCAGTCTCTTTCTGCATCTGCTCTTCCAAGCTTACATCAGCACGCAGGAGATGCCAGAAGAGGTTGAGACCTTCTGGCAGGGATGCCAGGAGCAACACGGCCTCTCCGCCAACCCCAACAGGTGCTCCGTGCCAGTCCTCCCAGTCTCCCCATCCCTCCCATGCCCCAGGGCAGGAGCCGGGGCTCCCAGCGTGACCTGGCCTTTGCTCTGCACACAGCTTTGCGCTGCAGACCCTGAAGGCCCTGCTCTGCCAAATGCGCTATGAGCACGTGGTGCTGTCCATGGAGCGCAAACGTGCCTGGGACACGCTGCTCCGTGCCGACACCCACCACTGTGCAGTGGGTCTGCTGGCCAGGTGAGACCTCGTTCTCCCCACCGCCCCTCTCCTTTGTGCCCGCAACGCCCCACACAGTCCCCGTGCTCATGGGCAGCAGGGCCTTGTCACAAGGGAGGGATGAGCAGCCTGGAAAAGGCCGGCAGAGGAGGGTGCCCGGGAACAGCCGCCTCCCAAAGCGCCCCCGGGGAGCTCGGGAGCAGACCAGAGCTCTGCCAGTCAGCCCTGGGAGAGCTTTGCCCACCCAGCCCAGGAGCAATGGTGCCTTTTTCTCCCTGCCAGGGAGATGCGCCGTGTCTCCATCATCTGGTGCTGCAGCATGGCATCCAGCCTCTTTGAGCTGCTCAGCCAAGGCGTTTCAGACTGGGAACTGCCCGCCCTGGCCTTCCTGGTGGAGGTGAGCCCCATGGCCAGCGCTGCCTGGCTCAGCTGCCTCCCACCCCTCTGCCCTCTCGTAGCCGCAGCTGCCTGGGACGCTGCCCGTGCCCTGTGCTGCTGCCTTGGCTCGGCCCTGTGCACTTCTGAGCTCCTGCCAGCTGGGCACCTCTGTGCCTGCTCTGTGCCTTTCAGCTCTTGGATTGCCTGGGTTTGAGCAAATGCAGTGAACAAGTCCTGGAGATCCTGACAAGGCACCTGCAGAGCCAGTCCAGGCAGATGCGGCACGTGGCGCTCCGAGGCCTCGTGGTGCTCACCTCGATGGTGAGAAGGAGGCAGCAGCTGAAGCTGTGCTGGCAGCATGGGGCTGGGGCAAGCAGCCCCTTGGGCTCAGCTGGGCTTTGGCAGCTGTGGCAGCTGCTCCCAGCTCTCCAGGCTCGCTGTTCAGCTGCCCGAGTGCTTTGGGACAGGCCTTCGGCCTCTGAGCCCTGCAGCAGCAGCAGCAGCAGCAGCGTGGGGTTGCCCAGCCTTGTTTTGCACACAGGATCCAAGCATGTACAGCCTGACCGAAAGCCTTGTGAAGCTACTCTGGGATAGGGATGAAGACATCGTGGAGAAGACCCTCATTGTGCTCATCCTCCTGATGCTGCAGGAAGACCTGGCAATAGCCAGCCCCATCGCCCTGCAGCTGGCTGAGGCGCTCTGGCACCTCTTTGACAATGTGAGGCTCTGTGCCCCCAGCCACGGGCACTTGGGTGCTGCCTTGGGCCTGGGCACAGGGGGGCCTGGAGCAGCTGATGTGAAGGGATTTGGCTTCCTTTCCAACAGGACAACAGCCTTGTGCAGCTGCTCTCCATTTGCCTCTTCCAAGACGTGATTGCCTTTGTAGTGGCAAAGGGAGAAAAGCCCCTGAAGAAGCCTGTGAACCAGAGCCTGCTCCCACTCTTCTTCCACTGCCACGATGAGAACCCGTGTGTGGCACAGGTGAGGCCTCCTGGGTGTCCCCATGGAAGGGGTCTCAGCTGTCTCCCCAGCCCCTGGCACCTGACGGGCTCCAGCCTCCTCCCGGCCCTGGCTCAGAGATGCGGCTCCTGTGCCCTGGGCTGCGGTGCCATCTCTGGCTCTCTGCTGCTCTGCAGGCCTCTCGGGAAACGCTGCTTTCTGCAGTTATCTTCCTGAAGAGGAAGGATCTCAAGCAGCTGCTGCAGACGGATCAAATGTGGAGATTTGCTGAGTGCTTGGTAAGGAAGGACAGCCTGGAATGCCCAGCCCAATCCCTGCAGCAGCCGCCTGCCCACGGCGCCCAGTCTGTGGGGCTGGCAGCTGTGGCCCCTGGCCAGTGCCGCACGCAGGGGCACCGGCCTGCGCCCCACACGCCGCTCCCTTCCCTGGGCCGTGCGGGCTCTGCTCCAGGCTCCTCTGGCCCCAAGGCCGGTGCCGACAGAGCCCCGAGCCAGCCGGGCTCTGCTGCGGGGCGGCACCGCGTCTCGCCGGGCCCTGTGCCCCGTGCCGAGCCCGGCGCCTGCGGCTGCTGCCCGGGCCTCGGGGCTCTGTGGGCAGGGGGAGCAGCGCCGGCCGTAGGGAGCGCCCGGACCAGGGCAGGGCCCGCATCAATCCTTTCCCTCCGTGCCCTGCCGCTCTCTGCAGCTGGCAGAGGACAGGAGCCGAGCGGCCGAGCACCTGCGCCTGGCCCTGCCGTACCTGCGGAGCGCACAGGAGCCCCTGCGAGAGGCGGCCGTCAGGTTCATGGGTGAGCGCCAAGCCCGGCTCCCTCCCCGGCCCGCCCCATTGCCGCAGCTCGGCCTCGGCCCCGCCTGCTGTGCCGGCAGCAGGATCCGGGCGCGGGCATGGGCAGCCCCCGCTGGCCTGGGCATTGCTGCTGCCGCCCTCTGGCAGCCGTGCCCTGGGGCGGCAGCGTGCGCCAGGGGCCCGGGCTGAGCCCTGCCGGGCCAGCAGGGCGTGAGGCCTCAGGGCTGGCAGCGCCCGTGGGCGGCAGCTGTGCCTCTGAAGGCAGGACACGCTCTGTGCTCCCCAGGGATGGCCGGGCGCTACCTGACAGGGCAGCAGCCGCACTTCCGCATCATCTGCAGCGGTGAGTGAGGCCCGCGGGCTCTCGGCGGGGGCTGCCGCTGGCAGCTGCGTTCCCTGGCCCGCCCGCCGACGGCTCTGCTCCGTGCGCGCCCCAAGGGCAGCGGGGCCACAGCGCAGACACCTTGCAGGGGCCTGCGGGACATTCCTGGCCAGCAGCTGCCAGCTCGTCCTTCTTGGCTCCTGCTTCCTCCAGGCCGTGCCAGCAGCTGCGTGGCACGGACGAGGCTGGAGGCTCTGCCCAGCTCCCCGCAGATCCAGCCACTGACTGTGCCTCTGTTTCTCTCTCTGCAGCCCTTCAGGACATGACGGATGACAGCAGCCCTGCCATCTCATGCCTGGCGCTTCAAGCTCTGCACACCCTTTTAGCTGTACAGAGCGTTCCCTGCTCCCGGCTCCAGAGGATGCGAGACCAACTCCGCCGCCTCTGGCAGTCGCGGCCTTTCCTGTGTGCCCGTGGCTGAGTGTCCTGCCGCGGCGCTGTGGAGAACTGATCCGGGAGGCTGCGTCTGCTGGGGCCCGCCTGAGCCTGCGGGGAACACCTCTCCTCTGCCAGCACTTCCTTTCCCTTCACCCACTAGAGGAACATTAAATTGCTGTTGTTGGATACCCGGGTGTCCAGGAGCTTTCTCTTGGTGCACAGTGTCTTCAGGCCAATGGGGAAGAGGGGAAAGGCTGCTTGGTCTGCGCAATTTGCCCGAGCGTGCGGTGCAGAAGGGAAAGCGGCCAAACGCCCCTTGGCCTTTGGTGGTTCCTGCAGGAATGTTTTTGTTCCTGCATCAAGTCTTCTGGAGCTGGGGGAACAAGTGTGTTCCGTGTCCATGGAAGAGCAGAAATTGGCAGGATGTGTCCGCTTCCACCGCTTGTCTTGGCTGTTCCTTCGCAGTGCTGGCAGCACCATCAGAGACACACCACACATTCTCTCATGCCAGGGTCATCCCAGTCTTCTGCACTTGCCCAGGCTCCTCCCAGGTTCACCAGGGAAAATGGCTGCTCGTGCCAGTCCATCCCCTTGCCCAGAAGGCACCCGCTTGTGTTTGGGCACGAGCTGCTGGCCACAGCCAGACGGGCAGCACCCGCAGCATTGGCCATCAGACGCTGGGCTGATGTTTCTAGCCAGAAAGCAAGAAAAACAGCCAGAAGCACACAAGGCAACTTGACAGCATCTCTGTAAGAATGTCATTGTCCTGTGAAAGTCAATAGTGGACGGTGGTTCTGTGCTGCAGACAATCACTTTCAAGCAAAAATCATTCCAGGAAGGGACAACAGCCTCTTCCTTCTGACAGATATCAAGTGTCTTGGTTTGGAAAGACAGGAGTCTGTTAAGGAAGGCAGGAGCCTCCCCTGAAATGGACTATGTAAGCCCTCCCCATCCCTCCAAATTGCTATAATTTTTTAATTAAGACACTCCCAGGAAAAAATACGGGAGCAGGAAATAACAGTTCTTTAACAGGATAAAGAAAAAAAAATAATAAAATAAACAATGCAGTACACTAGAACAACACTGACAGAGTCACAAGCCAACCTGACACCCTGTGGGGTGTTGGTGGCAGTCCAATTGGAAATGTGGCTGCAGTCCTCCTGCAGGGTCAGGTGTGGGTCTGTTGGAGCAAGGGGGTCCTGCAGAGAAGGATTAGTTCTTCCTCTGAAGATCCAGTGGAAGAAGAGGCAGCTGCTGTTCCTCTGGGGAATCCCGTGCAGAAAGCTGTGCTGGTGTCTCAAAAACCTCTGGATTATATCTGGGTAGGAATGCTTGGCTCCTCCCTCTGGGCGGAGCATCTCACAATGAGATGTTTCAGTTCTTATCAGTCATGCAGTGACATTCAATAGTCTGTTATCAGCAGATGTCCCCTCCCGAGGGAGGTGAATGTGGTCACTCAAAGAGAGAGACAAGGCAAACTGCCCACTTGACAAAGGTAATCTGCCATACAGATGGTAATTGAAAACATCTTGCATTGCAATCTTCAACAGTAGGATATTTTTTTAAAGAAATGAATGAGGCATTCACACCAGAAAGCAGCCACAGGACAGGTAAATCTTTCAGAAAAAGGAATTTATTGCTCCATTGCCAGAAGAAACTTTTTCCCGCCTGGCTCTGCGCTGAGGACTCCATTAGCATTCAAAGGAAGAAGTTGACACTGACCAGACAGAATCCTTTGTTTGAGTAGAATTTGTGCATCATGCATGAGATGTATGAATATGCAATATGTTATTGCTTTTAAGCACTAACCTCTGTGCACGAGTGTCCTTGTTTGGGCTTATTTTGCCCAGAAAAAGGTACCCAGAGTGTCAGTAACTCTTTGTTCTTATTGCCTTGTATCGTCCTAAATCTCAGTTATTCAAATTTTTATTAATCTAATTATATTATTTTTATAAAAATTTTATTACTATTAAACTTGTAGAATTCTAAAACCCAGTGATTCACGTTTTTCACAAGTACAACCTCCAGCTAAGGCAAGCAAATGGACCATACCCAACAGAAACAATAAAGACTTGAAATTGGTCCTTGCGAGAGTCCATCCGAATTTTCCCTCATCTGCCTCATGATCTTCATTTGGGGACCGATGAAGAGAAGACCCCACCCCGAAAATCTCTGGCTTTGTAGGAGAAAGTTACACACACCAATGGCCCCAAGACCTGAGAGCACAGAGCTAAGCCATTGTTCTCACAGGTGGTGTTTGCTGCGTGCTACACTGAGCTCAATGAGAAGAAGAAGGGGCACCGTGCCCTTTTTGCAACAACAGCCTTGGAAGCTGTCCCACCTCTCGGCCTGGCTGGACTTCTCCTGAGTTTCAGGTGGTCCCCCCACAGAAGACCCTCACCTGTTTTACAACCACCGGGACAGACAGACTGAGATGGAAGAAGCCTCTCCATCAAGGACTGAGACATGGAACCCCCATGTGAAAAGGCCCCTCTGCTCCTTCCAAGGACTGGCACTGAAACCCCCAGCCCGGGGCAGGTGTGTGGGGGAGGCAAGCTGACCAAAGCGAGATGTTTGCCTGCAGGTTGTGACCGCTGCACCAAGAAGACAATGGCTCTCGCTTACTGCTGAGAGCATGGACTACCTGTTACATCTGTTCCTTATTGTATCTGTTTCCCCCCCTCGCAATTTCCAATACAGTTATCATAATAAAAACCTCTGAGTTAGCGAGAGACTTCGAGACCTCCCCGACGTAACAGGCGGATCCTCGACTGGACTGGACCAAAGGACTTTGTCTCTACGTTGGAAGCTGTATTCCCTCTCTCTTTCTCTCTCTCTCTCTTTTGTCTCTCTCTTCCTCTATCTTTTTCTCTCCCTTAATCCCTCTATCACGTTTTGCTGTGCTCATTCAATAAAGGTGCATTTGTTTTGATTATCATTGCAAACCCCCTTGGTACTGGGTCGGTTCTTTTTGCACCCTGAGATCAAATCCACGAACCATCACGAAACCCGTTCATGAGGACGGATCGTGACACCCCCCGAAGACCCCTCCCCAAATTCCCCCAAACCTCCTCAAGATCCCTCCCCAAATTCCTCTCACGACCCCTCCAGGACCCCTCACCTGTCCCTGCGCCTCCTCAGCAGCTCCCGGAGTCCCCCCGTCCTTTCCCAGCGCCTCCCCCGCTCTCTCCAGCGCCCGGGGCGGCTCCCAGGGGTCCCTGAGGGGGTCCCGGGGGCGGAGGGGGAGGGGGCGCCCGCTCCATGCCCGGCCCCGGGGTCAAGGGGCGCTGCTTCCAGCTCGGCTCTGATTGGCTGGAGTAGCGCAGGGAGGGCAGGAGTTGCTGAGGAGAGACGCCCGGTGATTGGTTGGTTTCGTGGAGGGCGCAGTGATTGACAGGAGAGGGGCAGGGGAGGAGGGCTTTGCCGAGGGGAGACGCCCGGTGATTGGTTGGTTCAGCTTGAGAGAGGCAGGAGTAGCTGAAGGGAGACCTGTGGTGATTGGTTGGATCGGGCGCACGGGAAGGCCGGTGTTCCTGAGGAGACACCCGCGGTGATTTGTTGGTTTGGGGCGGGGTGCACCGTGATTCGTTAATTTGGGAGATGAAGTGCAGTGATTGGATGGTTTGAGGCAGGACGCGCTGCTATTGGCTGGGAAAAGCCGGGGATTTTTAAGGGAACATTCCCGGTGTTTTGGGGAAAAATTCTCGGATTTTTAAGGAAAAATTCACATTTTTTGCAGGAGAAACATTCCCAGTATTTTGAACCCACATGACACAAATAACCCAACTAACCCCAAAATACTCGAAATAACCCCCAAATAACTCCAAACAATACCTAGAAGTCCCCAAATAACCCCAAACAAATCCAAATAACCCCAAAAAAAACCAAAAGGAAACTAAAATTAAGTCAAAAAACCCCCAAATGATTTCAAGTACACCTAAAAAACCTCCATATAAAACAACATAAACCCCAAGAACCTCAAATAATTCCAAATGAACCCATACAAACCCAAATACTTCTAAATAAACCCAAAAAATTTCAAATAAACCCAAAAAATTACAAATAAACCAAGTAAAACCCAAGAAACCACAAATAGTCCATAAATAACCACAAATAAACCCCAAACAAACCCTAAATAAACCCAAATAAACCCCAAGTAACCCCAGTTCCTCCCATCCCCTCCCCAAAACAGATCCCGACCAATCAGAACGTGCAGCACTGATGACGATCCACTTGCTGGGCACAAACTCAGAGCACGGGCCCCGCTCAGCGATTTTCAGCCAATCAGCGTCCGGCCCGGCTCTGACTCATCACACTGCCAGGAACAGACCAAGGCCTCTCACTGCGGTAAATACTCAGAGACAGCGCAGGGTAATTTCCAGCCAATGAGAGCGAGTCTCGCTGATGACTCATCAGTTGCCAGGAGTGGATTTGGTGAGGGGGGGAAAGTGACCCTGGGGATGGGCTGGGGACCCCAAATTAAACCAAAACGGGGTCAGGACCCCAAAACGGAGCAGGAGGGCCTGGAGCACCCAAAACCAAACACGGGGGAGGGGACTGGGGGAATGATCGGAAAGGGGAGAGCGCGGAAAAGAGGAGGGGTGGGACCCCAAAATTGAGCTGGGACGGGATGGGACCACCAAATTGAGGTGGGAGGGGAATGGGACCCCCAAATAAGGCTTGGAGGGGTATGGGATCCCAAAACTGAGCTGGGAGGGGGAGGGGACACTCCAAATTTACCGGGGAGGGAGATGGGACCCGCAAAACTGGATGAAGCCAATTTTGTTCCTGGAATATGTAAAGTACTTTATGGATACGCAAAAAGTCGATAAAGAGGAAACAGGCTGATCTTAGCGGAGAGAGGACCATCGAAGAAAGGTTGTTATGGCCACCAAGACCCCCCAATTATTTACGGGAACACTCCTTAATTAATCTGGTTTTAATTACATCAGCCTGTTGCATATACATAGACCCTCATGCATATCCATGAACTAATCTACATATTTCCAGAACTCTTTGACATGGCCCTGCCTTGGGGGTGTCTCCCCATTTCAGGAGCCTCCACTGAAATGGAAAATGAAAACCCCCTCCCTTTGGTGATGATGATGATAATGATGATTATGATTATTACTATATTAATTAATTTGGAAATTAAGGGGTTCTCAGGCAATCATGCGGGAGTAGAAATAACAGTTCTTTATTACGAAAAAATAAAAATACAAATAAAGTAGTACAAACAAAAAAAACCAGTGACACAGTCAGAACCCTCTAGAAATCCAGTGAAAAAGGCTGATCCTCTGGGAATCCAGTGGGCAAATATTTATCCTCAGGGAATCCAGTAGGAAAAGGTGGACAATCTGGGAATCCAGTGGAAAAAAGGTTGATCCTTTGGGAATCCAGTGGGAAAAGCTTGATCCCCTAGGAATCCAGTGGAGAATGAGGGTGATCCTTTGGAATCCAGTGGGAAAAGGGCTGACCCTTTGGGAATCCATTTTTTACCCCCCAAAGACAGGGCAAAGGCAGAGCTGTGGAGTTTTTACAGGGTATCCCAAGGGGGGAGCTGGGGTTTGGGTCAGGGGAGGAGTTCTTAGCAACACAAGGGTGAGATCAAATTTCTGCCTCTTAGTAACAGCAGCACTCCACACAGAACGTGTCCCCAAATCCTAAATTTCCTCTAAAAAAACTGAGAAATGATGCAACATCAGATATATTCGATGAATTTCCTTCATTTAACCCAGTTTTGGGTGTTTATAAGGATAAAGGTGAAGCAGAGGAAAATTAAGGCCAAACCAAAAGGAGAAGCAGCCAGGTGTGTTCCCAACATGGATCACAGGGAATGTGAGTGACCAGGGCTGTGCCCAAAGTGCCTCCTCCAGTGGGGGATGGAGCCGGAGCAGCACACGAAACTCTGCCCGCACTCGGGGCACTCGCAGGGCTTCCCTTAGTGGTGCCTCCGTTGGTGTTGGGTCAAGCTAGAGCTCTGTGAGAAGCTCTTCCCACACTGGGGACACTTGTAGGGCCTCTCCCCGGTGTGGATGCGCCGGTGGGTGACGAGGGTGGAATTCTGCTTGAATCCCTTCCCGCAGTCGGGGCAGCGGAAGGGCCTCTCCTCTGTGTGAATCTGATAGTGCCGGAGGAGATGGGAGCTGTTCTGAAACCTCTTCCTGCATTTATCACACTCGTAGGGCCTCTCCCCAGTGTGGATGCGCTGGTGTCTGATAAGGTGGCAGTTCTGCTTGAATCCCTTCCCGCAGTCAGGGCATTGGAAGGGCCTCTCCTCTCTGTGAATCCAATAGTGCTTGAGGAGATTGGAGCTGGTCGTAAACCTCTTCCCACACTTGGAACACTCATAGGGCCTCTCCCCAGTGTGGGTCCTCTGGTGCTTGATCAGGCTGGAGCTCACACTGAAGCTCTTCCCACACTCCCCACACTCGTAGGGCCTCTCCCCAGTGTGGATCCTCTGGTGCCTGATCAGGTTGGAGTTCCACCTGAAGCTCTTCCCACACTCCTCGCACATGTGGGGCTTCTCCCCATCATGGAGCTGCTCATGGAGCACCAGCTCCGAGCTCTGGCTCCGTCTCCGGCCGCCTTCCCGGCCCAGGCTGGCTCTTTCCCCCTCAGATCCCCGCCGGCTGCGTTTGCAGCCCCTCCTCGTGCAGCATCTCCGGGGCTTTTCCTCCCCGTTGGCTTCCTGCGCCGTGGAGCCGCTCAAAACGGCCTCTTCCACCAGGTTCTGCCACGGGCATTTGTCCTCCCTGCTCTCCATGCTCAGCTCCTGCTCTGGGGGAGGAAGGACAAGGACAGGATGGGATTTGCCTCCGTGCCACAGGCAAGGGCAAGGAGATCCCCCAGGGCTGAGCTGCAGCCGGGGGCCATGCTGGGCTGGGAGATGGAGCAGCACAGAGGGGAAAGGGGCACTGACTTCCTCCTCACCTGCCTCAGTGTCCCGGGGCATCTTCCTCTTCCTCACAGCCTCCCTGGGGCTGGCAATGGGCAATCCTGGTTTGGGGAAAACAAGGGATGAGAGCATTTGTAGGAGCATCGGGGGGTAGGACGGTCGGGACGGACGGAGACGAGAGAGCTCTGCAGCCAGGGCGTGGAACTTGCGGTTTATTGCAAAGGGCCTGGGTGCAGGGCCCTGCTTGGAGCTGCCAGGCACAGCTCGGAGCAGGCCCGAGAGAAGAGAGGGCTAGAGAGGGTGAGAGGGTGAGAGAGTAAGAGGAAAAGAGCGTATGAGAGTAATGTTCCTGTTACAATCCAATCAATCTTCTTCTATGTTGAATATTCTATTTCTCACTAACCAATCAAGTACAAGATACAAATCCTGGAGCATTTACATACAGCCTGTAAAAGTCATTACATCACCATACTGTGTTACATTTTCAACCTTAAAAACTCCTCTTTGGACCTCTTCTGCTGAGCTAGTAAGGGCTGCTCTGACCCTTGGACCTGTCTGCAAGCAGAGGGAATTGTTTCATCAAAAGGGGATTACCTTCAGTGGGGCCACACCATTGTTTTCCAGTTGTTCACTAACTGAGGTATCTCAGAGCTTGCTTTCATTTCAATCTTCCTTACACTTTTTATGTTCACAAAATCATTTGCCAGACAATCGTATTTATAAGGCTTTTTTGTTTCATCTTCCCCAACACACATTGAGTTTGAAGGTCCCTCTCCCCAAGTCCATCTATGGAATCACCGGCCACCTGGGCTCCAGAAAAACCTCCCAAACACCCAGATTCAGCCCTGAAAAAGACTCCCAGGAGTTCCCCGTCCCTGGTTCCTCCCCTCTGGTGTTCGGGGGTTCCCCCCTGTCCCAGCTGCTGGGGGTCACGCTTGGATTGGGGGTCCCCCTTCTCCTCGGTGCCCGCCCTGCCCAGGCTGCTGGCAGTCCCAGCAATGCCAAAAGCTGCCCCCGCTTCGCTCTCCCCATTTCGGGATGCCGGGGCTGTTTGGGCTCCCGGGCTCCCTTCTCCCCTCATTCTCTGCTCTGGGTTGTGAATGAGACGAGGGCTGGTTGTCCCAGACCTGCCAAGTGAGTGCTGGAGTCTCCCACGCTGCGTTTCCAACTTTCCTCAAGGGAAGCAGCCAGTAAAGAGACACAGCGAGTGAGAAGAGGAGTGAGAGAATCCCCCGGGGTAACTGGGACTGGGTCTCAGAGAGGGGCTGGACCCCTCGGAGCAAGGGAGCAGAGGAGTTTCTGAGCCCAATCCACTAGGAAATGGGACAAAAGGGGCTCCTAAAAATTCTGCTGGACTGAGGGATGAGAGTGCCCAAGAGCATCCAGAATTAAAACCTGCTGCGTTGAAGAATTAACATTCTAAGAGCATTCACGGTTGAGCAAAATTCTGCTGGATTGAGGATATGCTCAAGAGCATCTGGGGTTGGGCAGCACAGCTGGGTTGAGGGATATCCAAGAGCACCAGGACTGGCCAGAAACACCTAAACTTGTAATAGGTGATGTGAAAGTGTAGTATATGGTAGAGATAATTCATGCTATTAATGTATAAAATATTGTAAACTCCACACTAAGTCTCTTGACCATCCTGGCCAGGAGCAGTGTTATATTCATATACATCTAGTTCCTGGACTTGGTTGAGACAAACATCGGGGTTTTTAATGAAAGAACAGAAGCTTCCAGGGCGATAATCGCTGCCTTCCCCGGGTCACCAGGTCCACCCAAGAGTGATTAACGCCTCGACATTACAGCCACCACAATGATCCACAGCCCCACCCTGATGCATGTGAATGCTGACTTCCCCAGAGTCTACTGACAACATCAGACACCGGGACTGAGTCATTGTCCACCTCTGCACAGGTAAAGCCAAGGTTATGCATGGGAAGAGACACAAAGAACATTCGGTCATCTCTGCCTCGAGCAGAATAAACTGTAAAAGAACTCGCTGTGTCAGGCAGCATTTGTGAACAGGGGGAGACTCTGACATTCGCAGGTCAGATCCGTGTTCACCCAGCACCGAACCCGGGCTCGACGCTCACCCTTGGCTGTGCTGGTTTTGACAACCGAACTTCAGTCTCACAGACAAATTAAAAAAACTTTGCTAAATTTTCCTATAAGTTTGGCTCTCGATTTGATAATTTATAACAAAAGGTACCTTATTGTTGTCTTGTTGTGTGTGAGAGTGAGTCACACACAAAATCAGCCTCAGCTTCCCGGGCGGGTGGGAAGGGGGGCTGTGGAAAGAGGAGTGTGTGACCCACAAATAAGCCATTGTTCTCCTGGCGTGTGGGGGCTGTGGCATAAGGTACAGGTGACCTGCAAACGGGCCATTGTCCCCAGGGCCTGTGAGGGGGCCGTGGCTAAAGAGTGTGAGTGACACACAAATCAGCCCCACAGGGGAACGGCACCGGAGGCAGCAGAGTCAGGGCCCTCCCAGGAGGCCCGGAGATACTGAGACCCAGAGGCCACCCCAAGGCCAGGGGGGGCCACAGGGACCCGCGATTCTCTGTCAACAGGGATCCACTCTGTGTCCTGAGGGCGGGAAAGAATGTGTAGAAGTGAGTGAGAAATAAAAGTGAGTGAATGTAGACGGATGAAAGTACAGGTAATATAGATTCTGTATTTTAACCTTCACTATATCTCCTTGGAGGGAGGTGTATTGGACTGAAAGTAGTGTGAGGAAAAACTTTTATTTTTGTGTGTGTAGTTGAAAGAAAAGTGGTATTCAGGTTGTTAGTGAAAGTGAAAAACAGAGGCAGAAGATGAATAGATAAGATCATGAAAAATGAGAAAGAAAACCAGTAAGTTGGATACAGGGAAAAAAATGAAAAATAAAACAGTCATTTGGGAGTTATGTTACCTAACAGAGATACAAGCCCTTGCAAAAGGAGAAAATACAGGGTATGTAGTAGTTGATGGGGAAAACATGCAAACTACAGAAAAACGGAAATTAACCTTAAACTAGTAAGCTCAAACTTGTGAATTATATACTTTAAAAAGAGCACTAGAATGTTTAACACAAAATAAAGGAACTATATATACTGATTCAAGGTATGCCTTTAGAGTAGTACATACGTGCAAAAAATTTGGAAAGGAAAAAGATTACTTAATTCAAGAAGAAAAGGACTAGTACATGAGGAACGTACTTTAGAGGTTTCAGAGTCATTAAAATAACCTAAAAGAGGTAGCTATAGTACATGTTAAGGAACCCCAGAACAGAAAGACCCCAGAAAGAAGAGGAAATAATTTGGCAGATCACAAAGCTAAGGATGCAGCAGAAAATGGAGATAAAAGAGTTATGTTAATATTAACTCCAAACCAGGAAAAACTGGAAATTCCAAAGTTTAGGGAAGCTGAGAAAAAAGAATTAAACAAGACAGGAAGTGAACAAGATAAATCAGGGAAATGGAAACTTCTTGATAGAAGATAATTTCTAAATAAAATGTGCTTCTAGGAAAATATTAGAAGACATGCATCAGAAAACCCACTGAGGCACTCAAGCTTTGTGCAATCATTTTTTAAGGAACTATGGGTGCACTGGGATTCTCAGAGTAGCCAAGCAAGTAAATGAAAGATGCTTAATTTGCCAAAGGATAAATAAAAAGGTGATGAGAAAAACAACATTAGGAGGTCGTGAGTTAGCTCGGTAGCCATTTCAATGTATCCAAGCAGAAGTTTGGATTTGTTAGGTCCTGTGTTTTTTTGTAAAAAATAAAACCCATTTAATCTAGAAGAAAGAGAATATGCCATGTTAGACAGGAGATTTCAGGAGAATAAAAATCTTTAAAGTATCAGAAAGCTCCGAGAAGAAAACAAGAAAAGAAAAAGGGGAAATGAAAGGGAAGGCAACAAGAGCAAAACTCAGAAAGAGAGCGGGATCCTCTGCAGGTCTTGCCCCCTCCGTTCGCGGCCCAGGCGCCTGTCCCGGGTCCCGGCTCGCTGCCCGCCTCAGCTCCGCCTGCCCCGCTTTCCATCCCAGGTGCGGCCTCACTGCCCAGGGCAGCTCCACCTGCCCCGGCGCTCTCGCTCAATTTGTGTGCCCTGCTCCCACTGCCTGGCCCGCGGCCGCTCTGCCGCCCATGCTGGGCAAGATGGGGGTTGCTCTGTCCTGCCGCCTGCTCCGAGCTCACCGCGCCCACCGCACCCAGGGGGGGTCCCAGCCATCCCATCCCCGCCTGCCCTGCCCGTGCCACCTGCGCTGGGCACCGCCGCTGCTGCCGGGCTCTCCCACCTGCCTTTGCTCTGCCGGGAGCTGCCGGATCAGCCGCCATCAGCCATGGGGGGGCTGCCCACGCTGCGCCTCGGGCTCCACGGGAACATCCCCCTCTGCCGATTCCGGCAGCAGACCCTGCCCGCACTCCCACGGAGCCTCGGCGGGATATCCTCTTCTGACCCCGTCCTGCTCTGAGTTACGTCCCCTTCGGTAACCACAGCTGTGGCTGTTCAGGGAAACTCTCTCTCTCTCTACAGGAATCACCTTATCAAAACACTAGGAGCTCAGTTAAAAGACAGCCCTCTCCAAATTCTTTGCCAAAACACGGGAGAAAGGCCATAGAAGGGAAAAAAGTGAAAGAGTTAGATGAAGGGATTGCTCTATTTCCGTTCAGAGGTTCCCATGGGAGGGATGCGCTGCCCCGCCCCGCGGGAGCCACCAGCGCCCCTGCCGGCCGTGCCCGGAACTGCACCCAAGGGGAAAGCGCCGCAGCCCAAAGGCCGGGACTGGCTCCGGGCTCTGTTTGCTGTCAGTGCCGCAGCTGTTGCTGTTTGTTTGCTTTATTATAGACACTAGTAAAGAACTGGTATTCCCATTCCCATATCTTTGCCTGAGAGCCCCTTCATTTCACTAGTCTAAAAATTAAGAGGGAGGAGGTTTGCATTCTCCATTCCATGAGAGGCTTTTTCTGCCTTCCCAAGCAGACACCTCTCTTGTAAAGCAAGACAAGCACCCACAGGCACTGAGGGGGCTGCAGGAGGGGCACAAGAAGGCCCTGCAGCACTTGGGCACAAAGGCACAGCAGGTAGTGCAAGAAGGGAGCAGCAAAAGGCCAAGCTGAAGGCAAAGGCCAAGCTGAAGGCAAAGGCCAGGGCACAGTTCCTACAGCCCCTGAGGGATCAACCCCAGGGCCCAAGGGGGCCCCAGCACCCAGGGCACGGCTCGGCCATAAGCACCTGGCAGAGGCATTGCCCTCCTCGGCAGGGAAGAGCCCACCCAAACAGCCCCTGGCAAGGAACCAGGGCTCCAGCTGCAGGGCACAAGGACACTGCAAGCACAGACAGCAGCACCCTCAGCACCAGCAAGTCCACCCCTTGATGGACATGGATTGGCAGGGCTGTCACAGCTCCCATCACACCAGGGACCCTCCACACTGCAGCCCTTGAGAACATTCAGGGTGGGTCTGCATTGAGAGGAGGCATTTCCTGATGGACACAGGGGCCTCTCAATCCTCTCTGAATCTTAGACCTAAAGGGGAAAATAGTAACGGAATATTTTAATTTTTGAGGGAATGAGTGGGAAAGATGAGCAGGTATGATTTCTTCAACCACTATTAGAAGCTGGAGGGGATAGGTTTGAATAACATGAATTACCTTTTCTTTCTCCTGTGATTGCAATTACCTAGGAAGGAATTTGAGAGCTGGATTTTAATACTGTAAAAGGGGATACAGACGCTAGTTCTATTCAACCTTTGTGCCAAAATCTGACAAGGCCCATGCTGAAGTGAACCCAGAAGTGTGGGCAGCCTCAGGGAAATAGGGAAAATTAGATATGGAGCCTATACAAATTACTTTAAAGAAACCAGGACAAGCAATATGCTGTTCCAAGAGAGGGAAGGAAGGGCTCACAGCCTGGTACTGAGTCCCTGTTAAAGGCAGGGCTTTTGGAGCCAAGGATGGCTCCCTACAACACTCCTATCCTGCCAGTCAACGAACTGGATGGATGGACAGGAGGAGGAATCACAGAATTTTCAAGTGCTAAAATGACGATTAACTGAGGTGGCTGGCCTGGACCTTCCACACGGGGAAAAAGAATTTGAATTATAGGTGGATGTTAAACAGGGTCATGCCAAAGGAATTCTTGAGCTAAAATGCTTCACCCAGTGGCCAGAAAGTGGCCTCATTGCAAAATTGTGCAGCCACAGCTTTCATGGGAACTGTGGCCTGAAAACTGATGACAACAGGACGATCTCCTAGAGTTCAAGTCTGGCATCAAGGTAAAGCTCTGACAACCAAAACAGCCTCTAAATGGATGAGCAAGGCTTGGTTATTACAGTATGAAACTTGTTCAGTGGCACAGGAGGATTCAGAACTGAGGACAGGGCAAGGGTTCAACGCAGCCTCCTGTTTGAACAGCCAGGAGAGGGGCTGGCAAGGAACCCAGGACTGCACTCAAGGGACACAGCTCCAGACACAGGCTGGGACAGATTGATGATGGGACATTCCCTGGCATGAGGGAGAAAATGTGTTTGTGGATGGCTCTGCAAGGGCAGCAGAAGGGAAAAGAGCTACAAGACAGGCTGTTATTAAGGAAGGGCAATCAGACACAGCGCAGGTCACCGCCCCATGCTCAGCTCAACCCGCGCAGCTCTGGGTGCTTGTGAGAGCCTGGCACTGGAATGCCCTGAGCAGGAAGGCTTCAATATCTTCTGCTGACACCATGGCACCTAACAGGGGGGCAAAAGCAATTCTCACTGCTTCAGCAACCACTGGAGCAGATATCAAGGCACATTCTCCCACAGCAAGCTGGGCTGGCACACAGCCTGCCCTGGCACTTTGCTGCTGCCAACACCCAGCCAGGACATCGGCTCCTGCCTAAGGAGTGCAAAGCAGCACCACTGGTGGCCAAGGGGCCCATGCCAAGTGTCCCTGAGGCCAGAAACAGCCGCCAGCACAGCTCAACACGGGGGGACCCCTCAGCCTGGCCTCAAGGGCTCTGAAGCCCCGGAGATTTGCACTTCCCACCTGCAGCAGGAGGATGGGAGGCTGCCCCTGAGCCTGCCCTGAAGGCAACGCAGCAGCAGCCAGGGCTCCACAGCGGGCCAAGCCCCTGCGCCTGCCCACAGATCCTCGCCTGGAATCCTCTGCAATCCTGGCCACCCTCCTCTGCCATCTCCAGCCACTGGGGCCAAGCCTTGCTGCCACTGCTGCAGCTTCAGCGCTGCCTGGGCCTGCTCTGCCACAGCTGCTGGGGAACACCAGGGCACAATTCCACTCTGGGGCTCACTCACACCCACACTCTGGGCTGCCTGCCATTGCACTGCTGCAAAATGTACCGAGTTTGGTTCTTTTAAACCTTATTTCTCTGCTCAGGCTTGGTTTGTCTGTGCCTTGGGGAAATGAATTTTTAAGGTTGTATTTAAGGGATGTTACACCACTCAATGGAGATGAGTTTAACATCCCAACAGACTGGGAACAGCTCAAAAGACACCCACAGAGATAACGACCAGCAACAAAACATCAACATTGCCCAGCAGCAGGAAGTGAAGCTCCATTCCAGGCACCCTGCAGAGGAGCTTTAGAAATGCAAATGAACACTGCTGGGCAAAGTGTGGACAATGCACCTGGGTCTCTTGCCCGGGGCAGGAATTGGCCTGATTCCCTCTGCCCCTCACCCCAAGCTCTGCCTGCTGGCACTGATGGAATTTGCACAGCTCAAGGCAGAGCCCAGGGGGAGGATATCTGACCCTGCAACACAAACGGGTGAAGCTGCAAAGGGAAACAGCACATGGAGAATGTTGGGAAAACTTCACTTTAAATAATTGGGGGGAATCATCCCTCTGCCCACTCCAACGTGCTGTCACTGTCTGTGTTATATAGGGTATATTAGAGCAGTGGGGGTTTTTTGCTACCAAAAATTCAGGGAAATCAGTTGGGAATCCAAGGACTTGATTATTTATTAAGAGAAAAGCAGACAACTGATGCAGCCCTGGCTGGAGAGAGCAGCCAAAAAGGGGGAAAAGATGACCGGCCAGGAAAACAAATCCTACAAGACCATCGACCAGGCCCTGGGAACCCGAACCAATTCATATCAGGAGCCACAGAACCCATTTCTCATTCCAATTGCATCATTAGATTACAAGCTGCCCTCGCTATAATAACCAACCAGACAGCTCCAGCTCCTGACCTTCCTGCCGACCAATCCACTGAAATGAGGAACCCAACACTTAACCATGGGATGGGATCAGATCATCTGTTAGCAGAAAGAGGAGGAGTTTGTGGGCATTTGAATTATTCAAAATGCTGTTGGCAAAAAGATGCCAAAGGAAAAGTGGTGAAAAAAAAAAAACCAACAAACTGAAAACGACAGAAAAATTAAGCAGCTCATGTATTGGTCCAAACGTGGAAAGGATGGGAAGGGGACACGGTTTTGTAGCTCCCTGGCAGACCGTGGGTTAAACGAATGCTGTTTCTCCTCTGCAGTGCTACAGCAACTCTCATCTTTTTACCATGCTCCACCGCTTGAGAGTGCAGCTCATTCAGTAGGTGAGCGAGGCACCAGGGATTTGTAGATAAGGAAGTAACTGGGGGAAACCACCAGCTTCAATAAATGTTACTAATTAAAAGGGACTGCTGCTCACAGAAAGTCCCGGTGAATTCCTGAAATTCCAGAAGAACAAAGACTTAACTAAGCCGTGATTATCGGATGTTATACGAAAGTGGGGGTGCACAATAACGAGGACATGCCGTTGGCGGATCGGGAGGTCTGAACCTTCCAAGCACCTCAGCCAGTGGGCAAAGGGAGAGGGAGATGAGCCCGGGAAAATGAGGATACAAAGGAGGCTGCGAACTACAACAATGGCAGAGAGCGCACGGCAAATGCCCCATGGCCCCTCCCTCTGCTCAGCAATAAAGTCACTTTTACAGGACTCCTCTGTCTCCTCTGGGCACAGAAACCTCCGGCCACGGGAATTTCCCCGCACAGCCCCGGGCACAGGGCAGCCCCCTCTGTCCCAGCCACAGCAACCGGGCCGAGCCAGCGCTGCTCCGGCAGCGGCTCCTGCCGAGGCAGCGGCCGCAAGGAGACCGCGGGCAGCCGCTCCCGCAGCGCCCTCACGCCAGCGGCAACACGGGCCGGACACGGCACAACCAACCCGCCCGAGCCCCCTGCCGCCCCCGAGGCCCGCAGACAGCCCCGAGCCCCCGCACAACCCAGCGCGGCTCCCACCTGCGCTGCGGCCGCCTCCGAGCTCCGCCAACGCCTCACCGCGCTCCGGCCGCTGCCGGCACTCGCGGGACCGCACACACGCTCCGAGAATGGCGGCGCTTCCAGCAACCGCCGCCCTCAGCCCGCCCCCGGGGCCCTGCCCCGCCCCGCTCCCACCAATCAGCGAGCCACAATCACGACTGACGGCACCATGGCCCAATCGCAGCCAGGGGCGGGCTCTGCACACGGCACAGCCCCGCCTCACGCTCTCAGGGCCCCCCGGGCTGCGTGAGGGCACAGCCGGATAGCAGGAGGAGGGATGGAGCACGAGGAGCATGTGTTGCTGCCCGCGGATCCCGCAGTGCCCCGGGTCGGGACCAGCTCCGTGCCCCCCTCCAGTTCCACCTCCCGTTGGACGATCCGCGCTGGATAATCCCGAGTGACCCCCAGGGTCACAGCTTCCCCCCGTGTTGGGAACACTCCTGGCTGCGGGTTCCACATCTTCCCGGCCCCCCTGGGGACACCTCGATGAAGGCCGGGGGATCCCCGCTACTTTTCCTGTTTCTGCTCCTCTCCTCATCTCCCCCTTCTCTTCCTCCCGCCTCTCCCTCCCGGTTCAATCGCTCCTCCCGCTCCTCCTCCCCCCTCCTTCCCCTCATCTCTCTCTCACGTCCCCCCCTCCTTCCTCCTTCTCTTTCGTCCTCTTCCTCTTCCTCCTCCCGCTGCCCCGGGCCCAGCCCCACCCTTTGTCCCCCTCCCTTTGCCCAAATCCGTCCCATCGCCCCCCCCAAACCCCTCCCCATCACCCCCAATAAACGGCCCCGGGCCCAACTGGGAAACTTTATTGGGAGCACTGGGAACAGGCACTGGGCGGGGGCAGAGCGCCAGCGGGGCTGGGGGGACACGGGACCCCCCCAAACACAGCGGAGCGGGGACGGAGCGGGGGGTCCCGGCCGGGCCCGAGCCCACGGGGAGGGGCTGCGGCCGCCGCCGGCTCAGGAGCTCTGTGGGCAGAGAAAAGGGGGTGACACCGGGCTGGGGGCCCCGGCGGGAGCGCACACGCTCCGCCACGGGGGGGACGCCACCCCCGGCACCCGCCCTGACCTTCTTGCGCAGGGAGAAGCCGAGCCCCAGCGCCAGGAAGACGAAGCCCAAGACGAAGCCCCCAATCCCCATCAATATCTTGCTTCGGGCGGCGTCCGGCGGCATCTCTGGGGGGTCCGCAGGGCTCAACCCACCCAAAACCTCTCAGCGACACACCAAGGCGCTCCGAGCGCCCCCTCCAGGCTGATTTCCGTCCCTCCCACTCGCATCCAGCATACTCCAAACCCCCTGCCCTTTGCACCCAGCGCCCACAAACTCCCTCCCAGTCACACCCAGAGCCTCCCCAACCCCATCCCACCCTCCCCAGAATCCCCCAAACCCCTTCCCCGCCCTTGCCTAGGCCCCAGCCCCTCTCCCAGTCCCAGCCCGGCTCTCTCCAGCTCCCTCCCAGTGACTCCCAGCACAGCCCAGTGGCTCTGCCAGCGCCCCCAGGGGCTCCCCCGTACCCCAGTGCCGCCTCAGGGGCTGCTCCAGGCTGACGCGCTCCACCTGGCAGCTGTAGCTGAGCCCGCGCCAGGGGGGGGTTTCCAGCAGCACCAGCAGCTGGTAGGTCCAGTCCCCGTTGGGGACCACGTCGGTGGCCACCACGTGCTCCGAGAGCTCCTGCTGGCCCTGGAACCACCTCACCTGGATGGCAGCAGGGTAGAAATCCATCACGGAGCAGAGCAGGCGGCCGCGGCCGGGCTGGGAGCTCGAGGGGGGCACCAGCGAGATGGACACACTGGGGGACACTGGGAGAGACAGAGAGAGAGAGAGCGGGGACACACTGGGATCAGCTGGGGGGCACTGGGAGAGAGAAGGGAGGGCTGGGAATGGACTGAAATGGACTCGGAGTGACAGGGAATGGATTGGGGAATGTGGTGGGAGGGACTGTGGATGGGCTCGGATGGATTGGGAATGTGCTCGGAGGGAGTGGGAGAGACTGGGAGGGAGTTGGGTGACACAGAGAGATGGGAAGGAATGGGGGAACTGGGAGAGAGGGTGGAGTTCTAAGAGTGAACTGTGAATGAACTGGGAAGAGACTGGGAATGGACTGGGAATGGACTGGGGAGGAACTGGGCATGGTCTTGGAGGGACTGGAATGGCACTGGGAGGAACCGGGAATAAAGTGCGCGGCAGTGGGAGGCCGAGTCCGGCGCGAGGCACTCCGTGCTGCGGGTCTGCCTGGCAGCAGATGAGTCATGAACATGATACGATCTCATTGGTTGCAAAGCGTCAACTTTACGGGTCGCTGAAATGGACGCGCGGGGGGGCACCGGGAGGGACTGGGAGGATCTGGAGACCCCGGGGGTCGGCACAAGGCACAAGATTTTGAGGGGCTCCAGGGTTACTGGCAGGGCAGGCCCCGAGGGGACGCACTCTCCCTCGTGCTCACCTCGGCGCTCCGTGATGAACCGGGTAAAATTCTTGTACCAGCACCGGCAGAACCAGTCCACCGCAGTCCGTCTGTCCTCCATGAATACCGCATTGCTGTTCCAGCGCTTGGCCAACTTCTCCCCATAGCGGGTGAACCCCACAAAGTGCCCCACGTCGCTGTCGAACATTATGAACTGATCCCGGTTGTAGATGGATCTCTGGACGTACTTCACCTTCTCCATGCCGTTAATGAAGTAACACTCGGACTTTGTCATCCTCTGGAACACCCCTGAGTGTGCAGGACACAGGACAGGGGGTGCCAACCCACCACCCTCTCCCAGCATCCCCAGAGCTCCGGGCCCACCCCGGATCCCCACTCCGCACCCCCTGTGCCCCACGGCTGCCATGGGACCCTCCTGCCCGCGCTGCCCCTTCCTCTTTGCCGCCCTTCCCCCATTTCCCCTTCCACATCGTCTCCCCTCCCACCTCCGGCCGCTCCCAAAATCACTTTTGGGGTCCCATTTCCCCATTTTCCCACAAATTTCCCAATCCCCAGCCCCGTCCCGCTCAGATATGGTGTCCCACCTCCGCTTTTGCCCCTTCCCCACCCTCTCCCACCGCTCCCTCTTCTCCCCCCACACCTCAGGCCCTCCCGCTCTCCCTTAGGGGGTCCCCTCCTCCTCCCCCTCCATTCCGGGTTCCCCCCTTCTCCCCCTTCTCCCCCCCTGTCCCAGCGCCTCCCGCCTCCCGCTCACCCGAGAGCTCCGCGCCCGCAGCCGGGGGGGCTCCCAGCACCACCAGTGCCACCAGCAGGGCCCCAGCTGCCGCCCCTCGCCCCATGGCCGGGGCCGGGCAGGGAGCAGCAGCCCCAAAGCAGCCGCGCTGCGCTGGGAGCGCCAGTCCGGAGCAGGGCGGGCTCGGCAGCGCCGCGCGCTCTCATTGGCTGCCGCCGCTCGTGGGAAGCGATCGGCCACGGGCTCTGCCCGGCAACCGATGAGGCAATCCAACGTTCAGAGCTCTCATTGGCTAAGATGCCGCCTGCCTGCGCTCCCATTGGCTGAGGCCTTTCCGGGACGCTGCACCCCGGAGGGGTTTTTTTTGTCGAGGGGGAACCTTGGGGCCCTGGGCAGGTGGGAGCTCAGGTGAGCCCAGCAATGCGTGCCCAGGTGCGCGGCATCTCATGGCTGCCCGTGGTGAGCGGTGTCCCTGGCCCGATGACAGGCACCCCCAGAGCCGCTCTGTCCCTGGCCCCGCAGCCGCACAGGGACAGAAAATGGAGCCGAGGGTTCCTGCGTGGGGACAAGGACCGGGAGAGATCCCGCAGCAAATCCCACATGGTCACAACAGACCCGGCCTGGGAACACGGAGGGAATTTATTACCAACCGAATCAGCAGCACAAGGAGGAGGGGAAGAAATCTCTCCAACACCTTCCCCCTACCCAACACAGATCACCCAGAACAGGGGTCACCAGGGCTTTGCCCAACGGGGGCCCTGGGGATCATCCAGCGCGGATCCTCCCATGGGGGATGGAGCTGGAGCAGCGCACGAAGCTCTTCCCACACTCGGGACACTTGCAGGGCCTCTCCCTGGTGTGGAAGTGCTGGTGAGTGACGATCTCTGAATCCCACCTGAAGCTCTTCTGACACACCAAGAATTCCAAGGGCCCTTCCCCAGTGTGGATCTTGTGGCGCTTGCTGAGGTCGGAGGTCCCACTGAAGCTCTTCCCACATTCCCCACACTCCCAGGGCCTCTCCCCAGTGTGGATGTTCAGGTGTTCCATCAGGCTGGAGCTGGAGCTGAAACCCTTCCCACATTCCAAGCATTTGTGGGGCTTCTCCCTGCCATGAGGCTTCTCCACCAGCTCTGAGCACTGGCTGGATCTCTGGCCGCCTTCCTGGCTCAGGGGGGCTCTCTCCTCCTCACCCCTCCCTGGGCTGGGTTTGCAGCCCCTCCTCGTGAGGGATCTCTGGGGCTTTTCCTCCTCCTCCATCTGGCCACAGCTTGGGAATGACAAACCCTGGTTTGGGGGAAACCAAGGTGGGAGCGCCTTGGAGTAGAGGCTCCTCCAGGCCAGGTCCATCTCTAGAACTCAGCAGGAGTCTTGTGTCCATGAAAAGCTCCACATATCAAGATTTAGCCCGAAAAAACTCTCCCAGGAGTTCCCTATTGCTCATCTCTCCACTTTTGGGGTTCCAGAAGTTTCCTTTCCTTGGGATCATGGGGGTCCAATGGCTCCAGGGGTTCTCCATTCTCCGGCGTCCTGCTTAGGGATGATCCAGGGGCTTTTGGGGGTCCATGGGGTCCCTTCTTCCCTGATGCTCTGCTTTGAGATCCCAGGGATCCCAGGGGTCCCTCCTCTCCAGGCTCCCCCCCTTTCCAGTCTGCCGGGGCCCCCCAGCTCTGGGATCGCCCCTCTCTGCTCTCCCCACTCTGGGGGTCCCAGGGGTTCCCCTCCTCTGCTCTCCCGGGGGTCCCCAGGACCAATGACCTCCCCTGCCCATACTGGGAAATGGCCATGTGGGCCCCCAAAGATCCCCCAAGGGGCTCAGCTTTGGGCTCCTGCAAGATCCAAACCTACACACACAGAGGAAAAAAACCTCACAGAGACACCAGATGATATTTGGGGCTCAAATCCACAACCTGTGAGCTCCAAACACACCCCAATAAGAAAACCCTCTCAGGGACCCCCCGATGGATTTGGGACGAGCTCCCCCTCCCCGCTCACCTGCAGGACGAGCTGGGGGCGATGGTCCCGCGGCTGCAGCCACAGGGGACACTGGAACCTCCTGTTCCTCCTGCTCCTGCTCCTGCTCCTGCTCTTCCTGCTCCTCCTTTTCCTCTCCCCCTCCTCCTCCTCCTCCTTCCTAATCCCACCTCCTCTCCAGTTCCTGCTTTCTGTGTGTTTAGACTGGAGAACCTTGCTTGCATTTAGAACTAGAACAAAGATCCCAGATGGAACATGGCTTGCTGCTTTTAGTCCGAACTATCAGCGACTAAAGGTCACGTTTCCTTTGGTTCGGTGCCGTCCTTGTTCCTCCTCAGTGTTGAGGCTGGGCTATGGGGTGTCCTTGTTTGCTGCATTTTCCGAGTTCCTCTTGCACCCTTCGGGCCATGGGCTGTGCCCTGGGAGGGTTCTTTGTGCTCCTTTGTGACACAGGAGAACCTTCCAGGCGGTTTCTGCGTGAGCTGCTGCTGGGATGTCACAGGAACAGCGCCACGTCCCCGTGGTGTTCCCGTTGCTGTGGGACACGGAGGCCTCAGTGCCCAGAGTGGCTCTGGGCTCGCTGCCGGAGGATCCTCCTGCCCGAGGCATTCTCAGCAGCCAGCCCAGCCCTGACGGGTGTCCGTCTGTGCTTGCAGGGCTACAGGCTGCAGACGTGTGCAGCGCAGCCAAAATGATGCAGCACGTGGCTGCTGCAGTTTGCACTGTATACTCTGTGGCTTATTCAGGGTATTTTTTAACCCATTTGGCACGTAAGTCGAGGTTTTCCTTTGCTGCAGCATCTGTGGCTTTGGGCATGCTATGTGCTTTCTGTTCTTCCTCTGGAGCTGAGCTGACTTTGGAACCAAATTGCCATGAAGACACCATTGCTTTGGGAGAGCTCCTGCCAGCAGCTGCAGCTGAAAAAGGGGGTGTCTGCAGCCAGCGGGGCGTGCACGGCA
The DNA here is from genome assembly GCF_047830755.1 of Zonotrichia albicollis. Lineage (NCBI taxonomy): Eukaryota > Metazoa > Chordata > Aves > Passeriformes > Passerellidae > Zonotrichia > Zonotrichia albicollis. Next base: position 4,266,522 of record NC_133849.1, read on the forward strand.
TCTGCAATGAGCCCTGGGGGGTTCTGTTCCCTCAAGCAGGGAGTCTGTGCCAGCAGAGCCTGGAACTCCCTCCCTTTGCTGCTCCAGCCAAGAACTGACCCAGCCCAGTATTTTGTGCTGTTCTCTTGCTTGCTGTGGGAAGGGACTGTGGCTCCTGGAGGGATGCTGTGAAAGCAAAATGCTCTCTCGGGGTTGTCTTGCTCCGTGGCATTTCCCACTTCTGGCAGTTTTTCTCCTAACAGCATCTGGTTCATGTTCCCTCTCCCGTTGCAGGGCACCTCATGTCTGGATTCCGAGCAGCTCCTCCTTTGGTGAGTGGGAAAGGAACCTTTGATATTTGGAATTGTGCAGCAAGGTGTGAGCTCGGCATGTGGCAGCCCAGTGCCAGCCTGGGAGGCTGAAGGAAAGTTCCTGTCAGTGCCTGCAGCAGCAGCAGCAGTAAAGGGATCCCCGGCAGTTTTCTCCTTTTCTGCTGAAGAGCTTTTGAAGAGCTGCAGGTCTGGTTTTGCAGGCAGAGGATTTCTTGCTGGCTTTAGCCATGGTGGAATATCAAATTCCCAACAATAAGTGGCAATGTTGATTTAAGCCCATTGGTAGTTGGAACAGCTCCAAACCCAATTTCTGCTTAGTGCAGCTGGATGTGCAGCTGAGGATAAATAAGGCGATAACTGAGATAGAACTTCCCGTCCCTCACGCTGCCGTCTGTCCACAGGGCACAAAAGCAGCACCAGCACCTCCTGGGGCTCCCTCTGCTTCCAAAGAGGAAGCCAAAGAGGAGGAAGACAGCAGTGAGCTTCCCGCTGCTCTGGCGGCCGATGGTGAACTTCCCTCAGTGCCGGGAGATGACAGTGAACTTCCCGCTGCTCTGGGAGACGAGGCTGAACACCCCGCGGTGTGGGAATGCAACGGCGAGGCTCCCGCGGGGTGGGACAAGGACAGGGGACATCTCCCAGCGTGGGATGAGGACGGTGGATGTGCCCTGGTGTGGGACCAGAATGGCCAAGCTCCCATGGAGTGGGATGAGGATGGAGGACATCTCCCAGTGTGGGATGAGGATGGAGGACATCCTGTGTCTTGGGAAGAGGAGAGTGGGAAGTGGACAGTGAGCATCCCTGGGCTTGGAAAGATGATAGAGAAGCTGCAGCATTTTGGGAAGAGGATGGAGAAGCTGCAGCATTTTGGGAAGAGGGTGGAGAACCTCCCTCTGCTTGGGAAGAGGACAATGAAGCTCCCTCCGCTGTGGGATCCTGGGCTGAACATTCTGACAGCAGCAGAGCCCTGCAGCCAGAGGGGAGAGGGGAGTGGTGCCTGATGCAGCTGAGTACGTCTGCTCTGTCCCTGGGTGCCCGAGCAGGTGCTGTGTGTGTGTCTGGGCATCGGCTGCACCCAGGGTTGCTCTGCAGCTGAATGTCACCGAGCCATTTATTGTCCTTCCCCAGCTGACACCAAGGGGCTCACGGCCCCAGGGAGTGGGGCTGGTTCTGGCTCTGCTGCAAGGCGGGCTCTCACTCTGGGAGGGAGCGTCTTCCACGTTTTTTCTTTCAGGGAACACCGTGAGCGAGGCGGAGCCTGCCCAGAAATACCTGGAAGTGGAGCAGATTGGCCAAGGGTAAGTGCACGGCAGCTGCTTCTGCACAAGCAGGGCTGGGGGTTGTGCTGGTGCAGGATCAAGTGAGGGGTCAGGAGAGCTCCAAGCACCTTCAGGCACTGGGCTACCATCCTGCTGTCTCTCAGTCCTGATCAGAATTGATAACTGTGGTCAGAAGGCGCCGTCAAAGGCCCCTGAGGCTGGCAGTGTCCTGCCTGCAGCAAGGAGCAGGACCTGGAAGATCTTCTGTCCCTGGAACTGGATTGCCTAAAAGAGCAACTCACCATCTGGTGACTGTCAGAAAACAGTTCTCAAGAAGATTTCTTTCAAATATTTTCCTTCAAAAAATATCCACTGGTCAGGATTACCAACCTAATGGTTTAGAAACAGAAACCACAGATGAACTAATAAGTGCTCTACTCTAGCACAGGTAGCAGACCCCATACATTCAGTAACAGACACAGAGTTGATGCACTCTGGGGGAAAATGCATCACCTGCCTGAGGGCAGGGCCCTTGTGGAACCTGCAGGTCTTAGGCAGGAAATGGAAAAGGATGAAATGCATTCTTTTCCAGTTCTTTAGACACCTGTCCGGTTTTCGGATGTTTGGATGGCCTGGAAAGGCCCGGGGTGGCCCTGGGGCAGCCCGCGCCTCAAAGGAACAGAAGAGGCTTCAGTTCCTCTCTCGGTCTCCGTGTTTACCAATTGTTTATCTAAAAGATTTTCCCTCGGCCCGACAGAGGTCCGCTCAGCAGCCAGCCATGAGCACACTCCCCTCCCCTCCGGGCGGTCACCTATCTTTATACCCAAAGTTGCGTATACAATATTTATCATTTTTCCCCAATACCTTTCACCCTTATTGCCCAGTGCACTTTTAGTAACAACCAATCTCAAAGTGCCACCATCACCACAGAAGATGGAGGAGAAGAAGAAGAAGAAGAAGGACAGGACACGCCCCAATTCCTCCATCTTACTTCTCTAAACCCCCCTGTACAGAAATCCTAAACCCTGTGTTTCACTTTCTAACTAACTAATCCCTTCACCATTCACCCCGGTGAAACCCTCCTATCCTCATACAGGTGTCGTCTCCCGTGTAGGATCAAAGTCCAGCCACCAGACACTTCTGGCAACATTCCAGGACTCCCGAGCCCCCCAAGGGTGGTCTCGGTGACTCGGCACCTCAGTCCTGAGGTGCTGAGATCGCACATCTCCCCCTTCTGTTTGCACCAAGAAAACCTCTTTTATTACCCGATTCATGGCGCGTTTTAAACATACAAATATACATGGGACGACAAGTATGAGGACTAGGAGAACTATCAAAACATAGAACCCTACCCTTAAAACTTCTCTCCAAATGGGAGAGATGTCAAAGAAATCTACCAGCTGATCGATCCATGATCCTGTGATCTCGCCAAGCTTATTTATGCTGTCTTTTATATTTTTAATACTTTCATGAATTGACTTTGAATGATCTGAGAGATTCATGCAGCACATCCCTTCAAACTCTTCACACCCATGTCCATGAGCGAGCAATAGATAATCGATTGCCGCTCTGTTTTGAAGAGTCGCCTGTCTTATACCACTAACGTCTTTTAACATGTCATCCAATGCGACAGACACAGATCGTGCATGTTTGCTCAACCAGCAACCCATGCGGTCGATCTGTGTCAAAGCCACCCCTGATGCTGTTTGAGGTGAGAAAATTGCTGTAGCAATACTTGCTTTCTTATCCCAAGAAAATACTTCGTCATTGCAATCTGCCGCATATTTTTCGATTGATCTTTTTCCTCTGTGCCTTTTCTCTCTTAGCATGTTCAAATCAGGCGACAGCATTGAAATTTCCCCAATGCTGCATGGACCTCCCGTGGCATTAGCAGGAATGCCGTGCCAAATTCTGTCCCCGCAAATTAAAAACAAACCCCGTGGCAATTGCACTGGGACTTGGATCGATCCTTCGGTAGTTTTCTCTGTATATTTACATCAAGCTGATGCATTCTTATAAAACTCATGAATGGGAGTCAAATCAATAGTTTTTGCCTTTGTGGCCTTCGGAGCTTCAAACTGCATGCAGAATTCCATTGTCATGGACCCAAAAATCTCCAATTCCTGAGGTTCTGTAGAAGCCACAGGAAGTAGATGTGTCCAAGCACACCACTCTTTCACAGGATCTTTAATGACCTGCGAAATGTTAACTGCGGAATGTCCTGGAACTGGCCATTCGTCCACTGGCAATCCAACCATGCATGCAGAAAATGGTTTTCCTGGCCTCGAATGTGTCAGGCAAATACTATCTAGATTCGCTGCTTGAGCTAAAGTCTCCCATACATTTTGCCTTGGCTGATTAACAGGTAAATCTTCTCCATTGCTTACTGCAATGAACGAAAGGATGATGCACATAAGCATCATGAAACTCTTTATTTTGCTCTTATACAAAAATCCCCAAAGTCCTTAGTTTCTTTTTATTTCTCTTCGGAATCGTTCTTTCCGGTCTGAGTCTCGACTTCTGTCTGAGTACTCGTCTCTTTGTTTCTTGGATCAGCGTTCTCGCGTTCTCGCGTTCGGAATGGCTTCACGTGCCGCGCCGACACCCACTTTAGACCTCGATCTGTGGAGATACAAGCGAAACCCTTGCCCCAAGTGATTAGTTTGAAAGGGCCCTCTATTTGTCCTGTCTCTGGGTTTCTGATCAAAACTAAAGGGTTTTCCCTTAGCTTTGCCTGTGTGCTGTTTAGAAAATGTCTCACGATTGGTGGATTAGGTTCCGAGGATGAGCTATTTAGGAAATTCAACACATACAGTGCCTTATTTAATTTCATGTGAGGTGTTGCCTGTGGTTCACCCCTTCTCTGTTTGTCCAGAAGGGATTTCAGGGTGTGATGTGTTCTTTCAATGATCGCTTGACCTTTGGGTGAATGTGGAATACCAAACGTGTGTCTGACACCCCATCTTGGGTGATACGTTGGACCATTATCTGTTTTTATCTCCTGAGGCACACCTAATGCTGCAAATGCTTGCAGAAAATGTCGGCAAGCATGGTCTGCTGTTTCCCCTGCATGTGCTGAAGCAAAGACTGCACCTGAGAATGTATCCACAGAAACATGAACATTTTTGAGCCTCCCAAAAGATGGATATTTCGTGACATCAGCTTGCCACAACTGAAGACTTTGCAGCCCCCGCGGATTGATGGCTCCGGTGGAAGAAGGTGGCTGCACAAACTGACAGTCTGGACAAGCACTAATGATCTCCCTCGCCTGACTCTTTGTGAGACGAAAGGACTCCATCAGCGCTTGCGCATTCTGATGAAAGAACGCATGACTTAACCTTGCCTGCTCAAAAATGTCCGGCAGTGTTTGCGAAATGGGCATTGTCAACCTGTCCGCTCGAGCATTTCCTTCCGCTAAAAATCCCGGAAGTGTCGTGTGTGCTCTAATGTGTGTGATAAAATACTCTCTTTCCCTGCTCTCTAGCAGTGTTTTCAAGCTCGTCAGATAGGAGTATAAAACCCCATTACTGACTTCTTTCAAGAGCGAACCTTCCAATCTCTTGACCACACCCGCAACATATGCGGAATCTGTCACCAGATTGAGAGGTTGTTTGAACAACTGAAATGCTCGGACAACAGCTGCCAACTCCACAATTTGTGGAGAGCCCTGAACCATCCTCACGTCAGATTCCCAATCCCCTGTCGTTGAGTCTCTCCACGTGATCACTGACTTGTGTGTCTTCCCTGAGCCATCCGTGAACACTGTGATCCCGTCCAAAGGTTCTTCACTTATTCTTGGTTTTGTTTTATAGCATATTTGCGATTGCAGTATTCTATGTTGTGGAAAGTGGATTGTGCAAGTTCCTGGGAACGCTAACAATGCGATTAACAGGTCTTTCGATTGTTGCATTGCCCAATCGAAATAGTCTTGTTTCAAGGGTAACCTGATGATTGAGAATTCTCTTCCTGCCATTGTCAGCAACCTTGTTCTCGCCTTTATGATGATCTGTGCTGCCATCTCCAAATCTGTAAGAATTGTTTTTGCGGGCCTGTGTGGTAGGAAAATCCACTCTATGATTATCAAAGAGTCCTTTTGCGACTCGTCCCATTGGAAGATCAAACCATGGAACTGTGTTTTCTTTCCCAGCACTGCCAACTGAAAAGGCAACGTTGGAACAAATCGATGTGCCTGCCTTTTCTGTATTGCGTCTGCAACTTTCTCCAATTCCTTCTTCGCTTCTTGCGTGAGCGTCCTGGGAGACCGAATGTCTGTGTCTCCTCTCAAAAGATCGAGCAACGCTGGGATGTCGCTGTTTGTGATTCCCAAAACTGGCCTCATCCAGTTGATTTCTCCCAGAAGCTGTTGCAAATCGTGCAAATTGCTGATCTTGGTGCTGATCTCCATTTTTTGAGGTTTTATTGTTCTCTCTGAAATTTTCCACCCTAGATATTTCCAAGGTGCAACCTCTTGAATCTTCGAAATGCTGATTTCCAGACCTGCCTTTTGCACCTCTGCGATCACACAGTCACGAGCTTCTTGCAGCTCCCGTTGTGTTGATGCTGCAATGAGTAAATCATCCATGTAATGAATGATCTTTACCTTTGGAAATTTCTTCCGCGCTGGTGCCAAAGCTTGTGCCACGTACCATTGACAGATCGTCGGAGAGTTTTTCAGACCCTGTGGAAGAACGACCCAATGGTACCGCTGCAGAGGCGTTTCCTTGTTGATACTCGGAACTGAAAAGGCGAATCTCGGAGCGTCATCTGGATGGAGTGGAATACTGAAAAAACAATCTTTGAGGTCAATGACCACAAGCTGCCAATCTCTGGGAATCATTGAGACAGATGGAAGTCCCAATTGAAGCGGTCCCATGTCTTCTATGACTTCGTTGATCTTCCTGAGATCGTGTAACAATCTCCATTTGCCCGATAGTTTTTTCTTGATGACAAACACTGGAGAATTCCAAGGGCTGTCTGTTGGCTTGATGTGTCCCACCTGCAATTGTTCTTGGACCAGGTTTCTCAAAGCACTCAACTTTTTCCGCTCAAGGGGCCACTGATCCACCCAAACTGGATCATCGGTTTTCCATGTCAGCTTCAGGGTGGCGAGTGCTGCAGTGACCCCTACTAAAAATCCACTTCGATCTTCGCACCCCATTGTGCCAAAAGGTCCTGACCCCAGACTGTGATCGGCTTTTGGACAATAAAAGGACAAATGATCGCTGTCTTGTCTCCTGGTCCCGTGACAACGACAGAATTCTCACTTTTGCAGACACAGAGATGCTCCCCCTATGCCTGAGAGAGAACCCAATGGCGCAACCAAGCTCCAACTGTGTGGCCAAAAGATGTACGATATTACCGTTACATCCGCCCCTGTGTCGAGCATACCTCTGATCGCTATTGTTCCGTTCCCACATGTCAATTGGCATGTGAGCGTGGGTCGGTCTCGACCTATGTGCTTCACCCATGTTGCATGTACTTCAACATGTTCCTTCATAGGGAAACCTTCTTCGTCGAAGATTGACATGACCTCTCCAACTGCGTGTGGCGGCAATGCGAAGGCTCTCGCAACCACAGTGTTTTCTGGTACAGTCAATGGTGGACGAAGTGCTCTTGCCAATACTGTCAACTCTGTATTTTTGTCCGCTGAGATAACTGTTGGATAGACAATGAGTCCAAGAATACTGCACTTATGTTGTCCAATTATCAAGAAATCTTGTTTCTTGTATGAGTCCCCGTGGATACCCGTTGGTATCTCCGCATGACTTTCATCTAGAAAGTATACTAATTTTGAAGCTGCCAATGCGCACTGTGCCCCTGGTGGGAGGAGGTCTGGGTCACTGTGGAATCGGCTGAGGGTTTTGCTGAGGGCGTCTGCTTGTCACTCACTGATGATTGCCCCGTCTGCTCTTGTGACACCGCCAGTACTTGTGTCTGAGCACGCCGGCCCGCGCTGCGCTTTGCGTTTCCCGGATGCGGTAACGGATTTCCGTCCACGTATGTCTGGGAATAACATTCTTTCGCAGAATGTCTTCCTCTTCCGCACCGTGCGCAAACTGGCCTTTCCGCCTTCTGTGCTGGCGCTGGCGTATGTGTTTGTGGACAATTCCTTTTCATGTGCCCAAACTCCCCACATCTGTAGCACTGTCCTCTTGGGGGATTGTTCTTTTTCTGCATCGTCGCAAGAACTTTGTTGATGTTCTCATTCTGTTGATGCAGTAATTTTTCCAGCATCTTTTCCAGTGTCTTGTCCTCTGTTTGCCTTTCTGAATGTCCCTTTAACTGTTTCTCCCATTCCTCTCTTAATTCGTTCTTCACAATCGCTGCGACATGCTGAGGTGTCCCCACCTTGCTGCATGCCTCCACCATCTCTGCCAAGGATGGCCGTCCTGCCATGGTGCTAATCACCTGTTGACAATCCGGGTTGGCATTGCCGAAAGCTAAGCTTTCCAAGAGAGGCCTCTTTGCTTCTTCTATCGTCACCTGTTGATCCACGGCTTGCGTGAGTCGATCGATGAACGACATGAATGGCTCTGTGGGACCTTGCCTGATGCAAGAGAACGGGACTTCTGGAGCTCCTGCTGGTGTGATTTGCATGATTGCCATTCTTGCTGCTTCCTTGATGTCACTTAACACTCTTCGTGGGAGCCGCGCTGCTTGTTCCCCTGGGTTGTCATCTGGAGGATCTCCTGCTAACTGTCCTTCTGTGAGGTTCGCGTTTGGTCCACCTTGATATCTGTTCCGTAATTCAGCAAGATATTTTCTCCACCTTTTTTCCCAGACAAGGCTTTGCGTGTCAGTGAGAATCATTGCCACAATACTTCGAAGATCATATGGTGTGAGATCATATGTAGCGAATATCCCCTTAGTAGCTGTTTGAAGTATTGTGAATTCAGCCCAAAAGTTTGAGCCGCCTTCCCTAAATCTTTAAGTATCTCATGACCCATCCTTTCCCACCTTGGATTCTGCCCTTGGGCATCATATGTCACTGGCATTGTCAGATCTCCTGATCCTGGAAATAAATGCTTTTCCTTTGCCAATGCTTTTCTAATTCGCTTCCAATCCATCGTCTTCACCGGCTCTTGAAATTCCTCTTCTTGAGGTTCCGCTGGGATTTGCATAAATAATGGTATTGTGGATGTCACTGGTGATTCATCACGTCTCATTTCTCGCCTTGAGGTTTTTGGCCTCGCTCCCAAATCTGAAAATGAAGCTCGAGGATCCTGTTGATATTTCTTTTTTGCTGTGTCAACTGAATGCAAGAAGCTCTTAGCTGCTTCTGCTGCTGACAGCATCCATGTAGGAACCCCTTTCGATGCTGTGATCCTTATGACATCTTCTTCTTGTAGCTGTTCTTCATCTGAGCTTTCATCATCTTCATGAAACCCTGAAGTCGATGGATAATCCCTTTGTTGTGTTGGCATTGTTTTCTCTAAAATGCTTTTCTTTTTATATAATGTTGGAAAAAATTGCTGCATTGTTGCAGTCTCGCCACGAGATGGCGCTGTGGCTCCGCCGACCCGATCCGGCATGTCGTGCACTTCTGTCTTCCTGCCACCAGGTGGCGCTGTCACCGGCCTCCCTGGCTCGGATGACGGAGCGTGCTCGACTGCTCCTCTTTCGGGCGGCTGCCATGCCAGCAGCCCCGTTTGAGACCGTGTTTGCTTGGCTTTTAATTCAGCTGAAATTGGGGTTTGAACACCAGAACGTCTCCCTTGAAGGGGTGAGTCTTGGACTCCGAGGGTTTTAACCAAAGGCACCAAGTCTGGAGAGGGTGTGGCTCCCCGGGATGTGGACACCCGAGCATGGCCCCTCCTCGCCCGAGACGTCACAGGGGGTCTGGCCCGCCCCCGCCCGCGCTCTATTCTCTGCGCATGCGTGCTCTCCGAGCTGCTCCCTGTCTCTCCCGAGCTAACGCCACTCTCTCCCCCTTGTTCCACCTCCGAGGTCTCCTCCCCTTGGTCTGCCCCTGACTCTGTCTCCTCCTCCTCTGACGCGTGTTCACTCCTCCCCTCGCCGGTGTGTGCAGCCCCCCTCCCCCCGGCACCCGGGAACGCTCCGCGATCCGGGCCGATCTGCGCACCGGGTCCGACGTCATAATCGCGCGTCTCCTGCGTCTCACCATGGCAGCCTTCTGGGGTTGCGCAAATTCCCCTATTTCGCTGCCCGTTTCAGACGCCCCCGCGCTGGTATGTGACTCCCCCCCCGGGTTTTTGCGAGTTTCGCCCGCTGCGCGCGTTTCTGCATCCCTGCCGGCCCCCGGGATGGCTGCCGCCTCCGGCCCTGAGCTGAGGAAAGCTGCACGAAAACACGTGTCTCTTGCTATCTCTTCACCCGCGCTCCCCGCCTGCTCCGCCGCAGCCTGGCCGCGCCGCTCCGCCGCCGCCGCGCCGCGAGAAAGCCCCCCCCCGGATCCCTTCTCTCCCCCCTGCTCCCCCCCTTCTGCTCCTGAGTCCTCCATGCTCTCTGGAGTTTCAGGACGCTTTAGGAGTTTCCTGGGGTTTCTGGGTCTTGAGACCGGGTGTTTTAATAATATTTCTTGCTCTCTTTCTTCAAGAGCCTTTTTTTCCTGGCTTCTTAAGGCCAGAGCTAATTTTTTCCCGGAGTCTTGCTCCTTCCCTCTTTCTGAGGGCCCCGCAGCTTTCTGCTGCTTCTCCCGGCAGTTCGTTTGCATCGATATGCCTTCTAACATTATCCTTGCTGGAGAGAGCAGTTTTAACACTGTCTCGTCCTTTTTTGTTGCTAAGAAATATAAATGTCTGTTTATCTCCTGCCAAAACCCCACTTCGAATAGCAGGCATGTTTCTGCCAGTGGGTAGTTTAGCCTTGCCCATAACAATAATTGTTTTAATTCTTTCTTTGGAATCCCTTCTGTATATGCTTGAGTCACGCCTTGTAAGGCGGACAAAATTTCCCGTTGTTCCTGGGAAAGTGTGCCCCCCATGTTCTTATTTCTGGACCTTCTTACCAAATCTATCGTCAGGGCAGTCCGGAGGTCTCAATCTCTGTCCAGCAGATAACGAGAGGTGGTCCCAGAGGCGCCTTCCTGGTTCCGGTCCGGGCTGTTCTGCTACGAATTGTCTTCAGCAGAAGCTGAGAGATGGAATTCTCAGTGACTGCTGTTTTTTTTTTTTTTTTTTTTTTTTTTTTCAGGCTTCTCTCCTCAGGAGTTATCAGTGCTCTCCTGGGAACTCGTCTAAGATCGGAGCTGCCCCCTTCGCTCTTCTGCTCTTCAGGGCTTTGAGGCTGCTCCCCCCCCGAAAGGTTTTGGTAGGAGTTCGAGCTCACCCAGTGGAAGCCAGTTGTCCGGTTTTCGGCTGTTTGGATGGCCTGGAAAGGCCCGGGGTGGCCCTGGGGCAGCCTGCGCCTCAAAGGAACAGAAGAGGCTTCAGTTCCTCTCTCGGTCTCCGTGTTTACCAATTGTTTATCTAAAAGATTTTCCCTCGGCCCGACAGAGGTCCGCTCAGCAGCCAGCCATGAGCACACTCCCCTCCCCTCCGGGCGGTCACCTATCTTTATACCCAAAGTTGTGTATACAACATTTATCATTTTTCCCCAATACCTTTCACCCTTATTGCCCAGTGCACTTTTAGTAACAACCAATCTCAAAGTGCCACCATCACCACAGAAGATGGAGGAGAAGAAGAAGAAGAAGAAGGACAGGACACGCCCCAATTCCTCCATCTTACTTCTCTAAACCCCCCTGTACAGAAATCCTAAACCCTGTGTTTCACTCTCTAACTAACTAATCCCTTCACCATTCACCCCGGTGAAACCCTCCTATCCTCATACAGGTGTCGTCTCCCGTGTAGGATCAAAGTCCAGCCACCAGACACTTCTGGCAACATTCCAGGACTCCCGAGCCCCCCAAGGGTGGTCTCGGTGACTCGGCACCTCAGTCCTGAGGTGCTGAGATCCCATTTCTCACCTCAGGTTTTGAACTAAGAGAATTCAGTGTGGACATTTGGGATTTACTCCAGCCCAATTCCTTCCTGTTGGGTCTCAGTATTCTCTTGCACACCTTGCATGGCAGAGGGCTGGTGGCTGCTGTGCTGGTGTTGGAAGGGTCGATGCACCCAGGTGTTTGTGAACGCTGCAGGCAGCAGAGATCTCCTGTCTGGGCTGGGTTTCACTGCCAGGGCCTAAAGTGCTGCTTCTTCTCTGCTCTTTTGTCTCCAGGGCTTTCGGAGCCGTTTCTAAAGGACTCAACAGGGCCCCTGGAGGAGAGGTCAGTGCCAACACGCCCAGCATGGCCAGCAGCTCTGCAGGGCTTTCCCCTCTGCTGGGAGCTGTGGCTGCAGCTCTGGGGGCCTGCAGAGCTTTCCTGCCCAGGCTGCTCCTCTGAAGGCAGTGTCAGCCTGCAGAGCACAGCTGGGACAGACTTGGTCCTTCTCAAGTGCCCAAGGAATGCAAGGAGGGCAGCGGTGTCTGTCAGAGCAGGACACCCTGGCTTGGTCTTCATATCTAAAAGTGTGAATGCATCAGCTGCTGGAGACTGAGGTCCAGTTTATCTTCATGCCAGCCTCAGACAGGAACATTATTTAGCAGTTTTTCCATCCTGCCTTTCATCTTCAGAGGGAACCTCAAGCCCTAATTAGGGAGAGATCCTGCTTGGGCTCAGTTTGGGGTATTAGTCCTACTTCAGCTGTTCACAGAGGGAGACGGAGAGAAATGAGAAGATGGATGTCCAGAGCAAAGCTCTCTCCTAAATCCTGCAGTTGTGTTTGGGTCTGGTGTCAGTGACAGCCTGTGACAGGGATCACCTGAGCAATGGGTGTGTGTGTTTGCTTTGTTGTGCAATCCCAAACAGAGCAGTTGGATCTGAAATCATGACCAAATCCCATAGAATTGCTAAAGGATTCCTGGCTGTTTTACTCTGTTTTCACAGAACCAGAATTACCTCCTACTGGCAAAATGTGTTACAGTAATAATAATAATAATAATAATAATAATAATAATAATAATAATAATAATAATAATAATAATAATAATAATAATAATAATAATAGTGTTGAGGCCATTAGAGAAGACTGTAGGTGCAGAGAATGTTGTTAGAGCTTTGAGGCTGACAGCTGAGGGACCATTTCTGCAGAGCTTGCAAGGCCCAATGTCTCTGGCCATGTGTCCTGTAAGCAGCCCCCAGCTGGCAGAGCAATGGGCTGTGGCAATGGCCCTTGCTGAGCTCTGGTGTCCCATCCCAAGGCAGCTGGGCACAGCCCGGCTCCGTCGCTCCACAAAGACTCGCTCCGTGTGTGCTGTGGCCTCCTGGCACAGACTCCTGCAATTAAAGGCTGCAATGTCCCTTCAGGTGGCCATAAAGAAAATGAGTCTCAGAGGGCAGAACAGGGAACGAGCTGTGAATGAGATCCTGCTCCTGAAGGACAAGAAGAACCCCAACATTGTCAACTCTTCGGACAGGTGAGTGCTTCAGCTCTTATCCCGTGCCCGGGCCCTGCATTAGCCTTTCCTGGCATCCGGAGTCTGTAGCCTGTTTGGAAAATGCCTGACCCAGCCACATCTTCCCAAAATAACAGCCTGGCAGTTCACTCCCTCCATGTGCTTTTGTTGCTTTGCTTTGGTTTTTTCCTTCAAGTTCCTCCCCAGCTTCCAACAAGTGCTGATGAACCACAGCAGAAATTATTTCCCTTGGTTTCTTCTTCCCAGCCCTTTTCCATTGCTACAGATGCCAGGAAGATCAGGTTCTTGTTTCCAGAAATGCCTCATTTGCCCATTTTTCACTGGCCTTGCCTGTTTCTGAAGGGACTTTCTGAAAGGTTTTCTGACTGCTTTTGTCCCAAGTGCTGCACGGCCTCCTCCCCTGGATAACCCTGGCAGTTGTGTTGCCTTGTTCTGCAGGGAATGGTGGAACTGATGAGTTCAGAAGCTGAACCAGCTGGGGCCAAGGGTTGTGTTCCACATTGATCTGGGCTGTTGCTAAACTGCATTTTTCACCTGCTTGCCATCTAAGGCCTCCCCTTTCTCACAGGTGTCTCCTTCTCCTTTAGACTGTGCAGATTCCAAGGGCTGTGCAGCCTGGCAGGAATGTCTCTCCATCTGATTCTGTCCTCACTGACAAGTGACCTGGAAACAAAACTCCACTCCAGGCTTTTCCATGGGGCAATTGAGCTCTGCACTTTCGTCTCCATGCCATTGCTTTCCTCTTCCAGCTTCCTTGTTGATGGAGATCTCTGGCTGGTGATGGAATATATGGATGGAGGAACTTTGCAGGACGTTGTCAGACAGACACACATGGCTGAAGGAGAGATGGCAGCTGTCAGTTGGGAGGTGAGGGATCCTGCTTGTCACTCCATGGCTGGGACACAATGGTCCTTCCAAACAGGGCGTGAGAACAGGAGTGGCTCCATGCTCAGGGCTTTGTTTCTGTGTTGGTTTTATGAGCTGTAGAAGAAAGAGCCTCTGCAGTGAACGGCCTGCCAGCATCACTGCACTTCTGCTCTGTTCTTGTTCTCTCTCCTGCTGTTGTGGTACTCTCTGTCTGGTTTGGATTTGATTTGCTGTTCTCAGCTTTGCCTTTTTACCGTTTGCCTGGAGCTTGTGTGCACTGCACTCCTGGCCTGTCACAGCAAAGCTGCTGCGGGCACAATTCTGAACTGTCCTTTCTTGTGTGATGTATTATGGCCATTGGTTTTTGCGCTCATGTTTCTTGTTCTCTCTCAGTGTCTGCAGGGCCTGGATTTCCTCCATTCCAAGCAGGTGATCCACAGGGATCTGAAGAGCTCCAACATCCTCCTGGGCATGGATGGCTCTCTCAGGGAATCAGTAAAAGCCACTGCATGAAAGCTGAGAGTTTCTTGAAGGGTCCAGTTCCATCTTTCCTTGGCTACAGCCCTGAGGACTTTTCCAGCTGACTTCACTACTGCACTCTCAGACTGAGAGTGGGGAATCTTGGTGCTTGGTTTCCTCATTGCAGCTGCCTTTGACAGGGTTTGTTTCTGTCCTCAGCTGATTTTGGCCTCTGCGCTCAGCTCAGCCCTGAGCAGGACCAGCGCAGCTCCATGGTGGGCACTGCTCACTGGATGGCCCCAGAAGTTGTGACCAGATCTCCTTATGGCCCCAAGGTGGACATCTGGGCCTTTGGCATTGTGACCATCGAGATGGTGGAAGTAGAACCTCCTTACTTCAGGGAAACGGCAGCCATGGGAAGAGGCAAATTCTGCTGTGGCTGCAGAGGCCTGTGAGCACAGGGGGACCCTGCACTGGGAGCAGCAGCTGGAGGTTTCTGCACATGGGAAGGGAATGCCCAGAGGACTCCAGCCCCAACACAGACGAAGATTCTGCAACCGCCAGCAACAATTTTCTTTGGGATTTATGTTGTTGGAACTCATCTGGCTGTGAGGATTACCTGGAAATGCGAAGCAAGTGCATCAGCTCTAATGTTGCCTTGCAAGAAAACCCCAAACCAACCCCAAATCCCAGCCCCAAGGACATCAAGATTTCTGCAGGAGCTTCTAAAAGACATTTTGCAAGTTGATCTTCCCCCTGATTCTTCTCACTGGGAAACTTGTCTAAAACCTGAAGATGATTGTTTAACATTCTCATAGTCTAATGTATTTCTTTCCTAGTCCAAGCAACTTTCTCTGTGTCACCAAGCCTGAGCTTTCAGCATCACAAACCTCCTGTGTCTTGCCTGGCAGTTTGTGGGATGGGGCATCAGGAATGCATTTACTTGAGTGTCAGTGGCACTGCAGAGATGCACTTGAAGTAAGAATCCTCTGAAATACCACAGGCAGACCACACTGACTCTGGAAAATGGCCTGTAAAGCTAGTGTCCACATTTGGAGAAGCAAAATGTGTTATTTCTGATGGAGGTTCCTACTGACAGAGTCAGCCAATGCAACTGGCTCTCAAGGCGAGATCATTTGGATGTTGGCAGTGGCTGTGGCAGCCCCAGGGTTTGGGTTTTTTGGCTGGCATAGCAAAATGAGCTGTGAGCAGCATCTGTGGCAGGGAGGAAAGTGCCCCTGGAGCTGGGGCTGAGGCCCCGGGGTGGATGTGAGCCCGCGTGGGTGTGAAGGGAGCTGGCAGAGCGCTGAGTTTGCTTTCCCTGCAGGCTCGCGCTCTGATCCGGCAGAACGGGAGCCCGCAGCTGCAGCAGCCCCGGCGCCTGTCGGCTCTGCTGCGGGACTGCCTCGAGTGCAGCCTGGAGGCGGACGAGGAGCGGCGCTGGGCTGCCCAGGAGCTGCTGCAGCTGAGGGCCAGGGGCTGCAGGGGAAGCAGCAGCGCCAGGGAAGGATTTTCTTGTGGGGCCCCCTCCGACAGTCTCCAGTCTGGCTGCGTTCCACACGCAGAGCAAGCAGAATCCTCGCCTGCTGTGGCTTGGCAGGCTCCTTTGGAGCTCATCTGGGCCTGGTGCCTCACAGTGAGCAGGGATATCTTCAAGCAGCTCAGGGGGCCCAGAGCCCTGCCTGACCTGAGCTTGGATGTTTCCAGGGAGGAGGCACCTCCCACATCTCTGGGCACCTTCTGTCAGTGTTTCCCCACTCTGCTGGTTAAAAAATTCTTCCTTAGATCCAATCTGAGCCTGCTTCCCTCTCCTGAGTTTCAAAGCATTTCCCTTTCTCCTGTTGCAACAGAGCCTGTGAGGAACGTGACTCTGGAAAGTAACAGTTCATTTCTTTCCTTTTTATCCTTTGGGCAGCACCCATTTTTATCATCAGCCAAGCCTCTCTCCAGCCTGACCCCTCTGATCACTGCAGCAAAGCAACTGAGGGAGCAGCAGAGGAGAGGAAGCCCTTGAGAACAGCTTTCAGTTACAGTAGACAGGACAAGTAGTTAGTTATGGTTGTTAGCACTGGTAGTTAGTTATGGTAGTTAGCACTGTAGTTTGTTATGGTAGTTAGGACAGCCTGTTTGTTATGGCAGTTTTTTGAATAAAAACTCTCTTAACCCTCAACTGCCTTGCCGTGTCCCTTCCTCCTCCCGCTGTGCCTCAGCTGCCCGGAGCAATATGAGGGGAGAGCGGGCCCAGCCTGGCCCAGAGCTGAGCCCCAGCAGAGCCCTGGCAGAGCCCAGAGCAGCCTCGGCACCTGCAGAGTCAGCCTGGAAGGAGGCGCTTGGAGCCTTCTCGCCTGCCCCCGGCTCTTGGTTACAAACTGGGTGTGCTGGAAAATGCCACCGGCTCTGCACGTGGGCAGAAGGGGCCCGGGGAAGGCCAAAGTGCTCCATGCAAGGGAAAAACCTGCCCTGGGTTTGTTATAAATAACTGGGTAGTGTTGGCTTTTGCTATTATGTACTGACTTCTGCAAACTATTCTTAATCACAACGAGTTTTATATAGTACGGTTTGTGATCACTTTTAACTGCTTTTGCTGTAGTATAATGTGTCAGCTTTTTGTGGCCAATGCCCTGGCCCCTGTGTAGCTCATATCCTCAGAACATAATTTATGGATGATATTTTAGTTTGTGGACAGTATGAAAAACATACATTATAGTTTTGGCTTTTCCAAAATATTAAAGTGGATGCCATGTGTTGTGCATTAGAATGTTAACTTTTGCAGAAGTAGCTGTAGTTGTGAAATAATAATTAATGCTTTTATTTTTGTAAATAACTGACAATAACACTTCAGAGATATTTGTGAAATAGCTAATGTTCATTTCAAGTACTTGTGGAAATAGCTAAAACCCTCTGCATGGTCAGACAACATTTAAGGAAGGGATGTGATGAGGACCCCTGCCCCTGACCCTTCCACTGTCAATAACTGTCACCTGTGAAACCACAGAACAGGGGCCCTTGTGAGGGAGTGACACACAACCCTCAAAACAGCAATCCACGATTCCTGCACGTGCTCTAAAACGGCGAGTTGGGGGTCACACCAACCTAAAGAATTTCTGGAACATGTAAACAAGTTCAAAGAAATGTTTGAATGTGTATAATCATTATGAGTATGTATTTGAACAACACAATGGAGAAACTGGACAAGAAGAGTTGCTGTGGTTAACCGGTGTGCCTCTGGCCATCGCCAAGCACCCAGCGCTGTTACTGATTTGTCCCTTATTATTCCTTATTAAACTTTCAAAAATTCTAAAGAGTGAGGCTCCTTTGTCACAATACCCAATATGCTCACCCCTTGATCTTCCCCTAAAGCCAGGATTTGTCAATCCTAAACTTTGTCTGGATGGAGGAGAAGGATGCTGTGAGGAAAAGGAAGATGCACTGGTGTGGAGGCCCATGGGAGTCTCAATCTCCCACCCTTGGGGGACTGGTCTCCAATAAGAAGAATAGATTTCAGGGTTATGGTGAGAAGCTTGCTTCTCCCATAGACCTTTGCAAGTACATGCTGATTTCTGGGAAGTTATGTTACTCCATTGGCCCATTGGCCTAATTACCCTAGTTCACCCCCTGTTACCCATTTCTGGTTAGTCCTTAGAATGTTCTCCCTCTCTGTCCCTCCATTGGCCCTAATTTACTGCATTCCTCTGCCCCTGTTTCCCCATTAGCCGACCCGACCCTTAACCCCTCCTTTGCACCATTTTCCCCCATATCCATTGGACCCTGACCCTCAGCTCCACCCTCACTACCCCATGTAAAAACCCCCTGTACCTCAGCTTGCACCCTGTCTTTGTCCCTGGGCCCTGCTCAGCTGTGTCCCCTGTTCCTGTACCAATAAACCCAGTTTGCTGCAGATCATACCCAGACCCATCCTGCCAACTTTGTCAGCTTTGTAAAGCAGCCGTGAGCTTCGGGCTCCGGAGTGCCGGACGCTCCAAGGGCCTGGGCAGCGCCAGGACGCTCCAGGCTGGGACAGCCAGGCAGGGCAGGAGGAATCACTGCCCCTTTCCCCTCTCTGCTGCTCCATCTCCCAGCCCAGCATCGCTGCAGGACAGCCTCACTGCCAACGCCATCCTGCCAGGGATGGACTGGGGGGATCTCCTTCCCCTTCCCTCTGCCATGGAGGCAAATCCCATCTGCTCCTTGTCCACCCTCCTTCCTCTCCTCATTCTATCCTTCATCCATCCACGTTCCTTTCCCATCTCTTTCTCCCTTGTTCCTTCTTCTTCCTTCCTCTCCTCCTGCCTTTTCCTTTTCCCTTCTCCCTGTCTCTTCCTCTCCTTGTCCTTCCTCCCCCAGGAACTGAGCTGTGGACAGAGACCAGGGAGAACAAATCCCTGCCACAGAACCTCGTGGAAGAGGCCATTTGGAACGGCTGCACGGCGCAGGAATCCAGTGGGGAGGAAAAACGCCAGAGATCCCACACGAGGAGGGGCTGCAAACCCAGCCTGGGGATCTGTGAGGAGTTAAAACCCTCCCTGTGATGGGAAGGGTGTGGGGAATGTGAGAAGAGCTTCAGACAGAGCTCAGCCTATTCCTGGCGCCTCCAAAATTGGCGGTGCCAGATGCAGAGATCCAAGGGGCTGCAGAGATCCCCCTGCAGATCCACGAGGATGCAGAGATTCCCCTGCAGATCCATGGGACTGCAGAGATCCCCCTGCCGATCCACGGGCCTGCAGAGATCCCCCTGCAGTCCCCGGAGCAGCCACGCTGAGCACTGCGATGCCTGAGAGGAGGCTGTGATCCCGTGGCCAGAGGGCCCCGCTGGAGCAGCCTGTCCTGGCAGGACTGACCCCGGGGCACGCTGACCCACGCTGCAGCACTTGGAGGGGGCTGTGCCCCATGGGATGGACTCAGCTTGAAGTTCCTGGAGAAGTCTCTGGTGGGAGAGAGCCCAGGGTGCAGCAGGGGAACGACTCCTGTCCCTGAGCAGAGGGAGAAGCCCTGGGGCATGAACTGAGCCCGGCCCCATTCCCTGCCTGCGGCACTGCCGGGGTAGAAGGTGCAGCTGGAAGGAGGGAGGCGTGGGGGAAACCTAGATTTAAGGCTCTTCACTTACTCCTCATTATCCTGCTCTGAGTTTTTGGGGTTTTCTGTCATAAAACTCTCCCATCCCCCACTCATTCACAGAGGTTTGGGGCGGTTTTCCCTTTTTTGGGGGAAATCAAAGTGATGCCCTGATGCTCCTAATTAGGGGTAGGAGAAGTGAGGCTCCAGGGCTTCCCGCTGAGCCGGAGCCACCAGAGCCACAGTGGCAAGAAAGCCGTGGCGGGAGCTGCGGAGAAGTTTGTTTGTGTTTTCAGCTCAATCCCCCTCGGGCCCGGGCCCGTTGCAGGGCTGTTCCTCAGCTCCGGCTCTGCCCTCATGCTGCCCAGGGGGCCCTGAGAGCGTGGGGCTGGGTTGTGCCGTGTGCAGAGCCCGCCCCTGGCTGCGATTGGGCGATGGTGCCGTCAGTCGTGGTTGTGGCGCACTGATTGGTGGAAGCGGGGCGGAGCAGGGCCCTGGTGGCGGGCTGAGGGCGGCTGTGGCTGGCCAGCGGTGTCATTGTCGTGTGTGCGGGCCCGCGAGTGCCGGCAGCGGCCGGAGCGCGGTGAGGCGGCGGCGGAGCTCGGAGGCGGCCGCAGCGCGGGTGGGAGCCACGCTGGCGTGTGCGGGGGCTCGGGGCTGGCTGCGGGCCTCGGGGGTGGCAGGGGCCTCAGGCGGGTTCGTTGTGCCGTGTCCAGCCCGTGTTGCCACTGGCGTGAGGGCGCTGCGGGAGCGGCTGCCCGCGGTCTCCTTGCGGCTGCTGCCTCGGCAGGAGCCGCTGCTGGAGCAGCGCTGGCTCGGCCCGGTTGCTGTGGCTGGGACAGAGGGGACTGCCCCATGCCTGGGGCTGTGCGGGGAAATTGCCGTGGCCGGAGGTTTCTGTGCGCAGAGGAGACAGAGGAGTCCTGTAAAAGTGACTTTATTGCTGGGCAGAGGGAGAGGCCGTGGGGCATTTGCCGTGCGCTCTCTGCCATTGTTGTAGTTCGCAGCCTCTTTTGATCCTCATTTTCCCGGCCTCATCTCCCTCTCCCTTTGCCGACTGGCTGAAGTATTTGGAAGGTTCAGATTTCCCAACTGCATGTCCTTGTTAATGTTCACCCCCACTTTTGTATAGCAGCCGATATTCATGGCTCTGTTAAGTTTTTATTTTTTTCGAAATTCAGGAATTTAGCGGGTCTTTCTGTGAGCAAAATCCATGTTAATTAGTAACATTTATTGAAGCTGGTAGTTTCGCGCGTTACTTCCTTATCTACTAGTCCCTGGCCCCTCGCTCAGCTGCTGAATGAGCTGCACCCTCAAGGTGTGGAGCACGGTAAAAAGATGAGAGTTGCTGCAGCACATCCGAGGAGAAACAGCATTCGTTTAACCCATGGTCTGCCAGGGAGCCACAAAACCATGACCCATTCCCATCCTTCTCCCGTTTGGACCAATACATGAGATGCTTTTTTGTTTCTGGTGTTGTTTTTTTTTTTTCACCACTTTTCCTTTGTTATCTCTTTGCCAACAGCAGTTTGAGTCATTTAATTTTCCACAAATTCCTCTTTTTTTTTGCTAACAGATGATCTGATCCCATCCCATGGTGCAGTGTTGTGTTCTTCATTTCAGTGGATTGGTCAGCAGGAAGGTCACGAGCTGGAGCTGTCTGGTTGGTTATTCCGAGGACAGCTTGTAATCTAATGATGCCTTTGAAATGATAAATGGGTTCTGTGGCTCCTGGTATGAATTGGTTTGGATTCCCAGGGCATGGTCCATGGTGTTGTAGGATTTGTTCTGGTAGCCTTTCAGGTTTTCCCCATTTTTGGCCACTCTCTCCTGCCAGGGCTGCAGCAGTGGCAGCAAGGCTTGGCCCCAGTGGCTGGAAATGGCAGAGTGGGGTGGCCAGGATTGCAGAGGATTCCAGGCGAGGATCTGTGGGCAGGCGCAGGGTCTTGGCCCGCTGTGGAGCCCTGGCTGCTGCTGCGTTGCCTTCAGGGCAGGCTCAGGGGCGGCCTCCCATCCTCCTGCTGCAGGCAGGAAGTGCAAATCTCCGGGGCTTCAGAGCCCTTGAGGCCAGGCTGAGGGGTCCCCCCGTGTTGAGCTGTGCTGGCGGCTGTTTCTGGCCTCAGGGACACTTGGCATGGGCCCCTTGGCCACCAGTGGTGCTGCTTTGCACTCCTTAGGCAGGAGCCGATGTCCTGGCTGGGTGTTGGCAGCAGCAGAGTGCCAGGGCAGGCTGTGTGCCAGCCCAGCTTGCTGTGGGAGAATGTGCCTTGATATCTGCTCCAGTGGTTGCTGAAGCAGTGAGAATTGCTTTTGCCCCCCTGTTAGGTGCCATGGTGTCAGCAGAAGATATTGAAGCCTTCCTGCTCAGGGCATTTCAGTGCCAGGCTCTCACAAGCAACCAGAGCTGCGCGGGTTGAACTGAGCATGGAGCAGTGACCCGCGCTGTGTGTGATTCCCCTTGCTTCCCTCCCCTGGAACAGGGTGTTGCTTTTAGACACCACTTGTCCTGGTTGCTTCAGAGTACTATGGAGAGGCTCCATATCTAATTTTCCCTCTTTCCCTGGGACTGCCCACACTTCTGGATTCACTTCAGCATAGGCCTCGTCAGACATTTGACACAGAGGTACAACAGAACAGGCCTCTGTATCCCTTTTTATAATATTAATGTGTGTTACGAGTTTAGCGATCAAATCCCTTCCCATTAAACCATGGTAACAATTAGGAGCAAATAAAAATTCACGCATTTCAAACCCATCTCCCAGATCTCCTAACAGTGATTGAATAAAATCATACATCTTTCTCAGTAATCCCCTCACTAATGAAACATATTTTTAGCATTTTCCCCCCCTTAGGTCTAAGATTTAGAGTGGATTTAGAGACTCCTTGTCTATCAGGAGATGCCTCCTCTCAATGCAGACCCACCCTGAATATTCTCAAGGGCTGCAGTGTGGAGGGTCCCTGGTGTGATGGGAGCTGTGCCAGCCCTGCCAATCCATGTCCATCAAGGGGTGGACTTGCTGGTGCTGAGGGTGCTGCTGTCTGTGCTTGCAGTGTCCTTGTGCCCTGCAGCTGGAGCCCTGGTTCCTTGCCAGGGGCTGTTTGGGTGGGCTCTCCCCTGCCGAGGAGGGCAATGCCTCTGCCAGGTGCTTGTGGCCGAGCCGTGCCCTGGGTGCTGGGGCCCCCTTGGGCCCTGGGGTTGATCCCTCAGGGGCTGTAGGAACTGTGCCCTGGCCTTTGCCTTCAGCTTGGCCTTTGCCTTCAGCTTGGCCTTTTGCTGCTCCCTTCTTGCACTCACCTGCTGTGCCTTTGTGCCCAAGTGCTGCAGGGCCTTCTTGTGCCCCTCCTGCAGCCCCCTCAGTGCCTGTGGGTGCTTGTCTTGCTTTACAAGAGAGGTGTCTGCTTGGGAAGGCAGAAAAAGCCTCTCTTGGAATGGAGAATGCAAACCCCGTCCTTCTTAATTTTTAGACTAGTGAAATGAAGGGGCTCTCAAGGAAAGATATGGGAATAGGAATACCAGTTTTTTACTAGTGTGTATAATAAAGCAAACAAACAGCAACAGCTGCGGCACTGACAGCAAACAGAGCCCGGAGCCAGTCCCGGCCTTTGGGCTGCGGCGCTTTCCCCTTGGGTGCAGTTCCGGGCACGGCCGGCAGGGGCGCTGGTGGCTCCCGCGGGGCGGGGCAGCGCATCCCTCCCATGGGAACCTCTCTGAACGGAAATAGAGAAATCCCTTCATCGAACTCTTTCACTTTTTTACCTTGTATAGCCTTTCTCCCGTGTTTTGGGTAAGAATTTGTAGAGGGCTTTCTTTTAACTGAGCTCGTAGTGTTTCGATGTTGCTTCCTGTGGAGAGAGAGAGTTTCCCTGAACAGCCAGAGCTGTGGTTACCAAGGGGACGTAACTCAGAGCAGGACGGGGTCAGGGGAGGATATCCCGCCGAGGTTCGGTGGGAGTGTGGGCAGGGTCTGCTGCCGGAATCGGCAGAGGGGGATGTTCCCGTGGAGCTCGAGGCGGAGCGTGGGCAGCCCCCAGATGGCTGATGGCGGCTGATCCGGCAGCTGCCGGCAGAGCAAAGGCAGGTGGGAGAGCCCGGCAGCAGCGGCGGTGCCCAGCGCAGGTGGCACGGGCAGGGCAGGCGGGGATGGGATGGCTGGGACCCCCCCTGGGTGCGGTGGGCGCGGTGAGCTCGGAGCAGGCGGCAGGACAGAGCAACCCCCATCTTGCCCAGCATGGGCGGCAGAGCGGCCGCGGGCCAGGCAGTGGGAGCAGGGCACACAAATTGAGCGAGAGCGCCGGGGCAGGTGGAGCTGCCCTGGGCAGTGAGGCCGCACCTGGGATGGAAAGCGGGGCAGGCGGAGCTGAGGCGGGCAGCGAGCCGGGACCCAGGACAGGCGCCTGGGCCGCGAACGGAGGGGGCAAGAGCTGCAGAGGATCCCACTCTCTTTCTGATTTTTCCTCTTGTTCTCTTGCCTTTCATTTCCCTTTTTTCTTCTCGGAGGTTTCTCATACTTTAAAGATTTTTATTCTTCTAAAGTCCTCTGCCTAACATATTGCATATTCTCTTCTAGGTAAAGGGGTGTTTTTACAAATAAATCCAGAGCCTAATAAATCTAAACTTCTGCTTGGATACATTGAAATGGTTGATGAGCTAACTCAGGACCTCCTAATGTTGTTTTTCTCATCACCTTTTTATTTCTCCTTTGGCAAATTAAGCATCTTTCAGTTACTTGCTTTGCAACTCCAAAAATCCCATACTTCCTTAAAAAATTATCGCACAAAGCTTGAGCACCCCAGTGGGTTTTCTGATGCATGTCTTCTAATATTTTTTAGAAGAACATTTATTAACTAATTGTCTTCCATCAAGAAGTTTCCATTTCCCTGATTTATCTTGTTCACTTCCTGTCGTGTCTGAATTTTTTTCTTGGCTTCCCTAAACTTTGGAATTTCCAGTTTTTCTTCGTTTGGAGTTAATATTAACATAACTCTTTTATCTCCATTTTCTGCTACATCCTTAGCTTTGTGATGTGCCCCCACTTTGCCCAGTTTGCCTCTCCTTTGGCCCGGGCCGGGTTTCCCCCGCCCACAGCGGCTGGAGCAGCCGAGAGCCCCGTGCTGCCCATCCCGACCTGTCCCGGCTCCATCCCCGCTCCTGCCGCGGCTGCGAGGGCTGCGGGAACGGGGCAGCGAGGGTGTGACTGCTGCTGGGGGAGGAGGAGGAGGGAGGGAAGGGCAGGGATGAAGTGGGAGGAGGAGGTGGAGATAAGACAGAGGAAGAGGAGGATGGGGAACGGAAGGGGAGGAGTGGGAGGAAGAGGAAGAGGAGGGACAAAAGCAGATCGAGGCTGAGCTGAGGGAACCACGCAGTCGATCCCTGCCTGAATTCGCAGCCCCCACCTGTGGGATCATCGCCCCCCCCCATTGCACCGGTGAGCGGGGAGGGGGAGTTCAGCACGGATATCCCGGGGGGTCCCTGGGTTGGGTTTTTGCGCATGTTTGGAGAATGAAGAAGTCCAAGGCTGAGCGGAAAAGGCCCCTTGGGGGGACATCGGGGGGTGGCGGTGGCGGCTGCCGGCAGAGGCAGCCTGGAGGAGCAGAGCCCTGTGTCCCCCAGGAGCCCAAAGTGGGGAGCCCAGAGAG
Source organism: Zonotrichia albicollis (assembly GCF_047830755.1). Taxonomy (NCBI): domain Eukaryota; kingdom Metazoa; phylum Chordata; class Aves; order Passeriformes; family Passerellidae; genus Zonotrichia; species Zonotrichia albicollis. The sequence goes on from NC_133849.1 coordinate 4,291,525, forward strand.
GGGGGAGCGCCGCCATTGGCGGGAGCCTGAAGAGCCTGGAGAGGGGCAGGGGGGACTCCTTGGAGCCGCTGCAGCCCCGAGCAGAGAATGAGGGGAGAAGGGAGCCCGGGAGCCCAAACAGCCCCGGCATCCCAAAATGGGGAGAGCGAAGCGGGGGGAGCTTTTGGCATTGCTGGGACTGCCAGCAGCCTGGGCAGGGCGGGCACCAAGGAGAAGGGGGACCCCCAATCCAAGCGTGACCCCAACAGCTGGGACAGTGGAGAACCCCTGAACAGCAGAGGTGAGGGACCAGGGACAGGGAACTCCTGGGAGGCTTTTTCAGGGCTGAATCTTGGTGTTTGGGAGGTTTTTCTGGCGCTGAGGTGGCCAATGACTTGCAGAAATGGGCTCAGGTAGAGCGACCTTCAAATTCATTGTGTGTTGGGGAAGATGAAAAAGGAAAACTTTATAAATATGATTGTCTGGCAAAAGATTTTGAGGATATAGAAATTACAAGGAAGATTGAAATGAAAGCAAGCTTTGAGATACCTCAGTTATTGAACAACTGGAGGACAATGGTGTGGCCTGACTGAAGGTAATCCCCTTTTGATGAAACAATTCCCTCTGTTTGCAGACAGATCCAAGGGTCAGAGCAGACCCTACTAGCTCAGCAGAAGGGGTCCAAAGAGGAGTTTTTAAGGTTGAAAATGTAACACAGTATGGTGATGTAATGATTCTTACAGGCTGTATGTAAATGCTATAGGATTTGTATCTTGTACTAGATTGGTTAGTGAGAAATAGAATATTCAACACAGAAGAAGATTTATTGTATTGTAACAGGACCCTTACTCTCATACGCTCTTCTCCTCTTACTCTCTTACCCACTCACCCTCTCTACCCCTCTCTTCTCTCGGGCCTGCTCCGAGCTGTGCCTGGCAGCTCCAAGCAGGGCCCTGCACCCAGGCCCTTTGCAATAAACCGCAGGTTCCACGCCCTGGCTGCAGAGCTCTCTCGTCTCCGTCCGTCTCGACCATCCTACACCTGACACTCCTACAAACGCTCTCATCCCTTGTTTTCCCCAAACCAGGATTGCCCATGGCCAAGGCCTGGGAGGCTGCGAGGAAGAGGAAGATGCCCCGGGACACTGAGACAGGTGAGGAGGAAGTCAGTGCCCCTTTCCCCTCTGTGCTGCTCCATCTCCCAGCCCAGCACGGCCCCGGCTGCAGCTCAGCCCTGGGGGGATCTCCTTGCCCTTGCCTGTGGCACGGAGGCAAATCCCATCCTGTCCTTGTCCTTCCTCCCCCAGAGCAGGAGCTGAGCATGGAGAGCAGGGGGGACAAATGCCCGCGGCAGAACCTGGTGGAAGAGGCCGTTTTGAGCGGCTCCACGGCGCAGGAAGCCAACGGGGAGGAAAAGCCCCGGAGATGCCGTACGAGGAGGGGCTGCAAACGCAGCCGGCGGGGATCTGAGGGGGAAAGAGCCAGCCTGGGCCGGGAAGGCGGCCGGAGACGGAGCCAAAGCTCGTAGCTGGTGCTCCATGATCAGCTCCATGGTGGGGAGAAGCCCCACACGTGCGAGGAGTGTGGGAAGAGCTTCAGGTGGAAATCCAACCTGATTGTGCACCAGAGGATCCACACTGGGGAACGGCCCTACGAGTGTGGGGAGTGTGGGAAGAGCTTCAGTGTCAGCTCCCACCTGATCAGACACCAGAGGACCCACACTGGAGAGAAGCCGTATGAGTGTGGGGAGTGTGGGAAGTGCTTCACCGTGAGCTCCAGTCTGATCAGGCACCAGAGGACCCACACTGGAGAAAGGCCCTATGAGTGTTCCAAGTGTTGGAAGAGGTTTAAGACCAGCTCTGATCTCCTCCAGCACTATTGGATTCACAGGGAGGAGAAGCCCTTCCAATGCCCCGACTGCGGGAAGGGATTCAGGCACAACTCCAACCTCATCACCCACCGGCGCATCCACACTGGGGAGAGGCCCTACGAGTGTCCCCAGTGTGGGAAGAGCTTCTCCAGCAGCTCTAGCTTGACCAAACACCAATGGAGGCACCACTAAGGGAAGCCCTGTGAGTGCCCCGAGTGCGGGCAGAGCTTCATGCACTGCTCTGGCTCCATCCCCCACTGGAGGAGGCACTTTGGGCACAGCCCTGGTCACTCACATTCCCTGTGATCCATGTTGGGAACACACCTGGCTGCTTCGCCTTTTGGTTTGGCCTTTATTTTCCTCTGCTTCACCTTCATCCTTTAAGGATACCCAAAACTGGGTTAAATGAAGGAAATTGATTGAATATATCTGAAGTTCCATAATTTCTCAGTTGTTTTAGGGGGAATTTAGTATTTGAGGACATGTTCTGTGTGGAGTGCTGCTGTTGCTAAGAGGCAGGAATTTGATCTCACCCTTCTTGTGTTGCTAAGAACTCCTCTCCTGACCCCAACCCTAATTCCACCCTTTGGATACCCTATAAAAACTCCACGGCCCTGCCTGTGCCCTGTCTTTGGGGGGTAAGAAATGGATTCCCAAAGGATCAGCCCTTTTCCCACTGGATTCCCAAAGGATCAACTGTTTTCCAGCTGGATTCCCAGAGGATCAGCCTTTTTCACTGAATTCCCAGAGGATTCTGATTCTGTCACTGTTTCTTTTTATTTGTATTACTGCATTTGTATTTTTAATTTTTGCTAATAAAGTACTGTTTTTTCTCTTTCCATATCTTTGCCTGAGAGCCCCTTAATTTCAAAAGGAATTACTATTATTAATTTTAATAATAATAACAATTAAAAAATAATAGTAATCAAAGGGAGGGGGTTTACATTTTCCATTTCAGTGGAGGCTCCTGAAATTGGGAGACACCCCCAAGGCTGGGCCATGTCAAATAGTTCCAGAAAGATGTAAATTAGTTGATATATATGTATGAGGGTCTATGAATATGCAACAGGGTGATGTAATTAAAACCAGATGACTTAAGGGGTGTCCCCGAACATAACTGGCCGCTCTTGGTGGCCATAACAACCTTTGCTCGATGGTCCTTGTCTCCCATTACATCAATCCGTTTCATATTCATGGCCTTGTTGCATATCCATGAAGTACTTTACATATTCCAGGAGCAAAATTGGCTTAATCCTGTCTGGGGGTCCAACCCCCCTCCCAGCTCAATTTGGGGTGTCTCATCCTCCTCTCAGCTCAGTTTTGGGACCCCATACCCATCCCAGCTTCATTTGGGGATTCCATTCCCCTCCCACCTCAATTTGGGGGTCCCATTCCCCTCCCAGCTCAATTTTGGGGTCCCGACCCTCTTTTCCCCGCTCTCTCCTTTCCGATCGTTCCACCAGTCCCCTCCCCCGTGTTTGGTTTTGGGGGCTCCAAGCCCCTCCTGCTCCGTTTTGGGGTCCCGACCCCGTTTTGGATTAATTTGGGGTCCCCAGCCCATCCCCAGGGTCACCTTCCCCCCCCTCTCTAATTCCGCTCCTGGCAACTGATGAGTCATCAGCGAGACGCGCTCTGATTGGCTGGAAATTACCCCGCGAAATCTCTGAGTATTTACCGCAGTGAGAGGCCTTGGTCTGTGCCCGGCAAGTGATGAGTCAGAGTCGGGCCGGGCGCTGATTGGCTGAAAATCGCTGAGCGGGGCCGGTGCTCTGAGTTTGTGCCCAGCAAGTGGATCGTCATCAGTGCCGCACGTTCTGATTGGTCGGGATCTGTTTTGTGGTGGGGACGGGAGGAACTGGGGTTTCTTGGGGTTTATTTAGGGTTTGTTTGGTGTTTATTTGGGGTCATTTATGGACTATTTGGGGTTTATCTTGGGTTTTACTTGGTTTATTTCTGTTTATTTGGGGTTATTTTGAAGTATTGGGTTTATTTGGAAGGATTTGGGTTTGTTTGGGTTTATTTGGGCTTATTTGGGGTTCTTGGGAGTTATGTTGTTGTATATGGGGTTTTTTTAGGTGTACTTGAGATAATTTGGGTGTTTTTGGGTTTAATTTGAGTTTTTTTGTTTGTGTTTTTGGGTTTATTTGGGATTTGTTTGGGTTTATTTGGGGCATTTTAAGGTATTTAGAGTTGTTTAGGGGTTTCAAAGGGTTTATTTCGAGTGTTTGGGGGTTATTTAGGTTACTTGGGGTCGTGTGGGGTCAAAATATCCGGGAATGTTTCTCCTGCAAAAACGGGAATTTTTCCTTAAAAATCTGAGAGTTTTTTCCCGAAAAAAACGGGAATTTCCCTTAAAAATCTGGGACTTTTCCCAGCCAATAGCAGCGTGCCCCGCCCCAAACCATCTAATCACCACGGGTCTCCCCGCAGGAACACCGGACTCCCTGTGCACCGATCTAACCAATCACCGCGCGTTTCCCCTCGGCAACTCCTGCCTTCTTTGCCTCTATGCAGCCAATCACCGTGCACTGCCCCCGCCCCTTCTCTGTCAATCACCATGCCCTATACGAAACCAACCAATTACCGGGCTTCTTCCCTAAGCAACTCCCGCCCTCCCCGCGCGTACCAGCCAATCATAGCCGAGCCCGAAGCGGTGCCCGATGACCCTGGGGTCGGGAATGGAGCGGGCGCCCCTCCCCCCCCCGCCCCCCCAGGACCCCCTCAGGGACCCCCGGGAGCCGCCCCGGGCTCGGGCGGGTCCTGCGGGAGGTGCTGGAGAGAGCGGGGGAGGAGCTGGGAGAGGACGGGGGGCTCCGGGAGCTGCTGAGGAGGCGCAGGGACAGGTGAGGGGTCCTGGAGGGGTCGTGAGGGGAATTTGGGGAGGGGTCTTGAAGACGTTTGGAGGGATTTGGGGAGGGTCTGGGGCGAACCTGAGGGGGTTTTAGCGGGGTCTGGGGGTGCTGGGGGGGCTTTGGAGGGGAATTTGGGGAGGGGTCCTCGGGTTGTCACAATCCGTCCTCACGGACAGGTTTTGTGATGGTTCATGGATTTGATCTCGGGGTGCATAAAGAACCAACAAGGTACAAGGGGGTTTGCAATGATAATCAAAACAAATGCACTTTTATTGAATGAGCACAGCAAAATGCAATAGAGGGATTAAGGGAATGAAAAAGAGAGAGGAAGAGAGAGACAAAAGTTAGAGAGAGAGAAAGAGGGGGATAGAGCTACCAAACGTAGAGACGAAGTCCTTTGGTCCAGTCCAGTCGAGGACCCGCCTGTTACGTCGGGGAGATCTCGAAGTCTCTCGCTAACTCAGAGGTTTTTATTATGATAACTGTATTGGAAATTGCAAGGGAGGGGAAACAGATACAATAAGGAATAGATGTAACAGGTAGTTCATGCTCTCAGCAGTAACCGAGAGCCATTATCTTCTTGGTGCAGTGGTCACAACCTGCAGGCAAACATCTCGCTTTGGTCAGCTTGCCTCCCCCACACATCTGCCCCGGGCTGGGGGTTTCGCTCCCAGTCCTTGGAAGGAGCAGAGGGGCCTTTTCACATGGGGGTTCCATGTCTCAGTCCTTGATGGAGAGGCTCCTTCCATCTCAGTCTGTCTGTCTCGGTGGTTGTGAAACAGGTGAGGGTCTTCTGTGGGGGGACCACCTGAAACTCAGGAGAAGTCCAGCCAGGCCGAGAGGTGGGACAGCTCCCAAGGCTGTTGTTGCACAAAGGGCACGGTGCCCCCTTTTTCTCATTGGGCTCAGTGTAGCACACAGCAAACAACACCTGTGAGAACAATGGCTTAGCTGTGCTCTCAGGTCTCAGGCACATGACTTTCTCCCATGGAGCCAGAGATTTCAGACAGCGGGGTCTTCTCTTCAGTGGTCCCCCAATGACGATCATGAGGCAGATGAGGGAAAATTCGGACAGACTCGCACACAACCCCATGACTCACAATTGTCTTGAGGGATCTTCATCAGCAGAACTCTGGAGCATCATTGATGAGTCTGCAGAACTCGCAGTATGTTGGTAGTATAACCCGGAAAAATAGGGACGATAGAAAGAGAGGAAAAAGAGTGAGAGAGGGAAAAAAAAGGATAGGAGAAGGAGAGGGAAAGGAAAACAATAAACAAACATAATATTGATTATCATAATAATTTTCACAAATGGCTGATTAATTAAAACTATATTATTTTGAAACAATATTTAAATGGTTAAAACCAGTCACAAATAATCAAAAGCAAAAGCAATCAACACATATTAATACAAGCATTAACTTAAAAAAAGATTTTCTAAGACAATTCACTAAAAATCTAACGTAATTCCCACAAAATCATAAATGGAAATAAGGAATTATTCCAAAACACATAGGCTTCATTCATAATTGCTTTGTGTCAAAATCTTGGGGATGTCCATAGTGTAGAGGACATCAGCCAAGTTGTGTGCATTAACTACAGACATCAATCTTGTCAGCTGTTTCATACTCCAATTCATAATGATGGGACTGCTGATAAAATAAAACCAAACAGAAGTAGAGTCAAAAGGATAACAATGGCATGGCACACACTGTTCAGGGCACCCGTGGCAGAAGGAGATCACCTAAAAGACCTAAAAGAGTATCCCACCACCTGTGCTCGGCATCTTCCTCCACTCTTTCCATGACACGATGTATCTGTCTCACATTGTGATGAAGAGTCACCAGGGTTTTCTGTCCGTTTGTCTGAATCTTCTCCAGGATTTCAACCAAGTCTCGATGGAGCAGTAGTTGTCTTACCAAAGTGAGATTCATCCCAATAGGAGTAGGCATCAGTTTGTGAATCAGTGTGTAGTTAGATTGCAACAGGTAGTGAGAGGTAAGTGGAGCTTCATAAGAGAAATCACATCCTGTAATCTTGGTAAAGTTACAAGCACAGAAATTGGAAAGATTTTTAGTATCTACTACAACATTCTCTACGAATACAAAATCACAAATGGTTCTAAAGCATGCACATCTATTGCCTATGTATATAAGGACTGTTTCAGAAGTCTTGTTAGGACAAATTTCAAAATGACACATATTTTGCTCTGTGTCTAAACAAATGTCTTAAGCTCTGATTGCATTGATTTCACAGATGAGCCCTTGTTGTTCTCGGACAATACAAGATTCTAAATTGACAGTTTGCCATTTCTCACCGATTTGACGGTCCCATTCTCTATGGGATAGAGAACAGCTTTGTCGTAATTCAGTTCTAATGCTATAACAGGGAAAATCAAATGCTCTGAGGCATTGTGTATGGTTAACACAAAAACTGGCTGTATTTGAAATGGGGTCATAGTAAAATTCACTAAGTTCCACCAGGATTGGAATTCTCTTTCAAAGTCAGTGGCATTGTCCCAAATTATTTTCCAAATTTTAGTGGGAAAAGTGCCTTCTTCACCTGCTCTTATAATTGAGGCAGCAACAGACTGCATCAACAATTGTGCCTGGATACAGCTGAGAGCCAAAGAAACGTTGTTTTGTGTAGAACCAAGTGCATCAATTACCAATTTGTGATCATTTACATTTACTTTCTCCCAATTTGGTAAAATGTTTGATGGGAAGCACTGATTCCCAATGCCAGTAAGGATGACTTCTATGGTTGTTGTAATTTGGTCAAATCTCTGGATGTGGCAGCCAATTTATTCAAGTTCAATTAATTTACATGTTACGTGTAAAATCATCACCTGGTGTTACCATAAAGGGAAGGGAAAAGATGATTTCTGTTGTCCATCTCTAGTGTTATTGTGGTTTATCAGGTCTTCATGTCCCTCAGAGTTCTTCTGTAAAAGTAAACACAACAGACTCTGCCACGAAGAGGCAGAAAAAGTTAGAACAATGGAATTGTCAGAGACATTTTGAACAGCAGTGGTACTTCCCCTACAGCAGCAGGGGCTCCACCAAAACAGGTTGTTCAGGGTGATGTGCTGGGTTCTTGAAATCCTCTGGTCCCCATAGTGAAGGAATTATGCTTGGGGCTGTCGGGCAAAAAGCAGTGATTTTGGAGCACCCATTTACCCCCCATCTATGGTAAGAGGTGTGAGAAGTCCATTTAATCTTTTCACCTTCTGCTCAATCCTGCACACTTTTGACAGTAAGTGAGAAACATTATCAGATTGAATTTCCTGTGGTTTTAGGAAAATTGCAAACCATCTTTGCATTACTTTAACAGAATTATCTCCTGTAGCTCTTTTAAAAGCATCAGCTTGGACCAACCCAAATATGAACACAGCAGAGGACTCGGTGTAAATACAGACAAGAAAAGAATTCTGTCCCTCACGCTGGAAAATACTCCAGAAAGTAAACAGTTCCTCAGCGTGAGCACTGCCTTGTCCCTCTCTGTTAGCAGAAGCAGAGGAGAAAGGAGGGGTTGCTTTAATCAGAGAGGCAATTTTGTCTTGGCTGCTATCCAAGCTCTCAGTTTCTTGTATTGCTAAGATTTTTTCCACTCCTATGAGAGCTAAGCTAACCACAAACAATCCTTTTTCCCAGGTAGTGTATCTTTTCTCAGCATCTTTGAAGCCACGGGAATAGAAACCAACAGGCCTTGTCGGACCCTCAGGACCCCGCTGCCAAATGTGCGCTGACAGCCCTGAGGAGACAAATCCCCATTCCACCTGAAAGGGATCTGTGGGATGGACAGGGCCCAGTGCTTGGTGAGATGTTGCTTCAAAAATCAGCAATTGCAATGCTGCCTCCTGAGAAGGAGTCCAATCCCATTTCACCCCTTTGCTCAGCAAGTCCTAAAGGGGAACAAATGGGTCATTCTGGTTACTAAGAAATCTATCTGGTGTTTCTACAGGAGATACAGCTACTATGGTTTTTTGAAGGAGAGTGGTTGTAGGTTTAAGTGTTTCTGAAAGCCCTAGAATTAAAGGAGTCGTAATTTCAGGCTTTACAGGTGATTGGATTGGTAACTCATAGCTTGTAGTTGATTTTCTTTCATGCATCATTTGCAAGCAAGCAGCTTTGTGAATGTTTTCCAGGGGTTGGCCGGGGGTACCAGCTCTGGTTAAAAGGTCTCCCCTTTCCAAGGGGTTGAGGCCCTGCCCAATGAGCTGCACTCTGAGTCAGGGACCATGGGATGCGTCTGTCTCCCGTTGTTAAGCACACCCCATGTCCCCAGCACCCACCGGCTGCTTGTTCTGACAAGAGAATCTGATCTCCCCCGGTGAGAGACACTTGGCATTTGTGTTCTGTTTTGGATTTGTGGGGGAGAAACCCGTACTGCTTTGCAAGTTTTGTTAATTCAGTGGCAGTGTACGGGATTTCTTTGGTGGTTACATGCAGGTCAAGATCCTCATTATTAATATAGCTGCATTCTGTTTTAATTAGAGGTTTTGTGTTATTGTAACAACAGTGTTCCCCACAATTTTTCATCACAGCTAATTCTGTTTGAGGGTAATTTTGATTAATGTGAGTGAGGAGTTTCCTTCTCCTCTGTCTCTTGTGAGGAAACAGCGTTCTGTGAATTTTTAACATGTTCCTCTCTCAAGGCCGCCCGTAATAAATTATTTTAATTTCTTTCTTCATCAAATTGTTTTTGCAAAACTTCAACTAAATTTTGAAGGGAGTTTATTGTAGCATTTTCCTCACTTCTTGACTTAAAGCAAGTTTCTATGGCTGCTGTGAGCCAAACTCCCAAAACTGAGCAGTGGAGGGTTTTATTTTTGCCCAGGTTTAATGTTGCAAAGAACATATTCTATCAATAATATTTTCTAAATTAAACCAATTGCAGTTTGCCCATTCTTCTCCTCCTGGAGAAGAGGTGGCATTGTATTTAGCAAGCAGAGCATAAAATTCAGCTTTACCTTTTGCACTGAGGTTTTGAGTCATTTTGTGAAGGGACCGAAACCACAACAGGGAGGTGCAAACTTAAGTTACACAATCACACAGCTTTGCTGTGTTCCCCTTTGCTTCCCTGGGTGGGTGAAGAGACAAAATCTGCCTGGGAGGCCCTGCTTAGTTTCTTTAGGTTGCCCGTTCCTTCCCAGACAGTCCAGATACACACACACCCCCACAGCCACACCCACAAAACAGTTATTTTGTAAAGGGGCTCAAAAACTTCGACAGGGAAATACTGATCTAAGTTACACAACCACACAGCTCTTGCTGTGTTTCCCCTCACTTCCCTGGGTAGGTGAAGGGACAGATCTGCCTGGGAGGCCCTTGCTTAATTTCTTCAAATTTTCTCTTCCTTCCCAGACAGTGCAGATGCACACCAACACACCAGAAACAGTTCCCCCTTTTGCACGGAGAGATCATTTGTGAAATTCTGGAGACAGAACCCTCAGCAGAGTATGGGGATTGCTTTTCACCTGTGCGTGTGCAGATTGCAAGAAATTCGAATCACACCCCCTGTGCTGTGAAACTTCCTTCCCCTGGTACAGACTGCACACAGCCCTGCAAACCCCTCTGTCTGTCAGAATCCTGTCCATGACACCAATTTAATGTCACAACCCGTCCTTACGAACGGGTTTGTGATGATTCGTGAATTGATCTCAGAGTGCAAAAGAACCCAACACGGCACAGGGGATTTGCAGTAATAATCAAAAACCAATGCATCTTTATTGAATGACCACAGCAAAATGTGTTATGGGGAATTGGGGAAAAGGGGAAGTATAAGAAAAAAGAGGGAGGAAGAGAAAGGAAGGTATAGAGCTACCAAATGTAGAGAGACAAAATCCTTTGAAGTTTTCAGTCAAAAGAGTTTGCCTGGTCATGTCAGGGGAGATCTCAGAGATTCTGGTCAATTCAAACTCTTATTATTGTCTTTTTAAATGGGGTAAGGGGAGGAGTCTTGAAATTGAATCAAAAGTAGTAAAGAATACTCTGTTGTAATTTCTGGGGAAACAAAAAAGGTATTGCAGAAGGGTACAAACAGTCCATGCTCTCAGCAGTGGGTGAGAGCCATTGTCCCCTTGGTCCAATGGCCACAGCTGCAGGCAAACATCTGGCTTTGGTCAGCTCGCTTCCCCACACCTCCCCTGGTTGGGGGTTTCAGTCCCAGCCCTTGGGAGGAGGGGGAGCTTCTCCACATGGGGGTCTCATGTCTCAGCCCTTGAGGGAGAGGCTTCTCCCATCTCAGTCTGTGCCTCACGGTGGTCGTCAAGCAGATTTGCGGTTTTCCGTGAGGACCACCAAAATAACCCCAGAAAAGTCCAGCCAGGTCGAGAGGTGGGGAAATTCCAGGGCCATCGTTGTGAAGCGGGTGCAAGGGAAGAAAAGGGCAAGGTGTCCCCCTACTCCTTTTCATTAGGTTCAGTCTTCCATGGAAACAAACACACCTGCAAACAACAGCTGGGCAAGCCAAGGGCTTTGCTCAGGCCTCAGGGTCTTGGTGAACAACTCTCCTGAGCAAGACCAGGATTCCAACCAGGGTCTTTTTCTGTGGTCCCAGTTTCTGTCCTTTTCACAACGATCCTGAGGCAGATGAGAGAAACTTTGGACAGAGACTGACACCGTCCTCAGCCACGCCCAGGGCAGTGCGGGCCAAGCCCAGGGACACTGCAGGGCCATGGGGATGCCGCACAGGTGCCACCAGGGACATGGTACTGCCACCTGTCCAGTGGCACCAGTTCAATGCCAGTGTCCCTGTGCCACTGCCACCAGTCCTGTCCTGGTGTCCCCACTTCCATCCCAGTGCCAGCAGTCCAGTGCCACCAGCCCAGTGTCTCCAGGGCTGCCCCACTGTCACCACCCCAGTGTACCCAGTTCAATTCCAGTGCCACCAGTTCTGTTCCACTGTCACCACCCAATGCCACCGCTCGGTGTCACCAACCCAGTTCCAGCCCAGTGTCCCCAGTCCTGTCCCAGTGCCACCAGCCCAGTGTCCCCAATCCCTTCCTAATGTCCCCATCCCAGTGTTCCCTCCCAGTGTCCCCAGTCCTGTCCCAGTATCCCTGTCCCTGTGCCACCAGTTCCCTCCCACTGTCCCCAGTTCCAGACCAGTGTTCCTGTCTCAGTCCCATCAGCCCAGTGCCACCAGGGATGCCCCAGTGTCACCAGCCCAGTGTCACCGATTCCACCTCAGTGCCACCAGTTCTATCCCACTGTCACAACCCCAGTGTCCCCCAGGCTGTCCCAGTGCCACCACCCCAGTGCCACCAACCCAGTGTCCCCAGTTCTGTTCCACTGTCACCAGCGTTTTGGGGGATCCCAGGTGGAGTTTGGGGGCTTCCGGGGGGTTTTGGGGGTTCCTGGGAGGTTTGAGGGATCCTGGAAGGGTTTTGGGGGGGTCCCAGGTGAGGTTTGGAGGTCCCAGGGGAGGTTTTGGGGATCCCAGGTGAGGTTTCTAGGGATTTGGGTCTTCCCAGTTGAGAATTCCCAAAGATTTGGGGTTTCCCAGGTGAGAACACGGACTGGGGGTTCAGGGGGGCCGAGGGGCTTGGGCCTGGGGGCGTTCGGGGGGGCTCCAATCAATGGGGGGTGTCCGGATGGTGCTGAGGGGGAGGCGTGGTGAGTGTGAGGGGGGCTCTCATGGATTTGATGATTCAGATTTTGGCTTTTCTGTTTTTCAGATTCTGTGCTGCTTTACTCTCTGGGTCTGGGCTTCATATTAAGGGATGCTGAGCTCTGTTCACAGAGCAGGGAGACAAAACAATTCCTGCTCTAGCTGTGAACCCAAGGACAAATAATCCAAACTTCAGGCCCAAGAGCATAAACAACTGGCACTGAAGAGAGAAAAACAAGAAGGATGGGACTTCATCAGCCAAAGCTATAATTGGACAATTAACTCCAACATGCAAATGGAGCAGAATTTATAAAAGGGACAGACCTCGTGACCGGCCGTCCATTTTGTGGCCATTTGGGTCCATCTTGGGCATAGCTCTGGCTGGGCTCTTGTTCTGCCCAAGGTGTATCCACGGAGGCCTTTTAACAAATGCCTGCTTTATTGTGTAACTGTGTCTGGCCTCTGTTCTAGGTCAGCCTTGTGAAGGCCTCAGTTTGTGGCGAGCACGAAGGGAGCCGAGGCACCTGGGCAGGGCTGGAGCAGAGGCAGAGGAAGGTGCAGCTGCTGCCCCCATCCCGCGGCACTGGCGGGGCCCAGGTGCGGGGCAGAGGGTGCGGGAGGCCGAGAAGCTCGGCAGGAGCGAGAGAGGCGTGAGCGGCTGCAGGGGCGCTGTGTTTATCGGGTGAGCGCGGTGGGAAGGGGCGTTTTGTGCTCGGGAGCGCAGCGGGTGCGGGGGTCGCTGTGCCCCGGGCCAGGGAGGGCGGGCGCTGTGAGCAGCGGGGTTGGATTGCGGGGCTGGGCTTGGCCTGGGGCCGGCGGTGCTGGCGCAGGGATCGTTCCCGCACCGCCGCTCCGGAGCGCCGCGATCGGAATCTCGCTCTTTCTCTCTCTCCTTGGTTCCTTTAATTTCTACTCAGAACTGTTAAAATGCCGTGTGTATATTCTGCTGCGAGTGCTGTAGTGATAATATCCCGAGAGACAGTCCTGTAGGATTAGCACTGAGAAACTGGGGACCCCTTACCGGGGGGAGCCTTGTTTTTCAAATGCAAACTCATTGGACTCTCAGAAAAGATCCGGCCGCAGTGTGAACTAGAGGACAATCAGACGAGGCCCGAGTTTGGTAGTTGGGATAAGAGATTAATATCAAGTTTGATTTGCAGTAGATGCGAGGATAAATACTCAGGGTGCTCAGGTGAGCTGGAGTATGCGAGGCTCTTTATGGTGCCAGCATGTCAGCGGAGCCCAGCAGCAAAGCAAAAGGAAGAGCAAACCTCAGTCTGAAAGGGAAAAGGGGAGAAAAGGAAAAAAGAGCCAATATTGGCAAACAAAAGTAAAACAAGGAAGGAAAAAGGCTCAGATCGAGTCGCTCCCGCCCTGAGATTGGGGTCGGTCGGGTCCGGGCCAAGGCGCGCCCCCCCCGCCGCCACCGCCCCCCCCGCCGCCAGCGCCGACACGATCGGGGGGCGGGGGAGGCGCAGCTCAGACGGGGCCCAGCCGGGGAAGGAGGAGAAAGGCGAGCGCGGCCAGGCAGGGATGGCGCCGGCCCCGGGCCAGGAGGAGGAGCCGGGGGCGGAGCCTTGTGCCGGGAGAGGGGAGGGGATGGATGGCGGGCACCGCCCACGGCACCGCCCCGAGAGGAGGAGGAGGAGGAGCCGGGGGCGGAGCCTTGTACCGGCAGGGCGGATAGGGAACCTCCCATGGGGGCGGGGTCTCGCCGCTCCCAGCCCTGTCAGTTTCCATGGCAACCATGAACGCCGGGGAGCGGCTTCGGGGGATGACGTCACCGGCGCGGGCGGACGCGCAGCCCGGGTTAAAAGACGCAGCAAATCCCGCGTGGGGCTCCCTAGGATCGGGGATCGGCAAAATAGATTATATGGTACAGCAGGGTCAGCGAAACCAGAGAGCTCCTGCTCCAGCAGCTCCGGGAAAGGTGAAATTGATGAACTCATTGCAGCCTTGAGCAAGTGAAGGAGGGGAAAGTTCGTGAGAAAAGCCATCAAAGAGTGTAGCCCCGTAGTGAAACGTACAAGCTAAAAAATGAGAAAAGAACCGGTTTTACAATCCCCTCTACGACCAGCAGCTGGCAACCAGGGACCGATACATGTTAAGGTTCCATATTCCCTTGTGAAAAACACGGTTCACTTTCCTGTTAAAATTTAAAACTTTAATAAAGGACAGTAGGAGACAGAGACAGTAAAACAAAAATTACGGCTCAGTGCATCTTGGTACTAAGCCAAGAGCACCCCTGCTAGTTTGGGAAACACCCTTTTTATACCATTTCTATTACATCAGCCTGTTGCATATTCATAGACTCTTATGCATATCCACCATCTAGTTTACATATTTCAGGAACTGTTTAGCATGGCTCCTCTTCAGGCCTGCCTTTTTAGAGCATGTGTGTTTCTTGGCTGTGGTTTTGGTTCCCTCTCTTGGTCACTTCCACTCTGGGCCTTGGTCCACACTTTCTTCAGAAGGCAGATGCTGACAGTTGGCACATCAATAGCAGGGTGCTCATGAGGTGTTCACTGGATGTTATCCCGACCAAGCAGACAGTTCACTCCTGACTAGATCAGCTACCACTACTGCCATGTCTAAGTTTTTATTAACAGCAGAAATAAAAGCAAAGTTATATTAACATTGTACATACAAGATTCCTCTTCATATAATAATATAATAAGCACCTATAATAATCTTTCCTCTTCCCTTTTTACAAATAATTTGGCTTGAGCAGTATTTCTTTTTTTCTATCCTCCATTATTTGCTTTTTTTTTTCCTAAATAATTTTTGCTTCTTCCAAGTGGTCTTTCTTATTATTTTGTATGCACATAATCTTTTGTGCAGTCCCAGATGTAGTCAGTTTTGGGTCTATAGCATTGTCACTTAATCATTAAAACTGAAAGTCAGGGACAAAGACTCTCTAACTAGTTAAAGTTAGAAAGTGGTATGTTTATTACGCTGGTGGGTGGCCTGGAAGGGGTCATTCTTGAAATGCGTGACTGCACCACACAAGGATTTTGGCCTTCTGTTTATTTCCCAAAATAATATATATGCATAACCCCAGCACCTCCCATCCCTGCTTTGTATTAAAATGAGGTTATTAGTCCTTCACGTGTGCGCAGTTCTTCTCTTGAATTGGGTCAGTGGTCCCAAATTGGGTCAGTGGTCCCAGGGATGAAGTCAGGAAGGTCTTGCTCAGGTCTCTGTGACCCTCTGGCACAATCCAAGGCCCCCTGCTTCGTGATGGATTGACACAGAGTCCAGGTGCTGGGCATTGTTCTGCTGGTTTCAATATGTTCCTGTAATCGTTCACTTGCTCCTCTTCCTTCTACAAATGAGCTCATAATGTAACAATTAGCTTTAACTTCAGCATCTAATAATCATTAACCAGTTGTTGGTGTATCTGACTTCAATATGAATTGGTTCTAACCCTCAGTTAAAATCTTAAATTTTTTAAATCATAATTCAATCCCTACTCCTTCTTCAAGGTTGGTAAATTCTTTTACTAACATATAGGTTCTTCTTTATTGAGCCAACTTATGTGGTAAGTGTTTCTTAAAACCATACCATATGTTCTCAATATTGAAGTTAAAGCTGCTACTTGCTGCAACAGTCTCTAATTCTAAATAAGTACTGTAATTGACATAATCAAACTTATACTAGCCAAGAGAAGTAAAACAATAATTGGATGAACAAAGGTACTGAGCAAGTCAGCTGCCATTGGAGACTGCTCACAAAGCACATCCCACTAATGATGGGATGGGCCTTTTTCCAATCTTTTAAATACTTTCCGTATAGTCTCTGTGTCATGGTGTATTGTAATCAAAGTTCTTTTCCTTTTGTCTTTAACTTTTTTAAGAATTTTCTTTAATTCATAATGTTTTTACAATTTGGTAACCAGAGTTAAGTACATCCCTATGGGCACAGGCAATATTTCTTGGACAGTGATCAAATTCACCTTCCTATGTTGGTATGATACGACAGGTGCCTGATAGGAAAAAGGGCATCCTTTGATTTTGACAAAGTTACAAATGCACAAGTTAAATTGAGTTTCCTTCACTGTGATCTCATCTACTATTATAGTGGGGCATGCTGCTCTGAGGCAGATACAACTTTGTCTTGTATACACAGGCAAGGTTGTCTGGTTAATGGGATGCATTTCAAAGTGAGAAATACTTTGCTCTGTATCTAAGTCTAAACCCAGTGAACTTAATTAAGCATTTGTCACGGTATTTAGGATTCTTGATGAGATTCATGGAATCTGTCTTGGACAAACAGATATTTACATCCCCAACCATTTCTTCTTTCTTACACAGTTGCATTTGTAATTTTTAGCATTTGACCCAGAGACTTTTGGGAGTTAAAATCATAGGCTTTCCCTTGGCACTTATATACTGGTCACATGATATGGAAGTGATGCTGCATTAGCTGTGGTTACAGCAATAATCATAAATGACACAACTCTCTAAGCTACACCTACTTGATTATCTATTTCAACAACAAGTCGTTCTGTTCTTTGGGGGATTATTACACTGTGCTTATCATTTTACTCACACTCTATTTATTTTCTCGAGAAAGTTTTAATTTCAGTTTGTTGTTACCCATTGTAACTTTCTAAAGTCCCTCAGGAGCCTTCTTCACTCGGGAATGATGGATCTAGGTGCTTTGTTCCTTAATCTTGGTCGCAGTAAAGGTGGTGAGGAGCACTTGGGCGGTCACCAGATGTCGCTGTAGGACTCGAAAGAACACAAGCACACCACCGTTCTCAAGGTGAAGGAAAAAAGGGAAGTTTATTTTCTGACTCCAATATTTATCGTTTTACAAAAGTGAAAGTGGATTGGAGGGTGACAGTGACACCTCTCCAATGACACTGGTTAAACCAACAGTCCATCAACTCTCTCCTCCTCCATCAAGGAATGCAAAACAATGAGTTATTTACAGAAAGTGTGTGAGAAAGTTCACTACAAGAATGTCAACATCAGAAGGCATAGAAAATCCTAAAAAACCAGGGTGACCCACTCCTTGTAGTTGTATGTCTGTTTTGATTAGTATTATTGTATTATGGCTTACCTTCGAGGAAAATCTGTCCATAATTACCTCACCCTTTGCTGCTTTCTTTGCCTCTCCATCCGCCAGCTCATTTCTTTCCTCCAATTTTAAGCTCACTCTCTGGTGTGCCTTAATATGCTTTTTCAGGTAGCTGAACTGCTTCCAGCAGCCGGTTTGTCTCTTCTTCCCTTGTGAGGTCAGCAGTCCCCTCTCCCTCCAGATGGCTCCATGCACATGCACGACTCTGAATGCCTTTTGCTGTTTCTAAGGCATGGGTCCATGCATTTATCTCAGCCTTCTGTGCAGAGGTACCTGTTGGTAAGGGTCCAGACTCTATTACCTCTCTGCAGGTAGTCACTGTGTACTTTGCAATGTCGCTTTCCACTAGCAATGTAGCTGCTCCTGTCAGTGAACCAGGTCTCTGCATCGTCCAGAGGAGTGTCCTTTAAGTCTGGGCAGCAGGAGTAGGTAGCTTCAATGGTCTCCAGGCAATCATGGTGTACTGCTTCTCCTTGATTCCCCTGAGAATAGAAGCTGGGTTGACAATATTAGTCACCACTATCTCTACATCATCTTGCTCTACCATGATGGCCTGGTATTTCAGAAACCTCTGTGGTGAAAGCCAGTGGCCACCCTTTATTTCCAGTACTGCAGACACTGTGTGGGACACTAGCACAGTCATTTTTGTCCTAGGGTAGACTTGGGTGCTTCTTGAATATTCAGCACAACTGCTGCTACAGCTCTGAGGCAACCTGGCCATCCTTTGGCTGTTGCATCTAGTTGCTTAGAGAAGTAAGCAACTGCCCTTCGGTATGGACCCAAGTCCTGAGCCAGTATTCCCAGGGCAATTCCTTGCATGGAAAAATAGAAAGAATGGTTTACTTACATCTGGAAGTCTCAAGGCTGGAGCCAACATGAGGGCACTCTCTAGCTGGTGAAAGGCCCATGTGGCTCCTTTTGTCCACTGGAGATCTCTGTTTCCGTTGGCAATAAGAGCATAGAGGGGTCTGACGAGCAGTGCATAACTATAAACCCACAGCCGGCACCACCCTGCCATGCCTAAGAAGGTTCAGAGTTGCTTCGTTGTCTGTGGTTTTGGGGTTTGGCATAGGGCTTCACTGCCTTAAAGCCTGCTGCTCAGCACTCACTTCTTACCCCAGGTAGATTACCTTCTGTTTCACTACCTGTGCCTTTTCCTTTGAGACTCTGTGTCCTTGGAGTCCTAGGAAATTCAAAAGGCTTACCGTCCAGGCTTCCCTCGTCCGAGTGGCTACTAGAAGATCATCCACGTACTGCAACAGCCTCCTTTCCTCTTGTGGAGCTTCTCGGGACTCTGGGTCTTTGCAAGCTGTTCTCCAATCGGGGTGGGGAATTTTGAAGCCTTCAGGCACATGGACCATGTGAGCTTGCGTTTGAATGCAAAAGTTTTCTGTCTGGCTTCGTGGATAGGGAGGCAAAAGAAGGCATCTCTTAGGCCTAAAACAGTGAACCAGGTTAGCTCAGGTGTTAAACAAGTTAGTAAAGTATATGGATTTGCTACCACAGGGTATAAATTCTATGTTATCTTATTGACAGCCCTCAATCCAGTACTATCAATTATTGGGCTGATTCCTTCCCTATCTTCCTTTTGAAGGTACTGCTCAATTCTCACTGGTTGTGTTCTTTCCTTAAGCTTGATTGCTATGTGAGGGCATTTTTCACCCTCCCTGGTACAGCAGAGGCCCATACCCTCGAAAACATTTACTTATTCTAGTATATTTACTACCTCTTTACTGATGTCTTTCTTAATTTCAATGGCTGTTAATGTTAAGCCTAACATCTTTATATCATTTGCCTCCAGAGTAACCTTTCTCATTTGGGAATGTTTAGTGAATTGAGCGAATTGTACAAAAGCTTCTAAGTACACATAGTACACATGTTACTTTAAAGGTTTGGAAAAGTATGCCTTCTCAGACTGGCCAGTTGTTCCCCACACTACAATTTAAACATTCTCCACAAATACTAAAGCTTTATTTAAAACTGAATAATGGCCCTTGTGTTGACTAAAATTCTACCCTTTTCTTTCTTCTGATCTCACTGCCTCTTGCAGAGGGGTCTGTTACATCCTAGTTCTGGATGAAATTGAACTGCCAGGAGGGGGATGGGTTCGAGTGGGTATATTTTGGAGCCTAAGCCTTCTTCCCTTTTGCGGAGGTCATCTTTATCCTTCCTCCCTTACCTTAGGAGGAGCCTTTACAAATCATGTGTACTCATTTTGCGAACTGTAATCACTTTGCATTTCAGCATGATAATCTTTGTTTGACTTCATACATTGCTATCTTATGCTGCATGCTGAACAACACTTTTGATTTGCTTTCTCTTTGCCTTGTTTTCCTTTTCAAGGGCCAAGACCAGAGGGCAGTCTGATCTCACAGTCTCTTTGCCATTCTGGGTGATTTCTTAAAACAAAAAGACATATCAGCATACAAAACCCCATCCCATTTACCTTTGTATTTTAAAACAGTATTAACTGCAATGAAGTATTATAAATCTTCTTATTTTCTGAGCTGCTCCTACTGGCAGCCTTCTCCCAGTGAGCCCCTCCTAAAAGGGGCTAATTTAACAACCTCTTTGCTCTGGTCAGTTCTCATTATCTCTTTCTCCTTGCCCTATCTCGCTTCCACCCAATCTTCTCTTTACAAAGCTTCACAGTAGTTTCTCAGTCTTCCTCCTACACACACACACACACACACACACAGCTCCAGGTGGCAGGTATCAGATGTGATTTCCCACACATGAGCTTTAAGATCTTAGGTTCTGAATCAGCTTGATCAGAAACCTTTCATTTACACTGGGGGCATGTGCCCTGATGCTTATTAGGACAGCAATACCAGCGTTTCTCACAAACACCGCATTAACGCAGCGTGCCAGCCTCTTGATGCACCGAAGGAATTGCCCGCAGAGGTAGGCTATTCTGTTTATTACAGAGAACTCTAAATCCCTACAGCAGGCTGTTCCCAGTCCAGACTTACTATAGTACCAGCTCAAGTCTCATAAACTCCTTCATCTCTTCTATCTAAACTCAGTTTTACAAAATATCAGTCTTTTCTAGTTCTCTTCTTGCACAATCTAATTAAGCACTGTGTCTACTTACACTCGTTTTACTGTCTTGCAGAAAGGCTGTGCTTGTCACAGCAGAAACTCTCATACGCCCACAGACACAGACCCCCCCCCCCCCTTTATCTCAAATTCACTAGAGCCAGGGCTTGAATTGCTGTGGGGGGAGAATTCATGGAATTCCTTCAATTTGCTTTACCATAGTTAAACATAAATCACCGTACCATAGTTCTTCTGTGTAAAATGCTACTCTTGTTGCAAACAAAATCTTAAAATCTCCACAAACACTACTATACAATTCGAGAATCAAATTACCTCAATGCAGTGGAAAAAAATCACCACACAAAATCACTGGGAAAGGGCATGTCTCTCAAAGTGCCCACCTTTCTCAACACAACACAGCATACCATAATTCAGCATTTACTCACAGCAGTTCTCCCTGGACACAATCAAAATAACAGTACACAGTCCAGAGATCAAGTCCAAACATTCAGGGCAAAGGAACTCTCTGAGCTTGTACTCACAGTTAAAATGTACCAAATCTACACAAATCACTGCATTTAAACACAATAAATACTGTCACTGACATTCCTCCACTCGCTTCTCCGCAGGGCACTTCTCTCCCTGCCCCCGCAGCCTGCTGAAGCCGGCGCCTCAGGCCTCACTCGGCTGCTTCAAACACGGGTAGTACTCACTCCCCCGCACTGTAGGGCACTGTAGATCTACTCTCTTTTATACACCATACACTTATAAACTTGCACGATTAGAAACACATGGCACTGACCACACAATGCATTTACCATACAGCGACACAGTGTTTGACACACACACGCAGATAGAGATTCATTCGACCCACCCCCAGGGTCGCTAGCGGCTGCTCTATCAGAACAATGAACCCCTGTCTCTAATCCAGCTGCTCCACCAGCTACACCCAGGCGTCTCTGAGTGATTTACTCCTTAGCTCTCTTTTTCCGCGGGGGCCCCTCAGTACATCCCATATCTTCCTCCGCAGCCAGCAGGTCCTTGTCTGTCCTTGCAGGAGGCAAGTCGAGACGAGCGGAGCCCCACCAGGAAAAAAATCTTAGGGAGCTCCTTGGAGGTCTGTCTATCCCCCCGCCCCTGCAGGAACAGAGAATTCCTGCCTTGGCTCGCCATAATGTTTTGCATAGAAAAGAAGAAAACTCTACAACTTTGTCAAAGTTGTAAAGTTGGTATGTTTATTACAGCGCTGGATGCATGCGGAGATTGCTCTCTTCAAAAAAGGCATGCGTACCTCTGAGAACTTCAGGTCTCTTTTTATTTCACTCTTAAATACATATGCATACAGTTTCACCATAGGTTCATACATATTCATTTTTATGGGTTTCATGTGACATTTACCACTAGTTCCTTTGTATCAGAAAAAATTCCAAGGTCAGGTTGACTTGCCCTTACAGCAGTCTCTGTCTCCTTCTATCATCTTCTGTCCCCCCACTTTCATCTCTGTCCTTCGTTGAAGTAACTCCACTGAGCTTAGACCTTGCAGTCTAGCTAAATAACTATGGTTTCTAACTACAGACTCAACTCAAAAATGACATTTCACTTAAATAAAAATGGATTTCTATCCTGGAAAATTTTCACTTTACTTCACTCACCTATGGGCTCTGCCTGGAGCTGTGCAAATTCCATCAGTGCCAGCAGGCAGAGCTTGGGGTGAGGGGCAGAGGGAATCAGCCCAATTCCTGCCCCAGGCAAGGGACCCACGTGCATTGTCCACACTTTGCCCAGCAGTGTTCATTTGCATTTCTAAAGCTCCTCTGCCGGCTGCCTGGAATGGAGCTTCTCTTCCAGGGCAGCCATCTGGTGAGTCACCTGTGGCCCCCCAAGAATATGCTTTTTTAAAAAAAAGTATTAACTATTTATGTTCAAAGTATTACAGTTAAATCTCTTCTATTTTGCAAAATGCAACATAAAGGAGAACGTGGAAAAGTCCAGACCAAAAATTGTTTTTCACACTTCTGTACCAAACCTACCTGGCAATATAAAGTGGGAATATTATGAAAAATTTTTCTCATGTTGTAATTTTGTCACTGAAACTGCAGGAAAAACAAAAACTCTCCAAGAATCTCTTTAGGGTTAGAGAGTCAAAGCATTCCTTGGTTCTGGCAAGGATGTGCAACAGAAATAATTTCTTTCACAAATAGCCTAGCTGTGCAGAGAAAATCATTCCATGTCATGTGAGTTTTACTCGATTTTTCCTAAACTTTATATAGTCTGAACCAATCTAAATCCACTGCTTTAACGTAGATTGCTTCCAAGTTGTGTAAGTTTTAGTATTTAGTTTCCTGTTGGACCCGGATTCCTTCCCCTCTGATGTGAATTCAGTCTCCACACTCCTGGATTTCCTTCTCAGCCTTTTCCAGCCCAGGTGTCTCCAGCTCTGGCAGGGGCAGTGTCTGGGGTAGCTGTTGGTTGCTGTTGGCTGCTGGGTATTCCCAGTCTGTTCGGATGTTGAACTCATCTCCATTGAGTGGTATAACATCCCTTAAATAAAACCTTTAAAATTCCTTTCCCCAAGGCAAAGAAAACAAAGCCTGAGCAGAGAAATAAGGTTTAAAAGAACCAAACTCGGTACATTTTGCAGCAGTGCAATGGCAGGCAGCCCAGAGTGTGGGTGTGAGTGAGCCCCAGAGTGGAATTGTGCCCTGGTGTTCCCCAGCAGCTGTGGCAGTGCAGGCCCAGGCAGCGCTGAAGCTGCAGCAGTGGCAGCAAGGCTTGGCCCCAGTGGCTGGAGATGGCAGAGGAGGGTGGCCAGGATTGCAGAGGATTCCAGGCGAGGATCTGTGGGCAGGCGCAGGGGCTTGGCCCGCTGTGGAGCCCTGGCTGCTGCTGCGTTGCCTTCAGGGCAGGCTCAGGGGCGGCCTCCCATCCTCCTGCTGCAGGCGGGAAGTGCAAATCTCCGGGGCTTTAGAGCCCTTGAGGCCAGGCTGAGGGGTCCCCCCGTGTTGAGCTGTGCTGGCGGCTGTTTCTGGCCTCAGGGACACTTGGCATGGGCCCCTTGGCCACCAGTGGTGCTGCTTTGCACTCCTTAGGCAGGAGCCGATGTCCTGGCTGGGTGTTGGCAGCAGCAAAGTGCCAGGGCAGGCTGTGTGCCAGCCCAGCTTGCTGTGGGAGAATGTGCCTTGATATGTGCTCCAGTGGTTGCTGAAGCAGTGAGAATTGCTTTTGCCCCCCTGTTAGGTGCCCTGGTGTCAGCAGAAGATATTGAAGCCTTCCTGCTCAGGGCATTTCAGTGCCAGGCTCTCACAGGCACCCACAGCTGCGCGGGTTGAGCTGAGCATGGGGCGGTGACCTGCGCTGTGTCTGATTGCCCTTCCTTAATAACAGCCTGTCTTGTAGCTCTTTACCCTTCTGCTGCCCTTGCAGAGCCATCCACAAACATATTTTCTCCCTCATGCCAGGGAATGTCCCATCAATCTGTCCCATCAGCCTGTGTCTGGAGCTCTGTCCCTTGAGTGCAGTCCTGGGTTCCTTGCCAGCCCCTCTCCAGGCTGTTCAAACAGGAGGCTGGGTTAAACCCTTGCCCTGTCCTCAGTTCTAAATCCTCCTGTGCCACTGAACAAGTTTCATACTGTAATGACCAAGCCCTGCTCATCCATTTAGAGGCTGTTTTGGTTGTCAGAGCTTTACCTTGATGCCAGACTTGAACTCTAGGAGATCGTCCTGTTGTCATCACTTTTCAGGCCACAGTTCCCATGAAAGCTGTGGCTGCACAATTTTGCAATGAGGCCACTTTCTGGCCACTGGGTGAAGCATTTTAGCTCAAGAATTCCTTTGGCATGACCCTGTTTAACATCCACCTATAATTCAAATTCTTTTTCCCCGTGTGGAAGGTCCAGGCCAGCCACCTCAGTTAATCGTCATTTTAGCACTTGAAAATTCTGTGATTCCTCCTCCTGTCCATCCATCCAGTTCGTTGACTGGCAGGATAGGAGTGTTGTAGGGAGCCATCCGTGGCTGCAAAAGCCCTGCCTTTAACAGGGACTCAGTACCAGGCTGTGAGCCCTTCCTTCCCTGTCTTGGAACAGGATATTGCTTGTCCTGGTTTCTTTAAAGTAATTTGTAGAGGCTCCATATCTAATTTTCCCTATTTCCCTGAGGCTGCCCACACTTCTGGGTTCACTTCAGCATGGGCCTTGTCAGATTTTGGCACAAAGGTTGAATAGAACTAGCCTCTGTATCCCCTTTTACAGTATTAAAATCCAGCTCTCAAATTCCTTCCTAGGTAATTGCAATCACAGGAGAAAGAAAAGGTAATTCATGTTATTCAAACCTATCCCCCACAGCTTCTAATAGTGGTTGAAGAAATCATACCTGCACATCTTTCCCACTCATTCCCTCAAAAATTAAAATATTCCGTTACTATTTTCCCCTTTAGGTCTAAGATTCAGAGAGGATTGAGAGGCCCCTGTGTCCATCAGCAAATGCCTCCTCTCAATGCAGACCCACCCTGAATGTTCTCAAGGGCTGCAGTGTGGAGGGTCCCTGGTGTGATGGGAGCTGTGACAGCCCTGGCAATCCATGTCCATCAAGGGGTGGACTTGCTGGTGCTGAGGGTGCTGCTGTCTGTGCTTGCAGTGTCCTTGTGCCCTGCAGCTGGAGCCCTGGTTCCTTGCCAGGGGCTGTTTGGGTGGGCTCTCCCCTGCCGAGGAGGGCAATGCCTCTGCCAGGTGCTTGTGGCCAAGCCCGTGCCCTGGGTGCTGGGGCCCCCTTGGGCCCTGGGGTTGATCCCTCAGGGGCTGTAGGACCTGTGCCCTGGCCTTTGCCTTCAGCTCGGCCTTTTGCTGCTCCCTTCTTGCACTCACCTGC
This sequence comes from Zonotrichia albicollis, assembly GCF_047830755.1. NCBI lineage: Eukaryota > Metazoa > Chordata > Aves > Passeriformes > Passerellidae > Zonotrichia > Zonotrichia albicollis. The sequence goes on from NC_133849.1 coordinate 4,316,829, forward strand.
TGTGCCTTTGTGCCCAAGTGCTGCAGGGCCTTCTTGTGCCCCTCCTGCAGCCCCCTCAGTGCCTGTGGGTGCTTGTCTTGCTTTACAAGAGAGGTGTCTGCTTGGGAAGGCAGAAAAAGCCTCTCTTGGAATGGAGAATGCAAACCCCGTCCTTCTTAATTTTTAGAATAGTGAAATGAAGGGGCTCTCAAGGAAAGATATGGGAATAGGAATACCAGTTCTTTACTAGTGTGTACAATAAAGCAAACAAACAGCAACAGCTGCGGCACTGACAGCAAACAGAGCCCGGACCCAGTCCCGGCCTTTGGGCTGCGGCGCTTTCCCCTTGGGTGCAGTTCCGCGCATGGCCGGCAGAGGCGCTGGTGGCTCCCGCGGGGCGGGGCAGCGCATCCCTCCCATGGGAACCTCTCTGAACGGAAATAGAGCAATCCCTTCATCTAACTCTTTCACTTTTTTTCCTTCTATGGCCTTTCTCCCGTGTTTCGAGAAGGAATTTGGAGAGGGCTGCCTTTTAACTGAGCTCCTAGTGTTTCAATAAGGTGCTTCGTCTAGAGAGAGAGTGAGTTTCCCTGAACAGCCGGAGCTGTGGTTACCGAAGGGGACGTAACTCAGAGCAGGACGGGGTCAGGGGAGGATATCCCGCCGAGGCTCGGTGGGAGTGTGGGCAGGGTCTGCTGCCGGAATCGGCAGAGGGAGATTTTCCTGTGGAGCCCGAGGCGGAGCGTGGGCAGCCCCCACATGGCTGATGGCGGCTGATCCGGCAGCTGCCGGCAGAGCAAAGGCAGGTGGGAGAGCCCGGCAGCAGCGGCGGTGCCCAGCGCAGGTGGCACGGGCAGGGCAGGCGGGGATGGGATGGCTGGGACCCCCCCTGGGTGCGGTGGGCGCGGTGAGCTCGGAGCAGGCGGCAGGACAGAGCAACCCCCATCTTGCCCAGCATGGGCGGCAGAGCGGCCGCGGGCCAGGCAGTGGGAGCAGGGCACACAAATTGAGCGACAGCGCCGGGGCAGGTGGAGCTGCCCTGGGCAGTGAGGCCGCACCTGGGATGGAAAGCGGGGCAGGCGGAGCTGAGGCGGGCAGCGAGCCGGGACCCGGGACAGGCGCCTGGGCTGCGAACGGACGGGGCAAGACCTGCAGAGGATCCCACTCTCTTTCTGATTTTTCCTCTTCTTCCCCTTCTTTTTATTTCCCCTTTTTCTTTTCTTGTTTTGTCTCGGTTGTTTCTGATACTTTTAAGACTTTTATTCTCCTAAAATCTCCTGTCTAACATGTGGCATATTCTCTTTGTTCTAGATTAAATGGGGTTTTTTTACAAATAAACCCACAACCTAAAAAATCTAAACTTCTGCTTGGATACTTTGAAATAGCCAACGAGCTAACTCAGGGCCTCCTAATGTTGTTTTCCTCATCACCTTTTTATTTATCCTTTGGCAAATTACGGATACATCCTAAATCCAAAACTCCCAGTGCTCCCATAGTTCCTTAAAAAATGATCACGCAAAGCTTGAGTACCCCAGTGCATTTTCTGATGCATTTCTTCTGATATTTTCCTAGTAAGCACATTTTATTAGGTAATTGTCTTCCATCAAGAGGTTTCCATTTCCCTGATTTATCTTGTTCACTTCCTTGTTTAATTCGTTTTTCTCTGCTAACCTAAACTTTGGAATTTCCAGTTTTTCCTGGTTTGGAGTTAATATTAACATAACTCTTTCAGCTCCATTTTCTGCTGCATCCTTAGCTTCGTGATCTGCCAAATTATTTGCTCTTATTTCTGGGGTCTTTCCCTTTTGGTGGTCCCTAATATGTGCTATAGCTATCTCTTTTAGTTGATTGTAATGCCGCTAAAATAAGTTCCTCATGTACTAATCCTTTTCTTCTTGAATTAAGTAATCTTTTTCCTTTCCAAATGTTTTAAAGGTATGTACTACTCTAAAGGCATACCTTGAATGAGTATATATAGTTCCTTTATTTTGTGTTAAATATTGTAGTGCTCTTTTTAAAGTATATAATTCACAAGTTTGAGCTTACTAGTTTAAGGTTAATTTCCCTTTTTCCATAGTATGCACGTTTTTCCCATCGAGTACTACATACCCTGTATTTTCTCCATTTGCAAGTAGTTGTATCTCTGTTAGGTAACATAACTCCCAAAGGACTGTTTTATTTTTCTTTTTTTTCCCTGTATCCAACTTACTGGTTTTCTGTCTCATTTTTCAAAATCTTATCTATTCGTCTTCTGCCTCTGTTTTTCACTTTCACTAACAACCTAAATACCACTTTTCTTTCAACTACACACACAAAAGTACAAAACTTTTTTCTCCCACTTTCAGTACAATAGACTTCCCTCCAAGGAGATATGGTAAGGCCTAAAATGCACAATCCGCATTACCTATACTTTCATTCATCTACATTCACTCACTTTTATTTCCCATTCTCTTCCACACATTCATTCCCGCCCTCAGGACACAGAGTGGATCCCTGTTGACAGAGAATCGCGGGTCCCTGTGGCCCCCCCTGGCCTTGGGGTGGCCTCTGGGTCTCAGTATCTCCGGGCCTCCTGGGAGGGCCCTGACTCTGCTGCCTCCGGTGCCGTTCCCCTGTGGGGCTGATTTGTGTGTCACTCACACTCTTTAGCCACGGCCCCCTCACACGCCCTGGGGACAATGGCCCGTTTGCAGGTCACCTGTACCTTATGCCACAGCCCCCACTCGCCAGGAGAACAATGGCTTATTTGTGGGTCACACACTCCTCTTTCCACAGCCCCCCTTCCCACCCACCCGGGAAGCTGAGGCTGATTTTGTGTGTGACTCACTCTAACACACAACAAGACAACAATAAGGTACCTTTTGTTATAAATGATCAAATCGAGAGCCAAACTTATAAGAAAATTTAGCAAAGTTTTTTTAATTTGTCTGTGCGACTGAAGATCGGTCGTCAAAACCAGCACAGCCAAGGGTGAGCGTCGAGCCCGGGTTCGGTGCTGGGTGAACACGGATCTGACCTGCGAATGTCAGAGTCTCCCCCTGTTCACAAATGCTGCCTGACACAGCGAGTTCTTTTACAGTTTATTCTGCTCGAGGCAGAGATGACCGAATGTTCTTTGTGTCTCTTCCCATGCATAACCTTGGCTTTACATGTGCAGAGGTGAACAAAGACTCAGTCCCGGTGTCTGATGTTGTCAGTAGACTCCAGGGAAGTCAGCATTCACATGCATCAGGGTGGGGCTGTGGATCATTGTGGTAGCTGTAATGTCGAGGCGTTAATCACTCTTAGGTGGACCTGGTGACCCGGGGAAGCCAGCGATTATCGCCCTGGAAGCTTCTGTTCTTTCATTAAAAACCCCGATGTTTCTCTCAACCAAGTCCAGGAACTAGATGTATATGAATAAGACACTGCTCCTGGCCAGGATGGTCAAAAGACATAACGTGGATTTTACAATATTTTATACATTAATAGCATGAATTATCTCTACCATATACTACACTTTCACATCACCTATTACAAGTTTAGGTGTTTCTGGTCAGTCCTGGTGCTCTTGGATATCCCTCAACCCAGCTGTGCTGCCCAACCCCAGATGCTCTTGAGCATATCCTCAATCCAGCAGAATTTTGCACAGCCCTGGATTCTCTTGGAATGTTAATTCCTCAAGCCAGCAGGTTTTAATTCTGGATGCTCTTGGGCTCTCTTATCCCTCAAACCAGCAGAATTTTTAGGAGCCCCTTTTGTCCCGTTTCCTAGTGGATTTGGCTCAGAAACTCCTCTGCTCCCTTGCTCCGAGGGGTCCAGCCCCTCTCTGAGACCCAGTCCCAGTTACCCCGGGGGATTCTCTCACTCCTCTTCTCACTCGCTGTGTCTCTTTACTGGCTGCTTCCCTCGAGGAAAGTCGTAAACGCAGCGTGGGAGATTCCAGCACTCACTTGGCAAGTCTGGGACAACCAGCCCTCGTCTCATTCACAGCCCAGAGCAGAGAATGAGGGGAGAAGGGAGCCCGGGAGCCCAAACAGCCCCGGCATCCCGAAATGGGGAGAGCGAAGTGGGGGGAGCTTTTGGCATTGCTGGGACTGCCAGCAGCCTGGGCAGGGCGGGCACCATGGAGAAGGGGGACCCCCAATCCAAGCGTGACCCCCAGAAGTTGGGACAGGGGGGAACCCCCAAACACCAGAGGGGAGGGACCAGTGATGGGGAACTCCTGTGAGGCTTTTTCAGGGCTGAATCTGGGTGTTTGGGAGGTTTTTGTGGAGCCCTGATGGCCAGTGACTTGTAGAGATGGACTTGGGCAGAGGGACCTTCAAACTCATTCTGTTTTGGGGAAGATGAAGCAAGAAAGCCTTATAAATATGATTGTCTGGCAAATGATTTTGTGAACATAAAAAGTGTAAGGAAGATTGAAATGAAAGCAAGCTCTGAGATACCTCAGTTAGTGAACAACTGGAAAACAATGGTGTGGCCCCACTGAAGGTAATCCCCTTTTGATGAAACAATTCCCTCGGCTTGCAGACAGATCCAAGGGTCAGAGCAGACCCCACTAGCTCAATAGAAGGGGTCCAAAGAGGAGTTTTTAAGGTTGAAAATGTAACACAGTATGGTGATGTAATGATTCTTACAGGCTGTATGTAAATGCTCTAGGATTTGTATCTTGTACTAGATTGGTTAGTGAGAAATAGAATATTCAACACAGAAGAAGATTTATTGTGTTGTAACGGGACCCTTACTCTCTTACGCTCTTCTCCTCTTACTCTCTCACCCTCTCATCCTCTCTACCCCTCTCTTCTCTCGGGCCTGCTCTGAGCTGTGCCTGGCAGCTCCAAGCAGGGCCCTGCACCCAGGCCCTTTGCAATAAACCGCAAGTTCCATGCCCTGGCTGCAGAGTTCTCTCGTCTCCGTCCGTCCCGACCGTCCTACCCCCCGACACTCCAACAAACGCTCTCATCCATTGTTTTCCCCAAACCAGGATTGCCCATTTCCAAGGCCTGGGAGGCTGCGAGGAAGAGGAAGATGCCCCGGGACACTGAGGCAGGTGAGGAGGAAGTCAGTGCCCCTTTCTGTGCTGCTCCATCTCCCAGCCCAGCACGGCCCCGGCTGCAGCTCAGCCCTGGGGGATCTCCTTGCCCTTGCCTGTGGCACGGAGGCAAATCCCATCCTGTCCTTGTCCTTCCTCCCCCAGAGCAGGAGCTGAGCATGGAGAGCAGGGAGGACAAATGCCCGCGGCAGAACCTGGTGGAAGAGGCCGTTTTGAGCGGCTCCACGGCGCACGAAGCCAACGGGGAGGAAAAGCCCCGGAGATGCCGCACGAGGAGGGGCTGCAAACGCAGCCGGCGGGGATCTGAGGGGGAAAGAGCCAGCCTGGGCCGGGAAGGCGTCCGGAGACGGAGCCAGAGCTTGGAGCTGGTGCTCCATGAGCAGCTCCATGATGGGGAGAAGCCCCACACGTGCGAGGAGTGTGGGAAGAGCTTCAGGTGGAGCTGCCACCTGAATGTGCACCAGAGGATCCACACTGGGGAGAGGCCCTACGAGTGTGGGGAGTGTGGGAAGAGCTTCAACCGGAGCTCCCACTTAATCATACACCACAGGACCCACACTGGGGAGAAGCCCTTTGAGTGTGGGGGGTGTGGGATGTGCTTCACAGACAGCTCCAACCTGATCAGACACCAGAGGACCCACACTGGGGAGAGGCCCTATGAGTGTTCCAAGTGTGGGAAGAGGTTTAAGACCAGCTCCGATCTCCTCCTGCACTATCAGACTCACACAGAAGAGAGGCCCTTCCAACGCCCCAACTGCGGGAAGGGATTCAAGCGCAACTGCACCCTCATCAGACACCGGCGCATCCACACTGGGGAGAGGCCCTACGAGTGTCCCCAGTGTGGGAAGAGCTTCTCACAGAGCTCTCACTTGACCCAACACCAACGGAGGCACCGGTAAGGGAAGCCCTGGGAGTGCCCCGGGTGCGGGCAGCGCTTCGTGCGCTGCTCCAGCTCCATTATTAATAATAGTATTAATAATTATAATAATAATAACAATAATAATAGTAATCAAAGGGAGGGGGTTTACATTTTCCATTTCAGTGGAGGCTTCTGAAATGGGGAGACACCCCAAGGCTGGTCCATGTCAAATATTTCCTGAAAGATGTAAATTAGTTTATGTTTTTGCATGAGGGTCTATGAATATGCAACAGGCTAATGTAATTAAAACCAGATTAATTAAGGGGTGTCCCCGAGCATAACTGGGGGGTCTTGGTGGCCATAACAACCTTTGCTCGATGGTCCTTGTCTCCCATTATATCAATCCGTTGCATTTTCATGGCGTTGTTGCATATCCATGAAGTACTTTACATATTCCAGGAACAAAATTGGCTTGATCCTGTCTGGGGGTCCAAGCCCCCTCCCAGCTCAATTTCGGGGGTCCCATTCTCGTCCCAGCTCAGTTTTGGGACCCCATGCTCATCCCAGCTTAATTTGGGGGTTCCATTCCCTTCCCACCTCAATTTGGGGGTCCCATTCCCCTCCCAGCTCAATTTTGGGGTCCCGACCCTCTTTTCCGCGCTCTCTCCTTTCCGATCGTTCCCCCAATGCCCTGCCCCGTGTTTGGTTTTGTGGGCTCCAGGCCCCTCCTGCTCCGTTCTGGGTTCCCGACCCCGTTTTGGATTAATTTGAGGTCTCCAATCCATCTCCAGGGTCACCTTCCCCCCCTCCCCACCAAATTCCGCTTTTGGCAACTGATGAGTCATCAGCGAGACATGCTCTGATTGGCTGGAAATTACCCCGCGCTGTCTCTGATTATTTACCGCAGTGAGAGGGCTTGGTCTGTGGCTGGCAAGTGATGAGTCAGAGTCGCATCGGGCGCTGATTGGCTGAAAATCGCTAGGCGGGGCCAGTGCTCTGAGTTTCTGCCCAGCAAGTGAATCGTCATCAGCGCCGTGCGTTCTGATTGGTCGGGATCTGTTTTGGCGTGGGGACGTGAGGAACTGGGGTTACTTGGGGTTTATTTCGGTTTATTTAGTGTTGGTTTGGGTTTTTTTTGGGGTCATTTATTGACTAATTGGGGTTTATCTTGGGTTTTTCTTGGTTTATTTCTGTTTATTTGGGGGTATTATTTGGAATTATTTGGGTTTATTTGGAAGTATTTGGGTTTTTTGGGGCTTTTTTGAGTTTATGTGGGTTTATTTGGAAGTATTTCGGGTTCTTGGAGTCAATGTTGGTGTATATGGGGTTTTTTAGGTGCAGTTGAAATCAATTGGTGTTTTTTGGGTTTAATTTGGGGGTTTATTTTGTTATTTTGGGGTTGTTTGTATTTCTTCAGGATTATTTGGGAGACTTTTAGGTAACGTTTGGGTTTTTTTCGAGGTATTTGGGGTTTATTTTGAGTGTTTTGGGATTATTTGGGTTATTTGGGGTCATGTGGGGTAATTAAATCCGGCAATGTTCCTCCTGCAAAAAACTGGAATTTTTCCTTAAAAATCTGAGAGTTTTTCCCCAAAAAAACTGGAATGCCCCTAAAAATCCCGGACTTTTCCCATCCAATAGCAGTGCGCCCCTCCCCAAACCATCCAATCACTGCGGGTCTCCCCTCAGAACACCAGCCTCCCTGTGCACGATCCAAACAATGACTGCACGCCTCCCCTCTCTCACACACCGAGAAAAAACCAATCACTGCGTTCCTCCCCTCAGCTACTCTCGCCTCTCCCGACCTGAACCGACCAATCACCAGGCGTCTTCCCTCAGCAAGTCCCACCTTCTTTGCGTCTATCCAACCAATTACCGAGCGTCTCCCCTTGGCAAAGCCCGCGCCCCCGCCAATCATCTGTCAATCACTGCGCCCTCCACGAAACCAACCAATCACTGGGCACCTCCTATCAGCAACTCCCACCCTCTCCAATGCCGCTCCAGCCAATCAGAGCCGAGCCCGAAGAAGCGCCCCCTGACCCCGGGGCCGTGCATGGAGCGGGCGCCCCCTCCCCCCCGCCCTGCGTCCCGAGGTCCCCTCAGGGACCCCCGGGAGCCGCCCCGGGCTCGGGCGGGTCCTGCGGGAGGCGCTGGGAGAGGACGGGGGGCTCCGGGAGCTGCTGAGGAGGCGCAGGGACAGGTGAGGGGTCCTGGAGGGGTCGTGAGGGGAATTTGGGGAGGGGTCTTGAGGAGGTTTGGGGGCGATTTGGGGAGGGTCTGGGGGGAACTTGAGGGGGTTTTAGCGGGGTCTGGGAGTGCTGGGGGGGACTTTGTGGGGGGAATTTAGGGAGGGGTCCTCGGGGGGTGTCACGATCCTTATGGACGGGTTCCGTAAGGGTTCGTGGATTTGATCTCAGGGTGCAAAAAGAATCAACACGGTACAAGGGGGTTTGCAATGATAATCAAAACAAATGCACCTTTATTGAATGAGCCCAGCAAAATGGGATAGAGGGATTAAGGGAGAGAAAAAGATGGGGGAAGAGAGAGACGAAAGAGAGAGAGAGAGAAAGAGAGAGGGGATAGAGCTACCAAACGTAGAGATGAAGTCCTTTGGTCCAGTCCAGTCGAGGATCCGCTGTTACGTCAGGGAGGTCTCAGAGGCCCAGTTCATCTGGACACCAAATATACTCTTTTTCACTGGGCAAGGGGGATGGATTTTGCAGCCGAAACAAAGGCAGTTTATTATATCTTCGGGGGGGGGTGGGAAATAAGGATACACACAGTCCAAGTTTGGCAGCAGGCGAGAGTCATTGCTTTCGTTGTCCACTGCCTACACCTTCAACATCCATCTTGCTTTGGGCTGCTTTCCTTCCATGCCCTGTACACCTCCCCTGAGTTGGGGCTTTCTGTCCCAGTCTCTGGAAGAAGGTGAGAGGGGCCTTCTCACATAGGGATTTCATGTCTCAGTCCCTTGATGAAGAGGTTTCTTACATCTCTACTTGTCTGTCACAGGGCTTATGAACGGTCTTCTCCTGGGGGAGGGGACCACCCTAAACCAGCGAGGCTGAGAGCTAGGGAGGATCCCAGAGCTATTGTGCAAAAGGGCAGGATGCCCTGTGAGCTCAGTGCAGCGTATAACAAACAACATCTGTGAAAACAGCAACTTAGCAACACTTTCAGGCCTCAGGCACATGACTTTCTCGGCCACCGGATCTGCAAACGGGGGTTTTAATTTTTTGGTGGATTCTCTCCATGACAATCGTAAGGCAGATGAGGGATATTTCAGACAGACTCTCACAACACGGAACACACTTGTTCCCCCAGCTCCAGAAGACTTGATGCAGGAACAAAAACATTCCTGCAGGAACCACCAAAGGCCGAGGGGCGTTTGGCCACTTTCCCTTCCACACCGCATGCTCGGGCAAATTGCGCAGACCAGCAGCCTTTCCCCTCTTCCCCATTGGCCTGAAGACACTGTGCACCAAGAGAAAGCTGCTGGACACCCGGCTATCCAACAACAGCAATTTAATGTTCCTCTAGTGGGTGGAGGGAAAGGAAGTGCTGGCAGAGGAGAGGTGTTCCCCGCAGGCTCAGGCGGCCCCAGCAGACGCAGCCTCCCGGATCAGTTCTCCACAGCGCCGCGGCAGGACACTCAGCCACGGGCACACAGGAAAGGCCGCGACTGCCAGAGGCGGCGGAGTTGGTCTCGCATCCTCTGGAGCCGGGAGGAGGGAACGCTCTGTACAGCTAAAAGGATGTGCAGAGCTTGAAGCGCCAGGCATGAGATGGCAGGGCTGCTGTCATCCGTCATGTCCTGAAGGGCTGCAGAGAGAGAAACAGAGGCACAGTCAGAGGCTGGATCTGCGGGGAGCTGGGCAGAGCCTCCAGCCTCGTCCGTGCCACGCAGCTGCTGGCACGGCCTGGAGGAAGCAGGAGCCAAGAAGGACGAGCTGGCAGCTGCTGGCCAGGAATGTCCCGCAGGCCCCTGCAAGGTGTCTGCGCTGTGGCCCCGCTGCCCTTGGGGCGCGCAGGGAGCGGAGCCGTCGGCGGGCGGGCCAGGGAACGCAGCTGCCAGCGGCAGCCCCCGCCGAGAGCCCGCGGGCCTCACTCACCGCTGCAGATGATGCGGAAGTGCGGCTGCTGCCCTGTCAGGTAGCGCCCGGCCATCCCTGGGGAGCACAGAGCGTGTCCTGCCTTCAGAGGCACAGCTGCCGCCCACGGGCGCTGCTAGCCCTGAGGCCTCACGCCCTGCTGGCCCGGCAGGGCTCAGCCCGGGCCCCTGGCGCACGCTGCCGCCCCAGGGCACGGCTGCCAGAGGGCGGCAGCAGCAATGCCCAGGCCAGCGGGGGCTGCCCATGCCCGCGCCCGGATCCTGCTGCCGGCACAGCAGGCGGGGCCGGGGCCGAGCTGCGGCAATGGGGCGGGCCGGGGAGGGAGCCGGGCTTGGCGCTCACCCATGAACCTGACGGCCGCCTCTCGCAGGGGCTCCTGTGCGCTCCGCAGGTACGGCAGGGCCAGGCGCAGGTGCTCGGCCGCTCGGCTCCTGTCCTCTGCCAGCTGCAGAGAGCGGCAGGGCACGGAGGGAAAGGGTTGATGCGGGCCCTGCCCCTGGGCTGGGCGCTCCCTACGGCCGGCGCTGCTCCCCCTGCCCACAGAGCCCCGAGGCCCGGCCAGCAGCCGCAGGCGCCGGGCTCGGCACGGGGCACAGGGCCCGGCGAGCCGCGGTGCCGCCCCGCAGCAGAGCCCGGCTGGCTCGGGGCTCCGTCGGCACCGGCCTCGGGGCCAGAGGAGCCTGGAGCAGAGCCCGCACGGCCCAGGGAAGGGAGCGGCGTGTGGGGCGCAGGCCGGTGCCCCTGCGTGCGGCACTGGGCAGGGGCCACAGCTGCCAGCCCCACAGACTGGGCGCCGTGGGCAGGCGGCTGCTGCAGCGATTGGGCTGGGCATTCCGGGCTGTCCTTACCAAGCACTCAGCAAATCTCCACATTTGATCCGTCTGCAGCAGCTGCTTGAGATCCTTCCTCTTCAGGAAGCTCACTGCAGAAAGCAGTGTTTCCCGAGAGGCCTGCAGAGCAGCAGAGACCCAGAGATGGCACCGCAGCCCAGGGCACAGGAGCCGCATCTCTGTGCCAGGGCCAGGAGAAGGCTGGAGCCCATCAGGTGCCAGGGGCTGGGGAGACAGCTGAGACCCCTCCCATGGGGACACCCAGGAGTCCTCACCCGTGCCACACACCCGTTCTCATCGTGGCAGTGGAAGAAGAGTGGGAGCAGGCTCTGGCTCACAGGCTTCTTCAGGGGCTTTTCTCCCTTTGCCACTACCAAGGCAATCACGTCTTGGAAGAGGCGAATGGAGAGCAGCTGCACAAGGCTGTTGTCCTGTTGAAAGGAAGCCAAAGCTCTCCACATCTGCTGCTCCAGGCCCCATGTGCCCAGGCCCAAGGCAGCACCCAAGTGCCCGTGGCTGGGGGCACAGAGCCTCACATTGTCAAAGAGGTGCCAGAGCGCCTCAGCCAGCTGCAGGGCGATGGGGCTGGCTATTGCCAGGTCTTCCTGCAGCATCAGGAGGATGAGCACAATGAGGGTCTTCTCCACGATGTCTTCATCCCTATCCCACAGTAGCTTCACAAGGCTTTCGGTCAGGCTGTACATGCTTGGATCCTGTGTGCAAAACAAGGCTGGGCAACCCCATGCTGCTGCTGCTGCTGCTGCTGCTGCAGGGCTCAGAGGCCGAAGGCCTGTCCCAAAGCACTCAGGCAGCTGAACAGCGAGCCTGGAGAGCTGGGAGCAGCTGCCACAGCTGCCAAAGCCCAGCTAAGCCCAGGGGGCTGCTTGCCCCAGCCCCACGCTGCCAGCACAGCTTCAGCTGCTGCCTCCTTCTCACCATCGAGGTGAGCCCCACGAGGCCTCGGAGTGCCACGCGACACATCTCCCTGGACTGGCTCTGCAGGTGCCTTGTCAGGATCTCCAGGACTTGTTCAGCGCATTGGCTCAAGTCCAGGCAATCCAGGAGCTGCAAGGCACAGAGCAGGCACAGAGGTGCCCAGCTGGCAGGAGCTCAGAAGTGCACAGGGCCGAGCCAAGGCAGCAGCACAGGGCACGGGCAGCGTCCCAGGCAGCTGTGGCTACGAGAGGGCAGAGGGGTGGGAGGCAGCTGAGCCAGGCAGCGCTGGCCATGGGGCTCACCTCCACCAGGAAGGCCAGGGCGGGCAGTTCCCAGTCTGAAATGCCTTCGCTGAGCAGCTCAAAGAGGTCGGATGCCATGCTGCAACACCAGATGATGGAGACACGGTGCATCTCCCTGGCAGGGAGAAAAAGGCACCATTGCTCCTGGGCCGGGCGGGAAACCTCTCCCAGAGCTGACTGGCAGAGCTCTGGTCTGCTCCCGAGCTCCCCGGGGACGCTTTGGGAGGCGGCTGTTCCCGGGCACCCTCCTCTGCCGGCCTTTTCCAGGCTGCTCATCCCTCCCTTGGTGACAAGGCCCTGCCGCCCATGAGCACGGGGACTGTGTGGGGTGTTGCGGGCACAAAGGAGAGGGGCGGTGGGGAGAACGAGGTCTCACCTGGCCAGCAGACCCACTGCACAGTGGTGGGTGTCGGCACGGAGCAGCGTGTCCCAGGCACGCTTGCGTTCCATGGACAGCACCACGTGCTCATAGCGCATTTGGCAGAGCAGGGCCTTCAGGGTCTGCAGCGCAAAGCTGTGTGCAGAGCAAAGGCCAGGTCACGCTGGGAGCCCCGGCTCCTGCCCTGGGGCATGGGAGGGACGGGGAGACTGGGAGGACTGGCACAGAGAACCTGTTGGGGTTGGCGGAGAGGCCGTGTTGCTCCTGGCATCCCTGCCAGAAGGTCTCAACCTCTTCTGGCATCTCCTGCGTGCTGATGTAAGCTTGGAAGAGCAGATGCAGAAAGAGACTGGGGAAATACTCCAGCACGACAGGCGAGCGCCAGGCCAGATTGAAGATTTTCCACAGTGCCACGGTTGCCTGCAAGAAATAAAACAGCCAGAGACAACGCTCAGTGGCCAAGACATCCACGTGGCAGGGCCTGAGCGTGCGAGGGAGAGGTCAAGAGAGACACGGGGGGAGCAGCCGGCCTGGTGCCCCTGAGCCCTGCTCCTAAGGCAGGATTCAGCCCAGTGCCTGAGGCAGGGAGATGCAGCTGGGGGGAGCAAAGAGAGCTGGCTGCTCCAGAGGCAGCCTGGGGGCTGGCAAAGGCCGGCACCAGAAACTCACAGCCAGGGCAAAGACTCCTGCGTCGTCCCCATCAGAGGTGTACACGCTGTGCACTGGCCAGGCGCTCAGCACATGGAGGAGCAGCCGGCTCCGCAGTCCTGCTCGAGGACATGATGGTTCCCCACATGGTGGCAGCAGCTCTGTGGGGTCAGAGCTCTGTGTCAGGGCGGGCTCGGCCACAGCGCCGTGGCCTGGGCAGCTGCAGGGCCCTGCGCTGGCCCTCAGCCCTGCCTCTGCCCACTGCCCCTGGCCGGCAGCGGCCAGCCAGCCCACGTGGGTACAGGCCCCGAGGGGCAGGGAGGGAGCGTGGCACCAGGCTCAGGAGCTGACATGGCAGCACTGGAAAACAGAGGAGCCAGAGGATCCTGGAACTGCCCGCCTGTCTGGCAGCCAGCAGGGACAGGCTCTACAGGGTGACGGGCTGGTGAAGCCTAAGCCCTCAAGGCACGTGGGGCTGCCCTACCTGTCACACGATGGGGCCCAGCGCAAGAGGGTGATCAGCACGTCACAGGGGTGTTCCTGGGTCAGCTCCAGAAGGGCCTTGTCCAGCCTGTGCCCAGCAGACTCATTGGCCGTGAGCCACTGGTGGATGTACCTCACCATGGCGGGCACCTGCAGAGGGCACGGGGAGACTCGCAGAGCTGCCAGAGCAGCACCTTCCCCTGAGAAGTGCTTCCCTTCCAACCGCATTGGGCCGGGCCTCAGGCCGAGGGAGCCCAGCAGACCTGGCTGGAGGCGCCACACCACTGCTGGGGCCATCGAGCCCTTGCTCCAGGCTGCTTACTTGTGTTGGATTGGAGACACCCTTCTCCACAAGCAAATCCAGCATGGCAGCACCGGTTTCGGCATCGAGGAACGGAAGGTTGGCCAAGACGCCCGTGCCCACACCGTCGGTCTCTTCCTGCCAAGGGCACGTGATGAATTCACAGAGGGTCTGGGGGAGAAGGGCAGCAAGGGAGGGAGAATCCACGGAGCGCTCCAAGCCTGGTACTTGGCTGAGCAGTGCCGGCAGGCCCAGCCCAGGTGGGGATGGCCACAGGTACCTGCGCCGTTCTGCCCAAGCGGCCACGGGCGGCTTCCTGTTCTTGTGTCCCGTCCTTGGCTGCATCTGGCAAAGAGCGAGTGCAGCCAGAGCTGAGGGGCTGTGGGAGAGGCCAGAGAACACAGCCCAGCCCTGAGCTCCGCAGGCAGGGAGAGCCTCGGGATGCCCCGGGGGATGGAGCGCGGCTGCCAGGTGCTCCAGCCCAGCTTCTGTCCTATCCATGGATATGTCCACAGGGATGGGATGGGATGGGATGGGATGGGATGGGATGGGATGGGAGGGGAGGGGAGGGGAGGGGAGGGGAGGGGATGGGATGGGATGGGATGGGATGGGATGGGATGGGATGGGATGGGATGGGATGGGATGGGATGGGATGGGATGGGGCCAAGCTGGCTACAGGCACCAGCCCTGTGGCCCAGCTCTGACACTCACGCTCCTGCAGCAGCTGGAACTGCTCCAGTTCTTCAGGCTGCTGTGCTGAGGTAGCTCCAGCCTCTTCCTCCTCCAGCCAGGCCAGCTTGGGCACGCTGGGGGGTCTCTGCTCCATGTCACTCTTTGCAGGTAGGAGTGCTTGCTGAAGCAGAGAGGCCTCGGAAGGGCTGAAGATGAGCAAGTGCTGCAGTCGTGCCCTGAAGGCACCTGCACCAGAGGAGCCTCGGGAAGGCTACAGGACAGGAAGTCCCGCAGTCTGTCCTCAAGGGTAGCAGCAAGAGAGAAGTCTCAAGAAGGAAATAGGACTGCAAGTCTGCAGTCTGTCCTCGAGGGCACCGGCTGCAGGGATGGCAGACGCTTGGGAAATATTCCACGTCCCCGAGTCCCGCAGCCTGGCCTCGAGGTCACCTGCACAGGGAATGCCTCGGAAAGGCTCCGGGTCAGCAAGGAACGAGCTGGCTGTGCGGGGGCTCCTCACAGCCCTGCTCTGTCCCGTCTTGTCCCGTCGCGTGCACCCAGCACTGTGGCGTGGCCGTGGCGCCGCCAGCACCTACGTCACAGCGTGTCACAAAGGGTCAGCCTTGCACACTCTGTCCCTTTCCATCCCACGGTGACCACGGTGCACTGTGTGACAGAGAGCCCCAGGACACACCTCCACGTGCCCTGGGGACACCCCCACCCCACCCAAACTGCCCCAGCTTGCAGGCAAGACCTTGCCCCAAGTGTTGAAGACACAGCCCAGCAGGAACTTTAGCAAGGGCCCAAACAAGAAGCAGCTGCTCCTCTGCTCTGCCTGCTCAGGGCAGCAGAATGAGCCCCCACGGCTGCCAGCAGAGCAGAGCAGGAAGGGCACCGGGGCCTTCCACAGGCCCTGCCACGGCCTCTCTGGGACCAGTCCCGGTGCTGGGTGGCTGGCACACTCGCAGGGCCGTGACACAGACACGGAACGTGTGGCCCAGAGCTCCAATGCTGCTCTGTCCCCTGGGCAGCGCTGGCAGCAGCAGCTGTGGAAGAGTCCCTGCCAAAGGAGATTTGCCATGCCCAAGGCCTGCCAATGCTGGTGCCTCTCTCCTGCCACAGAGACCTGTGGCCCCGGGGGACATCTCTGCCAGAGGACAGCCAAAGCCA
Source organism: Zonotrichia albicollis (assembly GCF_047830755.1). NCBI lineage: Eukaryota > Metazoa > Chordata > Aves > Passeriformes > Passerellidae > Zonotrichia > Zonotrichia albicollis. Next base: position 4,332,532 of record NC_133849.1, read on the forward strand.
GCGTGCCTTGGTGTCTATGTGATCTTTTCTGCAGGTGGCTGTTGGCAGGAGCACCTGGAGCAATTGGTGGCCACACTTGGTATCTGTCAGAAGGCAGAGGCTGTTGTCCCTTCCTGGAATGATTTTTGCTTAAAAGTGATTATCTGCAGCACAAAACCACCATCCATTATTGACATTCACAGAACAATGACATTCTTACAGAGATACTGTCAAGTTGCCTTGTGTGCTTCTGGCTGTTTTTCTTGTTCTCTGGATGAAAACATCAGCCCAGCGTCTGATGGCCAATGCTGCGGGTGCTGCCCGTCTTGCTGTGGCCAGCAGCTCGTGCCCAAACACAAGCGGGTGCCTTCTCGGCAAGGGGATGGACTGACACGAGCAGTCATTTTCCCTGGTGTCACGGTTTGATGCTGGCACAATGCCAATGCCCCCCATGAGATTACATTCTCCCTGGTGTCTGCTGTGAGATGTGACCAGGAATAGAGCGAAGCAGGCTCCAGCTTCGGAATACAAAGAAAAACATCTTTATTAACTTACACTATATAAAAGAAACACACAGACATAATGAAAACCTTCCAAACATTCCTCTCCCCCCCAGCCAAATTCCCAATACAACCCAGTAAGGCAAAACCTTGGACTCACAATTCAGTTGCCACCCCTCAGGTCACCAACTGTCAGTCCATCACCACTCCTCAGATAATCAACTCTCAGTTCATCAAGGAGAGAGGAGTCCCTCTTGTGCCACAGGCTTCCCCAGGAAACACAGTTGAAACCTCTTGTGTTTCCCTGTCACACGTGGCACTGCCCGGAGATCATTTCCCATGGTGACATCTTCCTTCCATGCCCAGTGCTCTCACCACTATACATGGACCAGAGCTGCCTCTGGGGTTCCCCTTTTAAGGATGCTTTGACCAGTTCCAAAAATGAACACAGTCTCTCACTTTTGGGACACCTGTCCCTCCCAAATTCACCCCCTGGGGCCGAGGGGTCTCAAGAACAAAGATCTTCTTCCTCACTGAAGGCAGAGGGCACCACCACCCTCCTCATCCATCTCTGTTCATGCCACTCCTTCACATCACATCACTGCACTCTCTTGGCTCCAAGCCATTGCCTTTCCCTGAATGCAGTCTCTGTGTCACAGGAAAATGGTTCTGTCCATGCGTATGCAAGAAAAGTCCAGCCAAAGGCCACTCCATCATTTCCTCCCGCCTAGGATTCTTCTCAACTCTTCTGACATCTTTCTCTTGCACGGACTTTCATCACACTTGCCCATTTTCTCCTATTTCATCCCTATCTTCTCATTCAGCTCCAGGAGGATCAGCATTTGTAAGATTCCCATCATCCAAGGAAAGGGTTAAAATCTCGGGCCCTGCCTGCCCAGAACTCCCACGCTGGCCCTGCCAGGCACCTTCTCTCTGCACCCCTTCTCCTTCTCGGCTGTGCTGCCAGCACAAGATGGCAAATTTCAAGGTGGCACAGGCACAGACACCGGCTCTCCCTCTCTCTCTGTGGCCGCTGCCCGATGCCTCTCAGAGCTCCTCCACCCTTCCATCCTGCAGGGGCCTTCACCTCCCTTCTCTGTCCAAGGCCCGGCTCCCCTCACCCGGCCGCATGGCCTCCCCTCCCGCACTGCAGCCGGGCAGGGCAGCTCTGAACCTTTCAGCCGCCGGAACCAAGAGAGCTTCCCCTGGGAGTTCTCTGCTTTTAACCCCCTGTGTGCTCAGAGGTGAATCCTTGTCCTCAGGGGCCACACAAGGTGCCATTATTCAAACCTGAACCCTGATTGGTTGGACCACAGCATCCCAAAAATCTCACTTCCTTTTCAAACCAGGGCAGCAGGACCAAGGGATCCGAACAGAAAATCCTGAACGAGTTCAGAAACCCAAAAACTGGGGTTAAATGTGAAATGAGCGGATCTGATTGGCTGGTCCAGCACAGCCCGCTCTTCTCTATCCCCTGCCCCACCTGCCCAGCGCCTCAAGGTTCCCCCTTCCCAAAAAAACCCCAGCCCGGGGCTGCAGCGTTCCGGAAAGGCCTCAGCCAGTGGCAGCTCAGGCAGGCGGCAGTTTAGCCAATGAGAGCTCGGAGCGTTGGATTGCCTCCTCGGTTGCCGGGCAGAGCCCGTGGCCCGTCTCTCCCCAGAAGCGGCGGCAGCCAATGAGCGCGCGCGGCGCTGCCGAGCCCGCCCTGCTCCGGACTGGCGCTCCCAGCGCAGCGCGGCTGCTTTGGGGCTGCTGCTCCCTGCCCGGCCCCGGCCATGGGGCGAGGGGCGGCAGCTGGGGCCCTGCTGGTGGCACTGGTGGTGCTGGGAGCCCCCCCGGCTGCGGGCGTGGAGCTCTCGGGTGAGCGGGGGGCGGGAGGCGCTGGGACAGGGGGGGAGAAGGGGGAAAAGGGGGCGAAGGGGGGAGCTCGGAATGGAGGGGGAGGAGGAGGGGACCCCCCAAAGGGAGAGCGGGAGGGGCTGAGGGGAGGGGAGCGAGGGGTGGGAGAGGGCGAAGAAGGGGGGAAAAGCGGAGAGGATGACCCCAAAACTGAGCCCTAGGGGGCCGGAGACTGGGGGATTTGTGGGGAAAATGGGGCCATAAAAGTGATTTGGGAGTGGCTGGATGTGGGAGGGGAGAGGATGTGGAAAGGGAAATGGGGGAAGGGCGGCAAAGAGGAAGCGGCAGCGCAGGCAGGAGGGTCCCGTGGCGGCCGTGGGGCACAGGGGGTGTTGAGTGGGGATCCGGGGTGGACCCGGAGCTCTGGGGGTGCTGGGGTAGGATGTTGAGGGGGCACCCCCTGATCTATGTTCTGCACTCACAGCGGTGTTCCAGGAGATATTTAAGGAGGAGTGTCACTACATTAACGGCACGGAGAGGTGAGGGTTCTGGGAAGGTTCCTCTAAAACCGGCAGCATTTCATGAAGTTCGAGAGCGACGTGGGGCACTTTGTGGGTGACCCCCCATATGGGGAGAAGGTTGCCAAGCTCATGAACAGCGACTCGGCTAAACTGGAGATGGCACGGGCTGAGATGGACAGGTTCTGCCGGCACACTTACGAGGCGCCCAATCCGTTCATCAGGGAGCGCCGAGGTGAGCGCAGGGCAGAGTGTGTCCCCTCGGGCCCTGCCCTGCCAATGACCCTGGAGCACCTCAAAACATCCCCGGAAATCACTCAGGGCCGTCAGCCCACCTTGGACCCACCCCCGGGGTCTCCAGATCCTCACAGTTCCTCCCAGTCCATCCCAGTTCCTCCCAGTGCCCCTCGCGGGTCCGTTGCAGAGACGCTTAGAGCCTAGGATGCTCCACCAATGAGATCCCGTCTTTTTGATGACTCATCAGTTGCTAGGCAGATCCGCAGCGCCGATTGCCCCGCGCGGGACTCGGCCTCGCAGTGCCGCGCACTTCATTCCCAGTTCATCCCAGTGCCACCAAAATCACACCCACTGCCATCCCAGTCCCTCCAAGACCATGCCCAGTACCTCCCCAGTCTTTCCCTGTCCATTCCCCGTCTCTTCCCAGTTCATTCCCAGTTTACTCCCAGGCGTCCACCCTCTTTCCCAGTGCCCCCCATCCCCTCCCGCCACTCTCAGTGCCACTCAACTCCCTCCCAGTCCCTCCCAGTCCATGCCCAGTCGTTCTCCAGCCCACCCCAGCCTTCCCCTCTCTCCCAGTGCCCCCCAGCTGATCCCAGTGTGTCCCCGCTCTCTCTCTCTCTCCCCCCCAGTGCCCCCCAGCGTGTCCATCTCGCTGGTGCCCCCCTCGAGCTTCCAGCCCGGCCCCGGCCGCCTGCTCTGCTCCGTGATGGATTTCTACCCTGCTGCCATCCAGGTGAGGTGGTTCCAGGGCCAGCAGTAGCTCTCGGAGTACGTGGTGGCCACCGACATGGTCCCCAACGGGGACTGGACCTACCAGCTGCTAGTGCTGCTGGAAACTCCCCCCCGGCGCGGGCTCAGCTACAGCTGCCAGGTGGAGCACGTCAGCCTGGAGCAGCCCCTGAGGCGGCGCTGGGGTACGGGGGAGCCCCTGGGGGCGCTGGCAGAGCCACTGGGCTGTGCTGGGAGCCACTGGGAGGGAGCTGGAGAGAGCCGGGCTGGGACTGGGAGAGGGGCTGGGGGCTGGACAAGGGCTGGGCAGGGGTTTGGGGGATGCTGGGGAGGGTGGGTTGGGGTTGGGGGAGTGCTAGTGGGCACTGTGAGGGAGTTTGGGGGTGCTGGGTGTGACTGGGAGGAAGTTTGGGGGTGCTGGGTGCAAAGGCAGGGGGTTTGGAGGATGCTGGATGCGAGTGGGAGGGGCTGGAATGAGCCTGGAGGGGGCGCTGGGAGAGGCTCGCGGTGTCGGTGAGAGGTTTTGGGGGTGCTGAGCCCTGCGGACCCCCCAGAGATGCCGCCGGACGCCGCCCGCAGCAAGATATTGATGGGGATTGGGGGCTTCGTCTTCCTGGCGCTGGGGCTCGGCTTCTCCCTGCTCAAGAAGGTCAGGGCGGGTGCCGGGGGCGGCGTCCCTCCCATGGCGGAGCGTGTGCGCTCCCGCCGGGGCCCCCAGCCCGGTGTCACCCCCTTTTCTGTGCCCACAGAGCTCCTGAGCCGGCGGCGGCCGCAGCCCCTCCCCAGGGGCTCAGGCCCGGCCGGGACCCCCCGCTCCGTCCCCGCTCCGCTGATTTTGGGGGGGTCCCGTGTCCCCCCAGCCCCGCTGGCGCTCTGCCCCCGCCCAGTGCCTGCTCCCAGTGCTCCCAGTAAAGCTTCCCAGTTGGGCCCGGGGCCATTTATTGGGGGCGATGGGGAGGGGTTTGGGGGGGGCGATGGGACGGATTTGGGCAAAGGGAGGGGGACAAAGGGTGGGGGCTGGGCCCGGGGGAGCGGGAGGAGGAAGAGGACGAAGGAGAAGGAGGAAGGAGGAAGGAGGGGGGGACGTGAGAGAGAGATGAGGGGAAGAAGGCGGGAGGAGGACCGGGAGGAGCGATTGAACCGGGAGAGGAGAGGCGGGAGGAAGAGGAGGGGGAGATGATGAGAGGAGCAGAAACAAGAAAAGGAGCGGGGACCCCCCGACCTTCATCAAGGTGTCCACGGGGGGCCAGGAAGATGTGGAACCCCCAGCCAGGAGTGTTCCCAACACGGGGGGTCTGACCCTGAGGGTCACCCGGGATTATCCACCGCAGATCCTCCAACGGGACGTGGAGCTAGAGCGGGGCACGGAGCTCGTCCCGACCCGGGGCACTGCGGGATCCGCGGGCAGCAACACGTGCTCCTCCTGCTCCATTCCTCCTCCCGCTATCCGGCTGTGCCCTCACGCAGCCCGGGGGGCCCTGAGAGCGCGAGGCGGGGCTGTGCCGTGTGCAGAGCCCGCCCCTGGCTGCGATTGGGCGATGGTGCCGTCAGTCGTGGTTGTGGCGCGCTGATTGGTGGGAGTGGGCTGAGGGCGGCCTTTGCTGGGCTGCGGCGCCATTGTCGTGTTTGCGGGGCCCGGGAGCGGCGGTAGCGGCCGGAGCGCGGTGGGAGCAGGTGGGAGCCGCGCTGGGTTGTGCTGGGGCTCGTGGCTGGCTGCGGGCCTCGGGGGCCGCAGGGGGCTCGGGCGGGTTCGTTGTGCCGTGTCCGGCCCGTGTTGCCGCTGGCGTGAGGGCGCTGCGGGAGCGGCTGCCCGCGGTCTCCTTGCGGCCGCTGCCTCGGCAGGAGCCGCTGCCGGAGCAGCGCTGGCTCGGCCCGGTTGCTGTGGCTGGGACAGAGGGGGCTGCCCCGTGCCCGGGGCTGTGCGGGGAAATTCCCGTGGCCGGAGGTTTCTGTGCGCAGAGGAGACAGAGGAGTCCTGTAAAAGTGACTTTATTGCTGAGTAGAGGGAGAGGCCGTGGGGCATTTGCCGTGCGCTCTCTGCCATTGTTGTAGTTCGCAGCCTCCTTTTTGTCCGCATTTTCCCGGCCTCATCTCCCTCTCCCTTTGCCCACTGACTGAGGTGCTTGGAAGGTTCAGACCTTCCGATCCCCCAACTGCATGTCCTCGTTAATGTGCACCCCCACTTTTGTATAACAGCCGGTATTCACGGCTCTGTTAAGTCTTTGTTCTTGTGGAATTTCAGGAATTCAGCGGCACTTTGTGTGAGCAGCAGTCCATTTTAATTAGTAACATTTATTGAAGCTGGTGGTTTCGCCCAGTTACTTCCTTATCTACAAATCCTTGGTGACTCGGTCCCCTGCTGAATGAGCTGCACTCTCAAGGTGTGGATGATGGTAAAAAGATGAGAGTTGCTGTAGCACATCAGAGGAGAAACAGCATTCGTTTAACCCATGGTCTCCGAGGGAGCCATAAAACCGTGTCCCATACCCATTCTTTCTGCATTTGAATCCGTACATGAGCTGCTTAATTTTTCCGTTGTTTTTGGTTTGGGGTTTTTTTTCACCACTTTTCCTTTGTCATCTTTCTGCCAACAGCACTTTGAATGATTTAATTTTCCACAAACTCCTCCTTTTTCTGCTAACAGATGATCTGATCCCATCCCATGGTTAAGTGTTGTGTTCCTCATTTCAGTGCATTGGTCGGCAGGAAGGTCAGGAGCTGGAGCTGTCTGGTTGGTTATTATTGTGAGGACAGCTTGTAATCTAATGATGCCATTGAAATGAGAAATGGGTTCTGTGGATCCTGATATGAATTGGTTCGGGTTCCCAGGGCCTGATCCATGGTGTTGTAGGATTTGTTCTGCTGGCCGTTCATCTTTTCCCCGATTTTGGCCGCTCTCTCCAGCCAGGGCTGCATCAGTTGACTGCTTTTGTCTAACTAAATCATCAAATACTTGGATTCCCAACTGATTCCCCTGAATTTTAAGTAGCAAAAACCCCCACTGCTCTAATATACCCTATATAACAGAGACAGTGCCAGCACATGTTGGAGTGGGCAGAGGGATGATTCCCCCCAATGTATTTATAGTGAAGTTTTCCCAACATTGTCCATGTGCTGTTTCCCTTTGCAGCTTCACCCGTTTGTGTTGCAGGGTCAGATATCCTCCCCCTGGGCTCTGCCTTGAGCTGTGCAAATTCCATCAGTGCCAGCAGGCAGAGCTTGGGGTGAGGGGCAGAGGGAATCAGCCCAATTCCTGCCCCGGGCAAGAGACCCAGGTGCATTGTCCACACTTTGCCCAGCAGTGTTCATTTGCATTTCTAAAGCTCCTCTGCAGGCTGCCTGGAAAGGAGCTTCTCTTCCAGGGCAGCCATCTGGTGAGTCACGTGGCCCCCCAGAATCTGCTTTTTTTAAACAGGTATTACCTATTTATGTTCTAAGTATTACAGTTAAATCTCTTCGATTTTGCAAAATGCACCATAAAGGAGAACGTGGAAAAACCCAGACCAAAAGTTGATTCTTACACTTCTGTCCCAAACCTACCTGACAATATAAAGTGGGAATATTATGAAAAATTTTTCTCATGTTGTAATTTTGTCACCGAAACTGCAGGGAAAACAAAAACTCTCCAAGAATCTCTTTGGTGTTAGAAAGTCAAGGCATTCCTTGGTTCTGGCCAGGATGTACAACAGAAATAATTTCTTTCACAACTAGCCCGACTGTGCAGAGAAAATCATTCCTGGCGAGTGAGTTTTACTCCATTTTTCCTAAACTTTATGTGGTCCAAACCAATATAAATCCATTGCTTTAATGTTCATTGCTTCCAAGTTGTGTAAGTTTGTAGTATTTGGTTTCCTGTTGGACCCGGATTCCTTCCCCTCTGATGTAAATTTGGTCTCCACACTCCAGGATTTCCTTCTCAGCCTTTTCCAGCCCAGGTGTCTCCAGCTCTGCCCAGGCAGTGCCTGGGGTAGCTGTTGGTAACTGTTTGCTGCTGGGCAATGTTGATGTTTTGTTGCTGGTCATTATCTCTGTGGGTGTCTTTTGTGCTGTTCCCAGTCTGTTGGGATGTTAAACTCATCTCCATTGAGTGGTGTAACATCCCTTAAATAAAACCTTTAAAATTCCTTTCCCCAATGCAAAGACAAACCAAGTCTGAGCAGAGAAATAAGGTTTAAAAGAACCAAACTTGGTACATTTTGCAGCAGTGCAATGGCAGGCAGCCCAGAGTGTGGGTGTCAGTGAGCCCCAGAGTGGAATTGTGCCCTGGTGTTCCCCAGCAGCTGTGGCAGTGCAGGCCCAGGCAGCGCTGAAGCTGCAGCAGTGGCAGCAAGGCTTGGCCCCGGTGGCTGGAGATGGCAGAGGAGGGTGGGCAGGATTGCAGAGGATTCCAGGCGAGGATCTGTGGGCAGGCGCAGGGGCTTGGCCCGCTGTGGAGCCCTGGCTGCTGCTGCGTTGCCTTCAGGGCAGGCTCAGGGGCGGCCTCCCATCCTCCTGCTGCGGGCGGGAAGTGCAAATCTCCGGGGCTTCAGAGCCCTTGAGGCCAGGCTGAGGGGTCCCCCCGTGTTGAGCTGTGCTGGCGGCTGTTTCTGGCCTCAGGGACACTTGGCATGGGCCCCTTGGCCACCAGTGGCGCTGCTTTGCACTCCTTAGGCAGGAGCCGATGTCCTGGCTGGGTGTTGGCAGCAGCAAAGTGCCAGGGCAGGCTCTGTGCCAGCCCAGCTTGCTGTGGGGGAATATGCCTTGATATCTGCTCCAGTGGTTGCTGAAGCAGTGAGAATTGCTTTTGCCCCCCTGTTAGGTGCCATGGTGTCAGCAGAAGATATTGAAGCCTTCCTGTTCAGGGCATTTCAGTGCCAGGCTCTCACAAGCACCCAGAGCTGCGCGGGTTGAGCTGAGCATGGGGCGGTGACCTGCGCTGTGTCTGATTCCCCTTCCTTCCCTCCCCTGGAACAGGGTGTTGCTTTTAGACACCACTTGTCCTGGTTGCTTCAGAGTGCCTTGGAGAGACTGTATATCTAATTTTTCCTCTTTCCCTGGGGCTGCCCACACTTCTGCGTTCACTTCAGCATAGGCCTGGCCAGACATTTGACACAGAGGTACAACAGAACCAGCCTCTGTATCCCTTTTTATAATATTAATTTGCGTTCCCCATTTAGCGATCAAATCCCTTCCCAGTAAATCATGATAACAATTAGGAGCAAATAAAAATTCATGCATTTCAAACCCATCACCCACATCTGTTAACAGTGGTTGAGTAAAACCACACATCTTTCCCACCAATGCCATGAATAATCAAAGACATTTTTGGCATTTTCCCCCTTTAGGTCTAAGATTCAGAGTTGATTGAGAGGCCCCTGTGTCCATCAGGAAATGCCTCCTCTCAATGCAGACCCACCCTGAATATTCTCAAGGGCTGCAGTGTGGAGGGTCCCTGGTGTGATGGGAGCTGTAACAGCCCTGCCAATCCATGTCCATCAAGGGGTGGACTTGCTGGTGCTGAGGGTGCTGCTGTCTGTGCTTGCAGTGTCCTTGTGCCCTGCAGCTGGAGCCCTGGTTCCTTGCCAGGGGCTGTTTGGGTGGGCTCTCCCCTGCCGAGGAGGGCAATGCCTGTGCCAGGTGCTTGTGGCCGAGCCCGTGCCCTGGGTGCTGGGGCCCCCTTGGGCCCTGGGGTTGATCCCTCAGGGGCTGTAGGAACTGTGCCCTGGCCTTTGCCTTCAGCTTGGCCTTTTGCTGCTCCCTTCTTGCACTCACCTGCTGCGCCTTTGTGCCCAAGTGCTGCAGGGCCTTCTTGTGCCCCTCCTGCAGCCCCCTCAGTGCCTGTGGGTTCTCATCCTCTGACAGCTGCTGAGCTTTCTGCAAAATCTTTTGTATCTCCAGTAACCCTAACAAAATCCTTAAAAGATAATCTCCATGCTAAAATGTACATTCCACATTTCCCAGGTGTTCCTTGCTCCTCCTCCCTGTGCTCAGGGTGCCCTCCCCAGCCCATAGCCCGGAGCCGCTCCCTGTCCTGCCGCAGTGTCCAAAGGCGCCCCCCGGCGGGCAGGGCCGGCAGCTGCACAGGGCCGAGCAGCGGCCAGGGCGTCCCGCAGCCTCCTGGGGGCCGGGGGCCGCTGCCGGCCCTGCCCGGGGTTGGTGGGGTCAGGCAGTGCCCGGCGCTGAGCCCCGGCTGCCCCACAGCCCCGGCCGAGCCCCGCAGCTCCCCACAGGCCCCCAGCCCGTGCTCCCGGTGCCGCAGCTCTGCGCCGGGTGCTGCCGCTGCCCCCCAGAGAGAAACCCCCTGAAACCCTGACCTCCTTGTTTTCCTGGCCGGGAAACCGGGGATACAAAAGATCTGGATCAGCTGACAAGTTTTGAGGCTAAGGCCCTGCTGGATAAACATCCCAATCCCTTCAGTATTTTTCTCTTCTTTCGCTTTTCCATCATCCTTTTCCTTCCCACATAGATTCCTGCTACAGCTTCTTGCCTTTACCATATTGCTCCACACTCCCCTTCACGCAATCCCTTTGCAGCACACCAACACCATCCATGCCCTGTTGTCCAAATGCGAGGGGGATTTGGGGAGGTGGGAGTGGGGCAGCTCCAAGGCTGGGCCCCCCCGCGCTGTCCTGGCGGGAGCGGCTGCAGTGGGGTCCGAGTGCGGGCGGGAGCGGCCGAGAGCCCAGCGCTGCCCCAGCCCGACCTGCCCCAGCTCCATCCCTGCCCCTGCCGGAGGATGCTGTGGGTTTGGGGGGAAGAGGGAGCTGGCAGTGGGAGCTGGGCCTGGGGCAGGAGGAGAAGGGAAGGAGAAGCAGGGTTGAGGAACAAAAGGGTCAAACAATGCATGTGGGAGGAGAAGGTGGGATTATGCAGGAGAAGGAGGAATAACAGGAGGAAGAGGAGTGAGGAAGAGTAGGGACGCAGGAGGAGGAACGGGAAGAGGAAGCAGGACAAGGTTCCACCTCTCCCTGTATCTGCAGCCTCTGACCCCAGCCCCAGGAGTGTTGCCCCCGCTCTACATGCAGCAAATTACCGGGGATTGGGATGCACTGTTTTCCAGAGGGTGAATCTTGGTGTTTCTGAGCTTTATTGGGCTAATTGTTGGTGCTTTGTTTCTTTGTGGGGGCTGAATCTTTATATTTTGGAGGGGGCTTTTGCTGAATCTTGATGTTTGGGAAGTTTTTGATCTGTGTCTTGATGTTTGGAGGACTTTTGTGCTGAATCTTGGTGTTTTGGAGGTTCTTAGAGGCACAAGATGCCCAATGACTTAATGAGATGAACTTGGGCAAGGAGGAGCTCCCAGTCGAAGACACTCTCATCTTGTTTTTTTCCCCATACCAGGATTTTTCATTCCTAGGGTGTATGTGAGTGGAGGAGGAGGAAAAGCCCTGGAGATTCCGCACGAGGAGGGGCTGCAAACCCAGCCCAGGGAGCTGTGGGGAGGAAAGAGCCCCAGTGAGCCGGGAAGGCGGCCGGAGATCCAGCCAGAGCTCAGAGCTGGTGGAGAAGCCCCATGGCAGGGAGAAGCCACACAAGTGCTTGGAATGTGGGAAGGGTTTTAGTCGGAGCTTGCACCTGATCCAGCACCAGGTGATCCACACTGGGGAACGGCCCTACGAGTGTGAGGAGTGTGGGAAGTGTTTCAGCTGGAGCTCCAGCCTGAGGAGGCACCAGAGGATCCACAGTGGGGAAAAGTCCTTTGAGTGTGGGGAGTGTGGGACGAGCTTCAGCCAGAAGGGCCACCTGATGCAACACCAGAGGATCCACACAGGAGGAAAGCCCTATGAATGTGTGGAATGTGGGAAGAGCTTTAGATACAGCTCTGACCTGAGGAAACACGAGAGGATCCACACTGGGGAAAAGCCCTATGAGTGTGGGATGTGTGGGAAGAGCTTCAGCATCAAGTGCCAGCTGACAGAATACCAGAAGATCCACACTGGGGAAAAGCCCTACAAGTGTGGGGAATGTGGGAGGAGCTTCAGAGAAAGCTGGGCCCTGATTCGGCACCAGGTGATCCACACGGGGGAACGGCCCTACACCTGCTTGGAATGTGGGAAGAGCTATGGGTGGCACACTGACCTGAGAAAACACCAGCAGCGTGTTCACTCTGGGGAGAAGCCCTACAAGTGTCCCCAGTGTGGGAAGAGGTTTCACAGGAGCTCCGATCTCCTCAAACATGAGCGGAGTCACAGCGAGGAGAGGCCCTTCCGCTGCCCTGACTGCGGGAAGGGATTCAAGCTAAACTCCAAACTCGCCATCCACCGGCGCATCCACACCGGGGAGAGGCCCTACGAGTGTGGGGAGTGTGAGATGAGATTCTCATTGAGTTCGACTTTGACCCGACACCAACGGAGGCGCCACTAAGGGAAGCCTCGTGAGTGCCCCGAGTGTGGGAAGAGCTTTGTGTGCTGCTCCAGCTCCATCCCCCATGGGAGGATCCGTGTTGGATGATCCCCAGTGACCCCTGTTGGGCAGAGCCCTGGTGATCTGTGGTCCTGGTGATCCAAGTTGGAAGGCATCTGGCTGGGGGGCTCCACATCTTCCTGGTTCCCTGAGGGTACCTAGATAAACCCAGCAGCAGGAACATCCATTGGGACACAGACCTATAATGGGAATTCCATGGGGAAAGCAGATTTGTCAACTTTGAACCCCATAAAATCTTTTGCATTCAATTCTATCTTCCTGTGACATCAAGGAGTATTGAATGGTCTTGGAGGTATATTCTGGGTTGACTATGTGCTTGTATCCCCAGTCTGTTCTGTTTGTGCTGAATAAGAAGTTTTGCACCTTCAAGACTTGTCCTGAGAGTGAAAGGGGGAGAGAAGAAGCACGGAGTTTGTTTTCAGAAACCACACTCACTCCTCCACATTCGTGCTCCTGCACTGTGTTGTCTGCGGATGGACAGACAGCGGGACAGAGCTCTCCTTTCCTTTTAGTTAGTTTTATCTAGCTGAACCAAACAAGTTCTTTGGACTGGGGGGTTTTTCCCCTTTCTTGGACTTGTTTAAACCTGCTCTGGCCTGAACACCAGAAGAGCACGGGCAGCTCACACCTGTGGCCCACCGGGCTGGGCCTGGCCTGCGACATTTCCAGCACCAGAGGGACTGATAAGAGGCTGAGTGAGCTGAGCCTACAGACCATGGAGGGACTTTGTGAGTTTGTGTCTCTTTTAGAGCGGCAAGAGGTTTTATTTTTTCATAATATTTAGGTTTTATTGTTTAATAAACACTGTTGCCCAAGGGTGTCTTATGTAGCCAACTGGTGAAAAACTGGGGAAAAGACCAAGATTTTGCAGACAGTGAGATAGAAACTCCACCAGAAAAGGTTCTTCCCTTCTACCCAAGCACATGGATCCTCAGCTGGTATGGACAAGGAAATCCTTTTCTTTTGGCCATGATTTTGTTTTAATTTCTCTTTATCCCTTTAAAATATCCAATACTGAGGTAAAAATAGACATTGAACTAGGACTTGGGTGTGGTCAGGGTAGGAGACATGGACACACGAAGAGAGACTTGGGGACACATGGATATTAACAGGGATGCGGCCATTTGTGGGGACATGGGGGTACACAGGCATGGATGGAGATGTGGGGGACAATGACAGGGATGGAAACCTGATGGGGAGACAGCCATGGGTGAGGACATGGTGGGACATGGGCAGTGACATGTGGGGACGTGGCCACGGCCTGTGCCATGGGGGGAACTTGCAGGGGACGTGGGGGATGCTGGGTTTGAGGGGGTTGAGGGTTCCTGGGAGGGACTTGGGTCTTGCTGAGGCCTTTGGGGACCCCGGGCTGAGCAGCTCCAGCTGTGCTGGGAGACCCTGGGGGAGGTTCTGGGGCAGCTGCTCAAGGACCCCCTGACCTGGAGCCCCAGCCAGGCATTGGGCTCCTGGAAGGGGATGAACGTCCTTGTCCCCAGGAGGGAAATCGCAGCACCCCCAGGGTGTCGGGGGCAGTTGAGGGGCCACAACAGGGAGGGGAAAGCCAGAGAGAGCTGTCACACTTATAAGCTAAACCCCAAAAGTCCCAAAACTGAGGGATTCCTCCCAGGAAAAGCAGCCAGGAACTGCTAGAATAGAGGGAAAGGGGAGATGGGACCCTCCAGACTGAGCAGGAGGGGCCTGCATCCCCCAAAACCAAGAACAGGGGTCAGGGCTGGGGCTGGGGGCACAATGGAGAAGGGGTGGAAGAGCAGGGGAAAGAGGATTCAGAGCGCGAGAGGGATGGGATCCCCAAATTGAGTTGGGAGGGGTCTTTGGGTTGGAGGAATTATGAGTGAGGGAAGGGAATGGTGGGGATGGAACAGAAAAAGAGCGGTTCCATGGGGATCCCTTTGTGTCCCCATCATTCGATTCCTTGAGTGATTCCCTGGGGCTCAGGGGGGGGAATGGATCTGCACTGGGTGGGTCCCCAAGCCCCCTGCCCAACCATGGGGGGCCTCGTGGGGGGTTCCCTCCACCCAAATGCTGGTGGTCCTGCAGCCATGGGGGGGGAAATGTGGGATCTGGAATGGGCAGGGATGGAATGCAATAGGAAGAGGAAGGAGAGGAGGAGGTGGAGGATGGAGAAAAGGAGGAGCAGGAAGAGGAGGAGGAAGAGGAGGAGCCCCAGCAGAACCACGCTTTTCCCGCCTGCCTGCTGAGTCTGCAGCTCCCCTGGCCCTGGCAGCATCAATCCCCCAGATCCCACAGGTGAGCGGGGAGGGGGAAGTTTGCCCCAAATACACTAGGGGGGGCCTCTGGGAGGATTTGTTTGCAGGGTAGGGGATGTTTGGATCTTGCAGGTCCCCAAGGGTGAGATGCAGATGCCCCTTTAGAGACTTGGGCAGGGTTCCTGTGGCAAACTGTCTGTACTGGCTGGGGAGGTGGTACCAATTGTGGGGGGACATTGGCATCAGAGTGGGGAGAGCAGCAAAGGCCAATTCTGGCAGCCTGGAGGGGTGGGGGAGGCTGGAGATGAGCAGGGTCTGGGCCTGCCTGACTGTGAACAGGGCTGTTACTTCTGGAGCTGTACTTGGGCAGCAGGACAAAGGGCTCACCCATTGTTTTTCTCCCAGTCTAGGATTTGTCAATTCCAAACTTTGTCTGGATGGAGCTGGAGGAGGCTGCCAGGAAAAGGAAGATGGCCTGGGACACTGAGGCAGGTGAGGAAGAAGTCACTGCCCCTTTCCCCCTCTCCTCTGCTCTGTGTCTCAGCCCAGCATTGTCCCTGGCTGCAGGACAGCCCCACTGCTGACACCACCCTGCCAGTGATTAATTGGTGGGATCCCTTCCCCTTCCCTCTAGCACAGAGGCAAATCCCATCCTCTCCTTGTCCACAGCTCCTTCCTCTTCTCTTTCTGTCCTTCCTTCCTCATTCCTTCCTCTCCTTTTCTTTCCTTACCCCAGGCACTGAGCAGCAGATGGAGACCAGGGAGGACAAATCCCTGTGGTATTCACATTTCTTTGAATAGAGACATAATTCTCTCTCACAGGATTTTTCCTGGGAAGTGGTGGAAAGGCTGAGAAAGCTCAGAAAGGAAGAAAACAACTCTTATCTCACTTGCTGCACCTGTTGTTTGGCACATGTGGAATGTGTCTTTGAGATTGCTTACGAAGAGTGATTTGTTAATTGGACTGTAGTGATGGTTGTTTGGACTGATTGACCAATTAGGTCAAAGCTGGGTCGTGACTGTCTGGAAAGGGTCAGAGGGTATTTTTAGTATGTAATTTAGTATAGATTTAGTATAGCAATAGTGTAATGTAGTATAATATAGTATAGAATGAAGCATCTGTTCAGCCTTTACAATCATGGAGTCAGAGCACATATTTCCTTGGATGGGTGAGACAAAGTAGAAATTTAACAGGATAGAAATGCATTTTTGGATTTAGGTGAAAAGTGCTGTTCTGAGCCTGTAACTTGTTTATCTGTGCTTAAGACTCCCTGTTCTCACAAGAGAGGAAAAAAATCAAAGAAAAAATCTTGTGCTCACAGAATGGCCTCGACCAAGAGAAGGAATTCAAACTCCCAAGATAAGCGGAGGCCCCACTGTCAGGGCCAAAGGCTGAGGCTGACTAGAGAGTCTCTGCACAAAAGGCAAGGACTGATAAAAACTAATTGCAACCTGTAACGTGAAATCAGTAAAATGAATATGAATGAGACTATATGCATATGTATAAGCAAGGGGGAATTCTCAAAAGGTGCGCGTGTCCTTTAGGGGGAACAACGATTCCCACATGCGTCCAGTGCTAAACATACTGGCTTTACAACTTTTTACAAAGTTGTGGAGTTTCCCCTTTTTTTCCACTAATCATTTTGGCGAGCCAGCTAGGAGACTGACTGTCCCTGCAGGGGCGGAAGGGAGGACAGACTCCTGGGCGCTCCCTGGGATTTTCCTGGAGGAGCTCTGCTCCATCTCGGCTTGCCTCCTGCGGATACAGACAATGACCTGCTGCTGTGCAGATACGCGGTATGTCTGTCAGAGGGCCGTGGGGAGATAGGGCTGCTGATAAGTCACTCAGAGACATCTGAGTGCACAGCCTCGTCCCTGTGCTTGCAGGCAGCCATCGACCAGGAGCACGGTCAGGGGCAGAGGTTCCCGGTTGATAGCACGACTGGGAACGGGTTCATTGTTCGATAGAGTGGCTGCTAGCAACTCTGGGGTGAGCCGAGTGAACCCAAACTTTGTGTGCTTCTGGTGTCTTGACATTGTATGGCTAATGCATTGTGTGGTTAATGTTAGCGTGTTTGTAATCGTGTCAGTGTGTGGTGTATAAAACAGACCGAGTGAGTGAGTGAGTGTACCCACAGCGTGTGGGGGTAGTTCTACCCGTGTCTGAAGCAGCCAGGTGAGGCCCAGAGCACTGGCTGGGGCAGGCTGTGAGGGCAGGGAACACCCCGTGGAGTAGTGGAACAAGTGGAGAAACGTGGGTGAGGACATTTATTAATTTATTCTGTTTAAAGGTGATGATGTGTGATTTGTGTAGATTGTGCACGTTTTAACCATGGCTAGAGGGGATTTCTCTGGCCCCGCAGTTTGGACTTGGTTCCTGGAATTTTACTCTGTGCTGTTATTTTGCTTGTGTCCAGAGTGTGTGAGGACCAGAAGAGGCTGATAAGCTGATATGGGTAGATGCTGAAGTGTTGTATGCTGGGTTGTGTCAAGAAAAGTGGGCACTCTTAAGAGATACCCTATTGGAATATGAATCCCAATATTACCAGGTAGATTGTGCCTGTGCCAGTCTGACCCTCGCTGCTGAGCCAAAGGCGGCTTCTGTGGTGCTTTACCCCAGAGACACCTTTAGCTTGCTGGTGATTGCAGCCGGGCATTAAACAGGTCCAGGCTTGTTAGGAACTCCGTTACCTCAGGAAGAAGACTTCAGGCGAAGGTGAGTAGTTAAAAAGGAGAGGATTCTGCCGGAGGTTTATATGCAGTGGTTTATTCCATGGTTACAGAGGTCTGAATCTTCGGGAGACTTCCAACAGAATCCCGAGCACATGGCGTGCTTCACCTTTTAAGCTCAGGGGGAGGGGAGGGGACAGGTGAGCCACCAACCAGGTGGGGGGGGGCAGCGTCTCAAGGGGCGAGGGACACCTAGGCAGGCCAATGACCTCTGGGCCTGAGGGGCATCCTTTGACCAACCACACGACGCCTTCTGATATGTTAAGCCTGATTGACAGGACTCACTCAGCAAGGGGGCGAGAGGGGAAGTGGAAGAGAGGTATTGCCACACCTGGGAGGTAACCTGAAAGTTTGAAACACACCGCAACACCTCCCCCTAGTTTTGTTTAAAAAGAAGAGGACTGGGCTTGTAGTGCAGAATGCTTGCCAAACCATGGTTCGTAAATCAGTTCTTCCTCTACAGGAGGGTCAGTGTTTTCCACCGAGGCTTCCAGGTCATCCATTGGAGCACTGAGGGCTTCCAAATGGTAGACCTCAGGAGGGGGAGATGAGCTTGAAATTAATTTGAGAACCATGCGTTTGATTAGTCCAAAAACAATGCTAACAACTACAATAACTATAACTAAAATAAACAGCACTAAAAACACAGTTTTCAGAATAGATCCCAACTAGCCCGAGAGTCCCCAGCCTTTGAACAGTCCATTCAGCCCATTGTCAGTTTCTCTGATGATGTCCGAGAGCTTTTGCCAAGGTAGTCCATACGTGGTTTGGACTGAGGGACTATGCAGGAGATCGCAGGTGGGACGATCACGAGTAGGACGAGAAGCAGGCTCGGTCTCATGGCATCTCGAGGCTATACATGAACAGTGGGACCTAAACTGGTACAAGAACTTGAAACAAACATATATTACAAACTATTCCAGATAGGAGGCCTAAATAGAATTTCCTCCAGAGAACGTGTGCGGCGTTTTCTTCTCCAGGCAGCGTGAGCAACCTGGGGCGCTTCTGTAGATTTCTCTGAGACTTTGGGAACATAGGGCTTTACCCATTTGGAAGGAACCCACCTTAAACCAGAGGGGGTGGACACACAGGCGTATCCACGTCCCCAAGTAACCAATTTGTAAGGTCCCACCATTTTCCAAGTCTCAGGGTCCTTTACTAAAACTGGAGGTTTTTCTTTCATCAGCCTATGACTGCTCCCCCCAAAGTGGTGTAGGATGGGTGGGTTCAGGCTGTCAAAAGAACAATTTAGCAAATTGATTGTGAATAGCGCCCTGGATAACCGGATGTGGGGAGGTTCCACCTTCAGAACTTGTTGTTGCTGGTCCAGGACCCTTTTAATATCACGGTGAGTTCTTTCTACAATGGCTTGACCTGTAGGGGAGTAGGGGATGCCAGTTTTATGCTCTACTCCCCATTGTTGCAGGAAGCTCCCAAATTCCTTGGATTTATAAACAGGCCCATTATCAGTTTTCAGCTCCTTTGGGATGCCCATGAAAGAAAAGGCCTATAAGAGGTTGTTAATAGCATCGATAGATGATTCTCCTGTGTGGGCAGAAGCATAGACCGCTCCAGAAAATTTATCTACACTAACGTGAACATATTTCTGCCGTCCAAAAGCCTGTATGTGTGTTACATCTGTTTGCCACAGTTCACAACTGTTCAGTCCCCTTGGGTTTGCTCCCGTACTCACTGTAGGGAGTGCATGTTGTTGGCAATTTGGGCTCGTGGCCACAATCGCTTTGGCCTGTTCTCGAGTGATGTTAAACTGACGAACCAGGCCAGGTGCATTTTGGTGGAAAAGCTGGTGGCTGATTTTTGCCTGTTCAAAAACATTTGGGAGAGTGGCCATCACTGCAGGTGCAGCAAGAGCATCTGCCCTTCTGTTGCCTTCAGCGATAAACCCTGGCAAGTCAGTGTGTGACCTGACATGCATCACATAAAATGGTTGCTCTCGGTGAGTGACTAACTTTACCAGTTTTCAGAACAATTCAAAAAGTGCAATGTTAGACACTTCTTGCAGTATTGCTTGATCTGCCCTGGATAGTACTCCTGCCACGTATGCAGAGTCTGTAATCAGATTAAATGGTTCTGAGAACCTTTCAAAAGCCCTAACAACCGCAGCCAATTCAGCAACCTGAGGTGAACCTTCCACCTCAGCAACGTCTGTCTCCCACTGCTGGGTTTGAGGATCCCTCCAAGTCATAACAGACTTGTGGGACCTCCCGGACGCATCTGTAAAGACAGTCAGATCCCTTTTTAAAGGTCTCCTACTTAGAGCACTTCTCAATTTTAAAGTAAATTGAACATCTTGTTCGAAGAATTTGTGAGCGGGCCGCGCTACCGAAAATTGTCCTGAGTAGGAATCCAGAGCAAACTGCAACACTCCATTTTCTTGAAAAAATTGTTCCAGTATTTTCATAGTGTTTTGACCTGATTTTAACTCAACTGGAATGTGAGTGCACTTAAAATCACATCCTGCTAACTCCCTGATCCGGGTCCTTGCTTTCCGGATCAGTTCCGCTAACAGCTCCTGAGGCTTTGTCAGTCTCTTGGACCTTTTGTGACTGAGGAAAACCCATTCTATGATCAAGAGAGAGTCCCTCTTATCCCGGACCTTTTGGTGTGTTCTTTGCCTTAGGTGTTTATTATTCCTCCCACTGGAAAATAATTCCATGGAGGTGTGGCAACTTACCTAGGATGATAAATTTGAATGGCAGGTCAGGCCGGCATCGGTTGGGCTGTCTTGTGGACATTGCAATCTGAACCTTTTCTAGAGCTTTCCGTGCCTCTGGGGTAATAGACCTAGGAGCACCTGGGTCCTCTCCCCCTTTCAATAAATTGAAGAGAGGGGCAAGGTCTTGGTTAATCAGACCAAGCCACGGTCTTACCCAATTCAAAGACCCACACAACTTGTGGACATCCGCAAGGGTCTTGATCCTTGGATTGATTTCTAGTTTTTGAGGAACAATGGTCCTATTTCCAATATCTAGGCCCAAATACTTCCAAGGTGGCATCTTTTGAATTTTCTTTTCCTGGAGCTGGAACCCTGCAACAATCAATGCATCGATCGTTAGGTCAAGCGCATGTGTGAGTAAATCATCATTGGGGGCACACACAAGGATATCATCCATATAATGATAGATGATGGCCTTCTCTGCGGCTGCACGCACTGGGGAAAGCAGGGAAGAGACATACCACTGGCAGATAGCTGGAGATACCTTCAGGCCCTGAGGAAGAACGGTCCAATGGTACCTTTTCATAGGGGATTCCATGTTGGTGGAAGGGACGGAGAATGCAAAACGCGGTGCATCGTCAGGGTGTAAGGGGATTTGGAAAAAACAATCTTTAATACCAATAACAGCTAATTTCCAATCTTGGGGAAGCATTGTTGGGGATGGCATACCAGGTTGGGGAGAACCCATATCTTCAATTACGTTATTAATTTGTCGGAGGTCATGAAGAAGTCGCCATCTCTTTTTGTCAGCTTTTTGGATGACAAACACTGGAGAGTTCTGTGGGGACATGGTCTCCACAATGTGGCCCTTTTTTAAGTTGCTCTTCTACTAGTTCCTCAAGCACCTTTATTTTTTGTTTACTGAGCGGCCACTGTTTCACGTCAACTGGTTTGTCTGTTTTCCACTTCAGTTTTTTGATGGGGTGCTGTTGTTCAGTGACTGCTGCACAAAGATGCTGTGGAGAGTCTGGAATATCAATTGTGACACCCCACTGGGCCATTACATCTCTCCCTAACAAAGGTTCCGAATAATCTAACACAAACGGACGGATATTTGCCAATTGTCCGTTTGGTCCCTCGGTTTGAATAATGCTTTTAGATTGTCTTGCCAATTGCAGACCTCCTACACCTCGAAGGTGACTGGCAACATTTTGCAAAGGCCAATGTGCTGACCAGTCTTGTACTGGAATCACTGTGCAGTCTGCACCTGTGTCTACAAGCATCTCAATGCGTTTTGACTCCCCATCCCCACTGAGGTTACACCATAATTTAGGTTTGTCTTTCCCAATAACTTGGACCCGGGCGACTGTGGGCCGTTGTTTTTCAGTACTTTCAGGTAAAGATGGTACGGGATAGCTTGTGCAACAATTTGTCCCTTGGGAAGAAACAGGGGTGGGTGAAAACAGTGCAGGCCGAGAACGGATTGCTCAGGATCTGATGTTGTCATTCCTGGAGCAATCTCGATCTCTTGTGGTGTGTGTTTGGTGTCCCCAATGACGATGTACTTACAACAAATTCAGTTCCAAGTACCCTTCTGTTCAGGATTGACAGAGACAAAATGCCAGTCAGTGTCCTTCAGGTGGAGTGACTCTGTCAGCTGCAACCTGTAAGGCTCATTGACAAAAGACGTGGTTAACATAGGATCACCTAAATCATAACAAAGGTTATTTTGTTTCACTTTCAACAGTGGACCAGTAGGCTTGGTCTTTGAAGCACCTGCTTCACTTACACAAATATAAATATTATCGCGCGCTTGATTTGTTTTGCTACCCTTATTCCTTTGGCCTGCTCTTTTTGTGTCTGCACGCCTGGCAGGCGGGCGCTCCCTTTTCAGTTTTTTTGTTGTTGTTGACCCCCAGGGAGGGCTTGTAGTTCTCCTCCCCTGCTATTTCAAAATTCATCAAATTCCCTTTTCAGGGAGCACTGGTTACTCCAGTGCCCTAGGCTGTTACAAAGCAGGCATGGCTTTGTGGGCTCAACCATTGCTGGTCTCCGCTGCTGCCCAGGGTACTGCTGTGCTGAGGGAAAAGGCGCAGGCTGGCAATGGCTGAGGTGGTGTTGGCAGCAGCCTTGGTCTGGTGTCTTCAGCCACACTCATCAGAGGCACTTTCCTGTTACAGACTAGAAGCATATCTTTTAGCGTAGGGGGAGGTTCAATAGGAAGGCTCAGGATTGCCGCTCAACACTGTTCATTTGCATTTGTAAACACTATTTCTTCTAAAATCGCTTCCCTAGCATTCACCTTTTTAACTTGTATTTCAATGGCTCTAGTTAACCTTTCTACAAATTTCAAAAAAGGCTCTGATGGTAGTTGCTTGATTTTACTATAGGGCTCAAAAGGCCCCTCAGGTTGGAGGGAAAAGAATGCTTTTTCAGCTGCTTCTTTTACTTTCTCGAGTGTTTCTGCAGGAATTGCAGCAGCTTGGATAGAGGGTGAAGACCATTGACCCTCACCACAGAGGTGCTCAATTGTCGCAGACATTTTTTCATAGAAATCCTTTCTTTCACATTTGTCCATCTTCTGGGAAGCAGAGCCCCAGAAGAAGAATGTAAACAATTGTTATCAGCTGCTGTGAAATGTAGCAGGTGCCCCTGTGATTGGCTCATCTTCCATGGGTACCATTAAAGGCCAATCACAGGAGCAGCTCAGGGACAGATTCCCTGGACACAGAACTTTGTTATTCATTCCTTCTATTCTATTCTTAGCTGAGCAGCTCTCTGCAGCTTCTCTTCTTTTTCTTTTTAGTATAGTTATAATGTATTATATATCATATATGAATAAATCAAGCCTTCTGATCAAGAAACAAGATTCTCGTCCTTCTCTCACCACAGTGACCGTCTAAGGCCACTGTAATACTCAATGGTGATAGGGTTATCACTGTTGTCTTTTGCTGTGTTTGGATCAGCAAGCAAGCCTGGGAGAGCATCTTTTAGCAGTTGTTTCCATGCTAATTCCCATAATTTGAATTCCGTGGAGGTCATGAGGCAGGAAAAAAGCTGTTTTAAATCATGTGGGATTACCACAGTCCTACTCAGTTCAGAATTTAAAAGGCCACGGAAATATGGACTGTGTGGACCATATTCTTTATGAGATTTACAGATCTCTTTAATCAATTGTCGTCCAAAAGAAGTCCAATTAGCAGTAGGAGCTGCTCCTCCCTCAGCCGCAGGCTGAAACGTAACAGGAGCTAGTGACAACATGGGACTATGCATTGGGTCTGCCATTCCCTGCTCTGTATCCCTTGAATCAAAAGCATTGGGATCACAGCTACAGGTTTGGGGACAGGCAGTGGGTGTGTCCCCACCGTGGGAACCCGGGGAGGGGGCGGGGACAGGGAGCCAGCAAGGGGCGGGGAAACTGTGGGAACAGGGGGCGGGGTCACCGTGGGAACAAGGGGCGGGGTCAAGGGGCAGGCAGGGGGCGGGGACGCCTGATGACATCACGTCAGCGGACGCTCCCTGGGAGGAGTAGAGAGGCGGAGCCGAGGGTACTGCAGGAAAGGGAGGGGGAGGGGGGAAGGTGTCACGAGGAACAGGGGGAGAAGGGGATGGGGATGGAATTTTAGGATGCTTAAGAGGATTTTGGGAAGAAGAAGACAAGGTTTGGGAAGATGCCACGTGGCATCCACCATCTTGTGGATCCCATAGGGACTGGGGGCCATTTTGGGCATCACTGCTCTCGGGAAAGCTGGCACGTGCTCTGGGTTTTTGAGGAGGGGATACAGGGGGTTGGGAAAGTTTCCACGCAGCCTGGCCAGGGCCTTGTGAACAGGACAACTCAGGCATTTTAGCAAACTCTGGGAGCCGACTTCCCAATGAGTGTGCTCTCTTTAAAATACCAAGTTTTGGGGAAAGAGGTTTAGGGGTTTTAGAGCTAGGAGAGGGAGAAACAGGAAGAGCAGAGGTACATGGCTTGGCATTTGACTTTGTCTCCATTTCCCTTTGTTTGAGCAAGGCTGTTCAGATTTGTAAACTCCAAAACACAAATTTAGCTGAGGGTGCATTGCCAGATTGCCCTAAGGTTATCAATTCATTCCCAACTTTATCCCAGAATTGAATATTGTGGATTTCTTCAGGGGAGATATGTGGGAAGTGCAGAAAGAGCCATCTTATAAACTGTTTCAATTTTCCTTTTGAGAACTTCACATTACCACTGACTAAAATGCTAATAATATTATAATACACTCCTTTTTGTACAATGCTGAGTTTCGAACCCATGTTAGATGTAAAAGCAAAGTACTAATTCCTGCCTCACTGAAAACAAAGCCAAAGTCAGCTACCGATTTCTAAAAAACAACCACAGATAGGAAAGCGATAACGAACAGACAAAAGCTTCACAATGCAGCTGTATAAACTGCTTTTAAAATTCCCGGGCAGCAGCAGCAGAGAGCTGGGACACGCCCTGCCGAGCCGAGGCAGACACAAAGCCTCCCCCGTGGTGGAATGCAGCTCCCCCCCCTGCAGAGCTGAGAGAGCAAGCAGCCTCCCCCACACCACGTGGCGAGCTGAAACCGGGGTCCCCACGCCGCGTGTGCAAAGAGCACCCCCCTCCCCTGCACCGAGAGAGATTCCCCCCGGCCACGTGGCAAGCCAAAACCGGGGTCCCCCCCGCAGAGAGAGAGAGAGAGAGCCCACTGCGCTGCAGAGCCGGGGGGAAGGGCAGAGAGCACTCCCGCACCGCCGGCGCGAATTGTAAAAGAGAACAACACACACTGCAGAAAGCTAAAATCCAAGAACGAAATGAATTCCCGTCTGTGGGGCTGCACAGCCAAAAATGCAAAGGCAAAAAGGAACAGAACTCACGGCAGAGTCTGTTTTTGAGCTTCTGCTCCACTGAGAGCAGTGATACTCACCCGAAATGGGAGCTGAAGCAGGCTGGGTCCAGGCAGGCAGGTCTCCTCACCAGAAAAGGACCTCTCTGTGTGCAAGAGAGGCTACCCTCCTCTCCCTCTGGAAAGTCTGCTCACCACAAGGGAGCTGGGCTTTCCAGAGGCGCTGAACAGTCCACGAAACTTCTTCTGGGAATATTCCCGAAGTCTCTGGCTGGGAGCGATGAAGCCAAGGCTCCTTTCAGCTGGGTGCACGGCTGCCAGAAGCTCTCCCGAGGTAGCAAAAGTCCATCTGGGCTGCTGAATTGCTTTGCCCACCCAAGGACACCAAATATTGGAATATGAATCCCAATATTACCAGTTAGATTCTGCCTGGGCCAGTCTGACCCTCGCTGCTGAGCCAAAGGCGGCTTCTGTGGTGCATCACCCCAGAGACACCTTTAGCTTGCTGATGGTTTCAGCTGGGCACTAAACAATTCCAGGCTTGTTAGGGACTCCGTTTACCTTAGGAAGAAGGCTTCAGGCGAAGGTGAGGACAAAGGAGGAATTCTGCTGGAGGGTTATATGCAGAGGTTTATTCCATGGTTACAGATGTCTGAATCTTGGGAAGAACTCCAACAGAATCCAGAGCACATGGCCTGCTTCACCTTTTAAGCTCAGGGGGAGGGGAGGGGAGGGGACAGGTGAGCCACCAACCAGGTGGGAGGGGCGGGGTCTCAAGGGACGAGGGACACCTAGACACAGGCCAATGACCTCTGAGCCTGAGGGGCATCCTTTGAACTCGACAAACCACACGACGCCTTTCCTGGAATGTTAATCCTGATTGACAGGACTCACTCAGCATGGGGGCAAGGGGGAAGGGAGAGGCGTATAGGCACACCTGGGAAGGGACCCGGGGCACAGAAGTCTAAAACAGGACATTACAACACACTACAACAAGTTGCAGCTGCTGGCAGGAGCTCTCCCAAAGCAATGGTGTCTTCATGGCAATTTGGTTCCAAAGTCAACTCAGCTCCAGAGGAAGAACAGAAAGCACATAGCATGCCCAAAGCCACAGATGCTGCACCGAGGGAAAACCTTGACTTACATGCCAAGTGGGTTAAAAAATACCCCGAATAAGCCACAGAGTACAGAGTGCAAACTGCAGCAGCCACGTGCTGCATCATTTTGGCTGCGCTGCACACATCTGCAGCCTGTAGCCCTGCAAGCACAGACGGACACCCGTCAGGGCTGGGCTGGCTGCTGAGAATGCCTCGGGCAGGAGGATCCTCCGGCAGCGAGCCCAGAGCCACTCTGGGCACTGAGGCCTCCGTGTCCCACAGCAACGGGAACACCACGGGGACGTGGCGCTGTTCCTGTGCCATCCCAGCAGCAGCTCACGCAGAAACTGCCTGGAAGGTTCTCCTGTGTCACAAAGGAGCACAAAGAACCCTCCCAGGGCACAGCCTATGGCCCGAAGGGTGCAAGAGGAACTCGGAAAATGCAGCAAACAAGGACACCCCACAGCCCAGCCTGAACACTGAGGAGGAACAAGGACGGCACCAAACCAAAGGAAACGTGACCTTTAGTCACTGATGCTTCTGACTAAAAGCAGCAAGCCTTGTTCCATCTGGAATCTTTGTTCTAGTTCTAAAAACGAGCAAGGTTCTCCAGTGTAAATACACAGATGGCAGGAACTGGGGAGGAGGTGGTGTTAGGAAGGAGGAGGAGGAGGGAGAGAGGAAAAGGAGGAGCAGGAAGGGCAGGAGCAGGAGCAGGAGGAACAGGAGGTTCCAGTGCCCCCTGTGGCCGCGGGTGCGGGACCATCGCCCCCAGCTCGTCCTGCAGGTGAGCGGGGAGGGGGAGCTCATCCCAAATCCATTGGGGGTCCCCGAGAGGGTTTTTTATTGGAGTGTGTTTAAAGCTCACAGATTGTGAAATTGACCCCAAATATGGTGTCCCTGGAAGGTTTTTTCCTGGTGTGTGTAAGTTTGGATCTTGCAGGAGCCCAAAGCTGAGCCCCTTGGGGGATCTTTGGGGGCCCACGTGGCCATTGCCCAGTGTGGGCAGAGGAGGACATTGGTCCTGGGGACCCCCGGGAGAGCAGAGGAGGGGAACCCCTGGGAGCCCCAGAGTGGGGAGAGCAGAGAGGGGCGATCCCAGAGCTGGGGGACCCCAGCAGACTGGAAAGGGGGGGAGCCTGGAGAGGAGGGACCCCTGGGATCCCTGGGATCTCAAAGCAGAGCATCAGGGTAGAATGGACCCCATGGACCCCCAAAAGCCCCTGGATCATCCCTAAGCAGGGCGCCGGAGAATGAAGAACCCCTGGAACCATTGGACCCCCATGACCTCAAGGAAAGGAAACTTCTGGAACCCCAAAAGTGGAGAGATGAGCAATAGGGAACTCCTGGGGGAGTTTTTTTCGGGCTAAATCTTGATATGTGGAGCTTTTCATGGACACAAGACTCCTGCTGAGTTCTAGAGATGGACCTGGCCAGGAGGAGCCTCTACTCCAAGGCGCTCTCACCTTGGTTTCCCCCAAACCAGGGTTTGTCATTCCCAAGCTGTGGCCAGATGGAGGAGGAGGAAAAGCCCCAGAGATCCCTCACAAGGAGGGGCTGCAAACCCAGCCCAGGGAGGTGTGGGTAGGAAAGAGCCCCCCTGAGCCAGGAAGGCGGCCGGAAATGCTGCCAGAGCTTAGAGCTGGTGGAGAAGCCTCATGGAAGGGAGAAGGCCGACAAGTGCTTGGAATGCGGGAAGGGTTTCAGCTCCAGCTCCAGCCTGATGGAACACCTGAACATCCACACTGGGGAGATGCCCTGGGAGTGTGGGGAACGTGGGAAGGGCTTGAGTGGGACATCCGACCTCAGCAAGCACCACAAGATCCACACTGAGGAATGGCCCTTGGAGTGCTTGGTGTATCAGAAGAGCTTCAGGTGGGATTCAGAGATCGTCACTCACCAGCACTTCCACACCAGGGAGAGGCCCTGCGAGTGTCCCGAGTGTGGGAAGAGCTTCGTGCGCTGCTCCAGCTCCATCCCCCATGGGAGGATCCGCGCTGGATGATCCCCGGTGACCCCCGTTGGGCAGAGCCCTGGTGACCCCTGTTCTGGGTGATCCGTGTTGGGTAGGGGGAAGGTGTTGGAGAGATTTCTTTCCCTTCTCCTTGTGCTGCTATGATTTGGTTGGTAATAAATTCCCTCCGTGTTCCCAGGCCGGGTCTGTTGTGCCCGTGTGGGATTTGCTGCGGGATCTCTCCCGGTCCTTGTCCCCACGCAGGAACCCTCGGCTCCATTTTCTGTCCCTGTGCGGCTGCGGGGGGCAGGGACAGAGCGGCTCTGGGGGTGCCTGTCATCGGGCCCGCGTCACCGCTCGCCACGGGCAGCCCTGAGATGCCGCGCACCTGGGCACGCATTGCTGGGCTCACCTGAGCTCCCACCTGCCCAGCGCCCCAAGGTTCCCCCTGCCCAAAAAAACCCCAGCAGCGTCCCGGGAAGGACCTCAGCCAATGGCAGCGCAGGCAGGAGGCGGCCTAGCCAATGAGAGGTCGGGGCGTTGGATTGCCTCATCGGTTGCCGGGCAGAGCCCGTGGCCGATCGCTTCCCACGAGCGGCGGCAGCCAATGAGAGCGCGCGGCGCTGCCGAGCCCGCCCTGCTCCGGACTGGCGCTCCCAGCGCAGCGCGGCTGCTTTGGGGCTGCTGCTCCCTGCCCGGCCCCGGCCATGGGGCGAGGGGCGGCAGCTGGGGCCCTGCTGGTGGCACTGGTGGTGCTGGGAGCCCCCCCGGCTGCGGGCGCGGAGCTCTCGGGTGAGCGGGGGGGCGGGAGGCGCTGGGACAGGGGGGGAGAAGGAGGCGAAGGGGGGAGCCCGGAATGGAGGGGGAGGAGGAGGGGACCTCCCAAAGGGACAGCGGGAGGGGCTGAGGGGTGGGGGGAAGAGAGGGAGCGGTTGGAGAGGGTGGGGAAGGGGGGAAAAAGGGACGGGGGAACTCCAAAACTGAGCGGGAGGGAGGCTGGAGATTGAGGGATTTGTGGGAAAATGGGGAAATGGGACCCCAAAAGTGATTTTGGGAGCGGCCGGAGGTGGGCGGGGAGAGGATGAGGAAGGGGAAATGGGGGAAGGGTGGCAAAGAGGAAGCGGCAGCGCGGGCAGGAGGGTCCCATGCCGGCCGTGGGGCACAGGTGGGGTGGAGCGGGAATCCGGGGTGGGCCCCGGAGCTCTGGGGGTGCGGAGCGGGGGGCGCCCCCTGAGTTGTGTCCTGCACACACAGGGGTGTTTCAGCTTATGTTTAAGTGCGAGTGTTACTTCATTAACGGCACGGAGAAGGTGAGGTTCGTGGAGAGGTACATCTACAACCGGGAGCAGTTCGTGATGTTCGACAGCGACGTGGGGCTGCACGTGGGGTTCACTCCCTATGGGGAGGGGTTTGCCGGGAAGATGAACAGCGACCCGGCTAGACTGGAGTACGCACGGACTGCGGTGGACTGGTACTGCCGGTACAACTACCACTATTACACCCCGATCACTGTGGAGCACCGAGGTGAGCGCGGGGCAGAGCGTGTCCCCTCGAGCCCTGCCCTGACAATGACCCTGGAGCCCCTCAAAACCTCTCTGGGAATCTCCCCAGAGCCCTCAGCCCTCCTTGTGAACATCCCCGGGACCTCCTGTCCTCTCCCAGTCCACTCCAGTTCATTCCCAATCCCTCCCAGTTTATTCCCAGTCCCACCCAGCCCCTCCAAATCAATTCCCAGTCTATTCCGAGTTCATTCACAGTTCACTCTCAGACGTCCTCCCTCTCTCCCAGTTCACCCCCATCCCCTCGCACCTCTCTCAGTGCCACCCAACTCCCTCCCAGTCCCTCCCAACACATTCCCAGTCCATCCGAGCCCAACCGCAGTCCCTCCCACCACTTTCCCCTGGCCGTTCCTTGTCACTCCCAATCGCTCCCAGTCCCTTCCCAGACCATTCCAGTCTATCCCAGTCCCTCTCCAGCCCACCCAAGCTGTCCCCTCTCTCTCCCAGTGCCCCCCAGCTGATCCCAGTGTTTCTCCGCTCTCTCTCTCTCTCTCTGTCTCTCCCAGTGCCCCCCAGCGTGTCCATCTCGCTGGTGCCCCCCTCGAGCTCCCAGCCCGGCCCCGGCCGCCTGCTCTGCTCCGTGATGGATTTCTACCCTGCTGCCATCCAGGTGAGGTGGTTCCAGGGCCAGCAGGAGCTCTCGGAGCACGTGGTGGCCACCGACGTGGTCCCCAATGGGGACTGGACCTACCAGCTGCTGGTGCTGCTGGAAATCCCTCCCCAGCGCGGGCTCAGCTACAGCTGCCAGGTGGAGCACGTCAGCCTGGAGCAGCCCCTGAGGCGGCACTGGGGTACGGGGGAGCCCCTGGGGGCGCTGGCAGAGCCACTGGGCTGTGCTGGGAGGCACTGGGAGGGAGCTGGAGAGAGCCGGGCTGGGACTGGGAGAGGGGCTGGGGGCTGGGCAAGGGCTGGGCAGGGGTTTGGGGGATGCTGGGGAGGGTGGGATGGGGTGGGGGGTGCACGGTGTGACTGGGAGGGACTTTGGGTGAGCCTGGATGAGCTGGAAGGAGATCGCGAATGGCAAAGTAGGGACTGGGTTGAGGTTGGTTGTGCGGGGAAGAGACTGGGAGGGGTCTTGGTGAGTCCTGCTGGGACTGGGAAAGGACTGGGGAGAGGTTTCAGGGAATCCTGGCTGGACCGGGGGCCACAGGGAGGGCGCTGGGAGGGGCCCGGGGTGTCGCTGAGAGGTTTTGGGGGTGCTGAGCCCTGCGGACCCCCCAGAGATGCCGCCGGACGCCGCCAGCAGCAAGATATTGATGGGGATTGGGGGCTTCGTCTTGGGCTTGGTCTTCCTGGTGCTGGGGCTCGGCTTCTCCCTGCGCAAGAAGGTCAGGGCGGGTGCCGGGGGTGGCGTCCCCGCCGTGGCGGAGCGTGTGCACTCCCGCCGGGGCCCCCAGCCCGGTGTCACCCCCTTTTCTCTGCCCACAGAGCTCCTGAGCCGGCGGCGGCCGCAGCCCCTCCCCGTGGGCTCGGGCCCGGCCGGGCCCCCCGCTCCGTCCCCACTCCGCTGATTTTGGGGGGGTCCCGTGTCCCCCCCAGCCCCGCTGGCGCTCTGCCCCCGCCCAGTGCCTGCTCCCAGTGCTCCCAGTAAAGCTTCCCAGTTGGGCCCGGGGCCGTTTATTGGGGGTGACAGGGAGGGATTTAGGGGGGGCGATGGGACGGATTTGGGCAAAGGGAGGGGGACAAAGGGACTGGGCCCGGGGGAAGCGGGAGGAGGAGGAGGAGGAAGACCAGCAGCGGCAGCAGCACCAGAACCGCGCGGTTTTCCCGCCCCCCTGGAGCTGCAGCCCCCCCCAGCCCCGTCAACATCGCCCCCTCCCACAGGGAGCAGGGAGTGGGAGCTCAGCCCTTGTTAAGAATCTCTAAGTAATATTTTAAAATAATTTAGTATGATTTTCAATTTTTTCTAACTCTTTGAAATACAATGCAATGTTTTTAAAATTTACATGTATGTATTTTAAATATTTTAATAGTTGTTAGTAATTGTCTTGACCTCTCATTAATAAAATTGTGTTTCTAAAGCGGAGTGTGCATCATGGTTTGACGCTGGTGTAATGCCAGTGCCCCCATGAAAATCCATTGTCCTCAGTGTCCACTGTGGGATGTGACAAGAAATACAGCAAAGCATGCTCCTAGTTCAGGAATAAAAGAAAAAAAACTTTATTAACTTATAATATATAAAAGAAACACACAGAAGTCAGAATGAAAACCTCCTAAAAACATTCCTCCTCCCTGTCCTGGTTTGAAAAGGAAGTGAGATTTTTGGGATGCTGTGGTCAAACCAATCAGTGCTCAGATTTGAATATTGGCACCTGGTGTGGCCGCTGAGGACATGGATTCACCTCTGAGCACACAGGGGGTTAAAAGCAGAGAACTCCCAGGGGAAGCTCTCTTGGTTCCGTGGGTGAAAGGTTCAGAGCTGCCCTGCCCGGCTGCGGGCTGGGTGCGGGAGGGGAAGCCATGCGGCCGGGTGAGGGGAGCCGGGCCTTGGACAGAGAAGGGAGGTGAAGGCCCCTGCAGGATGGAAGGGTGGAGGAGCACTAAAAGGCATCGGGCAGCGGCCACAAAGAGAGAGAGAGCCGGTGTCTGTGCCTGTGCCACCTTGAAATTTGCCATCATGTGCTGGCAGCACAGCCGAGAAGGAGAAGGGGTGCAGAGAGAAGGTGCCCGGCAGGGCCAGCGTGGGAGTTCTGGGCAGGCAGAGCCCGAGATTTTAACGCTTTTCTTGGATGATGGAAACCTTACAAATGCTGATCCTTCTGGAGCTGAATGAGAAGAGAGATAGGGATGAGATAAGAGGAGATGGGCCACAAGAGAAGTTGAGAAGAATCTTAGGCGGGAGGAAATGATGGATTGGCCTTTGGCTGGACTTTTCTTGTATAGCCATGGACAGAACCATTTTTCCTGTGGCACAGAGACTGCATTTAGGGGGAGGCAATGGCTCGGAGCCAAGAGAGTGCAGTGATGTGATGTGAAGGAGTGGCATGAACAGAGATGGATGAGGAGGGTGGTGGTGCCCTCTGCCTTCAGTGAGGAAGAAGATCTTTGTTCTTGAGAACCCTCGGCCCCAGGGGGTGAATTTGGGAGGAACAGGTGTCCCAAAAGTGAGAGTCTGTGCTCAATTTTGGAACTGGGCAAAGCATCCTTAAAAAGGGAACCCCAGAAGCAGCTCTGGTGCGTGTGCAGTGGTGAGAGCACTGGGCATGGAAGGAAGATGTCACCATGGGAAATGATCTCCGGGCGGTGCCACGTGGGACACAGAAACACAAGAGGTTTCAACTGTGTTTCCTGGGGAAGCCTGTGGCACAAGAGGGACTCCTCTCTCCTTGATGAACTGAGAGTTGATTATCTGAGGGGTGGTGATGGACTGACAGTTGGTGACCGGAGGGGTGGCAACTGAATTGCGAGTCCAAGGTTTTGCCTTACTGTGATGTATTGGGAATTTGGCTGGGGGGAGGAGGAATGTTTGGAAGGCTTTCATTATTTCTGTGTGTTTCTTTTATATATTGTAAGTTAAGAAAGATTTTTTTTCTTTGTATTCCGCAGCTGGAGCCTGCTTCGCTCTATTCCTGGTCACATCTCACAGCAGACACCAGGGGGAATGTATTTTCATGGGGGCACTGGCATTGTGCCAGCATCAAACCGTGACACCAGTGTAGCAGATAGGGCCTGGCGTTCGGAAGATCTCGTGATGTTACGGGAAGACAGGGCCTCTGCCCCCTTAGATAAGAAAATTAACATAGGAATGTAGCCCCCTAAACCGGATTCTGGTAACTTTCCACTTGCCCAGGTAACTTTCCATCCCCTACTAACCATAGATGGTAAAGACAGACCCCCACCTGACGTAGAAGCCCCTTAGACTATAAAACCCCACGAGAAGAGAGAATAAAGGCCTTTGATCCTCCACCATATTGGTGTCCGCGTGTTTCTTAGGCCCGAGCGACCCTGGGGAAATGGGTCGCCGTGCTGTTTCCTGAAACCAGGCCGCCTGCCTTGTATCAGAAGGCAACATTCTGGTGCCGAAAACCCGGGAAGACGATCAGCGCTCGGGGAACGGGAATTCGCCTGGATGGGAAGCAGCGGCTGCAGCGGCAGGTCCGACTACAGCGGGGGAGACGTCCCTGGACCGGCAAGGAACATGGAATCCTATGCAAAGCTCGTATCAGATATGCATGCACACTTTAGGATAGAATGTAAAATTAAGTGTGAGCTCAAGAATTCTAATCTTGCTATTGCAAGGCTCCTAGAGCTCGGGACGATCGAACGTCCGGTAAATATATTATATTCGGAAGTGCGGGAGAAGCTCACTGCCGCCTTAGCAGAGGATACTAAGTCCTCAGGCAGTGGTAAAAGCCTCAAAGCGTGGGGGAAAGGAGAAGAGGCCCTACGCAAGGCATTAGAAGAACAGGAGACGTGGAAAGTCGCGCATATACGTTTATTTCTTGCAGTAAAGCGGGGGGCGGGGGCCGCGACACACACAGTCTCTGAGAGCGATCGGATTGAATGCGGGAATATGCCGGGGCCGGGAGCGTTCCACCTCTTCCCGAGCCTGAGCCCAGAACCCCCAGAGCACCCAGGGGACCCTCCGGAGCCCCCAGGGGACCCCCCGACCCTCTCGCGGAGCCCGCCGGGTCCCAGCCCCGCCGCGGAACCTTCCGAAAAATCCGCGGTTTCTCTATGCGTCCCTTCCCCGCCGGCCGCCAGCCCAGCGCGGCAGGCAGAGCGGCACGCGCAGTTCTTCTGCCGGGGACAGGCAGAGGGGGCGCGGAGTGCGGCCAGATTGTCGAACCCCGCCGGGACCGGCGGGGACTCGCCGCCGCCGTTTGCGTTTGAAGGTACCGCCGAACTGCATGGCAAGGGCGGAAGGGAAGAGGCGGGGGGCGGAAATGCAGTCAGTCTGCTTGACAACGCATGCACGGGCGAGGGGGGAGAAGGGGCGGCCCCCGCAGTGGAGCGGGAGACCAATCAGAGCGCTCTATTCAAATTAGGTCCTTATAGGGCAAGGACCTCCCCCACCAGGAGGCGGGGGGAGCGCAGGGAGAAGGAACGGCACCACCCCCGAAGGGAGGAGCGGGGTCGGACCGAGCCCGGCTGGGATTCGGAAACCGAGAGAGCAGAATTAATACGGTTTCGAGCGAAACCAAATAAAGCTTTAAACAATATCGGGAAACGGTCGCAACACAAACTCACCGATTGGGGAAAAACAAAGACAGCTTGTAGGGACCGAGCGCCGGCAGCCCCCATGAACGCTTTCCCGGTGGGGGTTGCTGGAGCGCAGGGAAACCAACGGGGGGCATATACCCCAGTTAACCTAAGGGAAGCCAAAGCGATTTCAGAAAGAGGAGTCAATTCAGCTGTAGTACCCACGTCTGTGAACGACCTTTCTAACAATAATGATCTGTTCACTTTTGATATTACGCAAATAAGCCGCATGCTTTTTGATGGGGCAGGGCGGATACTATTTAAACAGGGGTGGCGGGACGACCGCGTTAGCCCAGGCTTCTGGGGAAAGGCAGCAACTCAGCGAGCTGTCCCCAGCCGGCACAGCTTTCCCCGGCAGCATCCTTGCTCCGATCACGCCCGAGAGGGATCTGTAGGAGCTGCGGGAAGACACCCCGATGCAGCGGCCCAGCCATGGCGACCCCCAGGGGGGCAGGAGACCCTCGTGCCCTGTGTCCTCACAGGGAGCGGTCAATTTTGCATCCCCGCTTACGGTGCAATGGCCGAGCGGTCGGACCAAACAAAGTGATTAAAAGCGTGCCGAAAGGGAAAAACGCAACCTACCCTAAAACCCTACCCACTAGAGTTAGCAAAGTCCCAACCGGCTATGCGGAAGTCTTTCAGATAGACCGTGCAGCCAGATCAGACTCAGACCCAATCCTTCGTATGTTAGAAGCTACCTTTATATCCCTGAATGAATCCAACCCTAACCTAACCGAATCCTGCTGGCTTTGCTACGATGTCAAACCTCCCTTTTATGAAGGAATTGCTTTAAACACTCCCTTCAGTTACTCCACAGCTGATGCCCCTCACCAGTGCAAATGGGAAACCCCTCGGAAAGGAATCACCCTGAGTCAAGTCACAGGCCAGGGCAGATGCTTTGGCAATGCAACACTAGCTAGGTGGAGAGGCAACGTCTGCACCAAAGTTGTCAAGCCTAACAGGAAAAACAATAAGTGGGTAGTCCCATCCGCACCTGGGATGTGGGTTTGCCAGCGGTCTGGAGTGAGTCCCTGTGTGTCTCTTGCCAAATTTGATGACTCTAACGACTTTTGTGTCCAAGTTCTGATTGTTCCTAGGGTCCTGTACCACTCAGACGAAGAGGTGTACCACCTTTTTGAGGAACCCAGCCGGCTCCACAAAAGAGAAATAATAACAGGTGTAACTATTGCGATGTTGCTCGGTTTAGGAGCGGCAGGAACGGCAACGGGTGTCTCAGCCCTAGCGACACAGCACCAAGGACTGTCCCAGCTGCAAATGACCATCGATGAGGACCTGCAAAGGATCGAGAAATCCATCTCCTTCCTGGAGAAGTCAGTCTCCTCTCTCTCGGAAGTGGTCTTGCAGAACAGGCGAGGTCTGGACCTCCTGTTCATGCAGCAAGGGGGCCTGTGTGCCGCCTTGAGAGAGGAGTGCTGCTTCTATGCAGACCACACAGGAGTCGTGAGAGACTCCATGGCAGAACTCAGAAACAGACTGGCTCAGAGGCAGAAGGACAGGGAAGCCCAACAGGGCTGGTTCGAGTCCTGGTTCAATCAATCACCATGGCTAACCACTCTGATTTCTACCCTAATAGGTCCATTGGCATTGCTGCTTCTAGCGGTTACCTTCGGACCTTGCCTGCTGAACAAGCTGGTCTCATTTGTTCAGGCCCGCCTGGAACGGGCCAACATCCTGTTCATTGGGCGGCGAATCCAACCAGGGAACACTGCCAGCCACAAGTCCTAACCTTGACTGGCGAAAACTTACTCAGACGTACCAAACCCCCTTTTCCTTATCGAACTGCAACCTTATACCTCATTTCAGTATATGACTACCTCATTCATTTGTGAAAAAGGGGGGGGAGATGTAGCAGATAGGGCCTGGCGTTCGGAAGATCTCATGATGTTACTGGAAGACAGGGCCTCTGCCCCCTTAGATAAGAAAATTAACATAGGAATGTAGCCCCCTAAACCGGATTCCTGTAACTTTCCACTTGCCCAGGTAACTTTCCATCCCATACTAACCATAGATGGTAAAGACAGACCCCCACCTGACGTAGAAGCCCCCTAGACTATAAAACCCCACGAGAAGAGAGAATAAAGGCCTTTGATCCTCCACCATATTGGTGTCCGCGTGTTTCTTAGGCCCGAGCGACCCTGGGGAAATGGGTCGCCGTGCTGTTTCCTGAAACCAGGCCGCCTGCCTTGTATCAGAAGGCAACACACCAGGGAAAATGGCTGCTCGTGTCAGTCCATCCCCTTGCCCAGAAGGCACCCACTTGTGTTTGGGCACGAGCTGCTGGCCACAGCCAGACGGGCAGCACCGGCAGCATTGGCCATCAGACGCTGGGCTGATGTTTTCATCCAGAGAGCAAGAAAAACAGCCAGAAGCACACAAGGCAACTTGACAGCATCTCTGTAAGAATGGCATTGTCCTGTGAAAGTCAATAATGGATGGTGGTTTTGTGCTGCAGATAATCACTTTTAAGCAAAAATCATTCCAGGAAGGGACAACAGCCTCTGCCTTCTGACAGATACCAAGTGTGGCCACCAATTGCTCCAGGTGCTCCTGCCAACAGCCACCTGCAGAAAAGATCACATAGACACCAAGGCACGCTGGCTTTGGCTGTCCTCTGGCAGAGATGTCCCCCGGGGCCACAGGTCTCTGTGGCAGGAGAGAGGCACCAGCATTGGCAGGCCTTGGGCATGGCAAATCTCCTTTGGCAGGGACTCTTCCACAGCTGCTGCTGCCAGCACTGCCCAGGGGACAGAGCAGCATTGGAGCTCTGGGCCACACGTTCCGTGTCTGTGTCATGCCCCTGCGAGTGTGCCAGCCACCCAGCACCAGGACTGGTCCCAAAGAGGCCGTGGCAGGGCCTGTGGAAGGCCCCGGTGCCCTTCCTGCTCTGCTGTGCTGGCAGCCGTGGGGGCTCATTCTGCTGCCCTGAGCAGGCAGAGCAGAGGAGCAGCTGCTTCTTGTTTGGGCCCTTGCTAAAGTTCCTGCTGGGCTGTGTCTTCAACACTTGGGGCAAGGTCTTGCCTGCAAGCTGGGGCAGTTTGGGTGGGGTAGGGGTGTCCCCAGGGCACGTGGAGGTGTGTCCTGGGGCTCTCTGTGACACAATGCACCGTGGTCATCGTGGGATGGAAAGGGACAGAGTGTGCAAGGGTGACCCTTTGTGACACACCGTGACGTAGGTGCTGGCGGCGCCACGGCCACGCCACAGTGCTGGGTGCACGCGACGGGACAGGACGGGACAGAGCAAGGCTGTGAGGAGCCCCCGCACAGCCAGCTCGTTCCTTGCTGACCCGGAGCTTTTCCGAGGCGTTCCCTGTGCAGGTGACCTCGAGGCCAGGCTGCGGGACTCGGGGACGTGGAATATTTCCCAAGCGTCTGCCATCCCTGCGGCCGGTGCCCTCGAGGACAGACTGCAGACTTGCAGTCCTATTTCCTTCTTGAGACTTCTCTCTTGCTGCTGCCCTCGAGGACAGACTGCAGGACTTCCTGTCCTGTAGCCTTCCCGAGGCTCCTCTGTTGCAGGTGCCTTCAGGGCACGACTGCAGCACTTGCTCATCTTCAGCCCTTCCGAGGCCTTTCTGCTTCAGCAAGCACTCCTAACTGCAAAGAGTGACATGGAGCAGAGAGCCCCCAGCGTGCCCAAGCTGGCCTGGCTGGAGGAGGAAGAGGCTGGAGCTACCTCAGCACAGCAGCCTGAAGAACTGGAGCAGTTCCAGCTGCTGCAGGAGCGTGAGTGTCAGAGCTGGGCCGAAGGGCTGGTGCCTGTAGCCAGCTTGGCCCCGCCCCATCCCATCCCATCCCATCCCATCCCATCCCATCCCATCCCATCCCATGCCCGGGAACAGCCGCCTCCCAAAGCGCCCCCGGGGAGCTCGGGAGCAGACCAGAGCTCTGCCAGTCAGCCCTGGGAGAGGTTTGCCCGCCCGGCCCAGGAGCAATGGTGCCTTTTTCTCCCTGCCAGGGAGATGCGCCGTGTCTCCATCATCTGGTGTTGCAGCATGGCATCCGGCCTCTTTGAGCTGCTCAGCCAAGGCGTTTCAGACTGGGAAATGCCTGCCCTGGCCTTCCTGGTGGAGGTGAGCCCCATGGCCAGCGCTGCCTGGCTCAGCTGCCTCCCACCCCTCTGCCCTCTCGTAGCCGCAGCTGCCTGAGACGCTGCCCGTGCCCTGTGCTGCTGCCTTGGCTCGGCCCTGTGCACTTCTGAGCTCCTGCCAGCTGGGCACCTCTGTGCCTGCTCTGTGCCTTGCAGCTCCTGGATTGCCTGGACTTGAGCCAATGCGCTGAACAATTCCTGGAGATCCTGACAAGGCACCTGCAGAGCCAGTCCAGGCAGATGCGTCGCGTGGCACTCCGAGGCCTCGTGGTGCTCACCTCGATGGTGAGAAGGAGGCAGCAGCTGAAGCTGTGCTGGCAGCGTGGGGCTGGGGCAAGCAGCCCCCTGGGCTTAGCTGGGCTTTGGCAGCTGTGGCAGCTGCTCCCAGCTCTCCAGGCTCGCTGTTCAGCTGCCTGAGTGCTTCGGGACAGGCCTTCGGCCTCTGAGCCCTGCAGCAGCAGCAGCAGCAGCGTGGGGTTGCCCAGCCTTGTTTTGCACACAGGATCCGAGCATGTACAGCCTGACCGAAAACCTTGTGAAGCTACTCTGGGATAGGGATGAAGACATCGTGGAGAAGACCCTCATTGTGTTCATCCTCCTGATGCTGCAGGAAGACCTGGCAATAGCCAGCCCCATCGCCCTGCAGCTGGCTGAGGCGCTCCGGCACCTCTTTGACTATGTGAGGCTCTGTGCCCCCAGCCACGGGCACTTGGGTACTGCCTTGGGCCTGGGCACAGGGGGCCTGGAGCAGTGGATGTGGAGAGCTTTGGCTTCCTTTCCAACAGGACAACAGCCTTGTGCAGCTGCTCTCCATTCGCCTCTTCCAAGACGTGATTGCCTTGGTAGTGGCAAAGGGAGAAAAGCCCCTGAAGAAGCCTGTGAGCCAGAGCCTGCTCCCACTCTTCTTCCACTGCCACGATGAGAACCCGTGTGTGGCACAGGTGAGGCCTCCTGGGTGTCCCCATGGAAGGGGGCTCAGCTGTCTCCCCAGCCCCTGGCACCTGATGGGCTCCAGCCTCCTCCCGGCCCTGGCACAGAGATGCGGCTCCTGTGCCCTGGGCTGCGGTGCCACCTCTGACTCTCTGCTGCTCTGCAGGCCTCTCGGGAAACGCTGCTTTCTGCAGTGAGCTTCCTGAAGAGGAAGGATCTCAAGCAGCTGCTGCAGACGGATCAAATGTGGAGATTTGCTGAGTGCTTGGTAAGGACAGCCGGGAATGCCCAGCCCAATCGCTGCAGCAGCCGCCTGCCCACGGCGCCCAGTCTGTGGGGCTGGCAGCTGTGGCCCCTGCCCAGTGCCGCACGCAGGGGCACCGGCCTGCGCCCCACACGCCGCTCCCTTCCCTGGGCCGTGCGGGCTCTGCTCCAGGCTCCTCTGGCCCCGAGGCCGGTGCCGACCGAACCCCGAGCCAGCCGGGCTCTGCTGCGGGGCGGCACCGCGGCTCGCCGGGCCCTGTGCCCCGTGCCGAGCCCGGCGCCTGCGGCTGCTGGCTGGGCCTCGGGGCTCTGTGGGCAGGGGGAGCAGCGCCGGCCGTGGGGAGCGCCCAGCCCAGGGGCAGGGCCTGCATCAACCCTTTCCCTCCGTGCCCTGCCGCTCTCTGCAGCTGGCAGAGGACAGGAGCCGAGCGGCCGAGCACCTGCGCCTGGCCCTGCCGTACCTGCGGAGCGCACAGGAGCCCCTGAGAGAGGCGGCCGTCAGGTTCATGGGTGAGCGCCAAGCCCGGCTCCCTCCCCGGCCCGCCCCATTGCCGCAGCTCGGCCCCGGCCCCGCCTGCTGTGCCGGCAGCAGGATCCGGGCGCGGGCATGGGCAGCCCCCGCTGGCCTGGGCATTGCTGCTGCCGCCCTCTGGCAGCCGTGCCCTGGGGCGGCAGCGTGCGCCAGGGGCCCGGGCTGAGCCCTGCCGGGCCAGCAGGGCGTGAGGCCTCAGGGCTGGCAGCGCCCGTGGGCGGCAGCTGTGCCTCTGAAGGCAGGACACGCTCTGTGCTCCCCAGGGATGGCCGGGCGCTACCTGACAGGGCAGCAGCCGCACTTCCGCATCATCTGCAGCGGTGAGTGAGGCCCGCGGGCTCTCGGCGGGGGCTGCCGCTGGCAGCTGCGTTCCCTGGCCCGCCCGCCGACGGCTCCGCTCCCTGCGCGCCCCAAGGGCAGCGGGGCCACAGCGCAGACACCTTGCAGGGGCCTGCGGGACATTCCTGGCCAGCAGCTGCCAGCTCGTCCTTCTTGGCTCCTGCTTCCTCCAGGCCGTGCCAGCAGCTGCGTGGCACGGACGAGGCTGGAGGCTCTGCCCAGCTCCCCGCAGATCCAGCCCCTGACTGTGCCTCTGTTTCTCTCTCTGCAGCCCTTCAGGACATGACGGATGACAGCAGCCCTGCCATCTCATGCCTGGCGCTTCAAGCTCTGCACATCCTTTTAGCTGTACAGAGTGTTCCCTCCTCCCGGCTCCAGAGGATGCGGGACCAACTCCGCCGCCTCTGGCAGTCGCGGCCTTTCCTGTGTGCCCGTGGCTGAGTGTCCTGCCGCGGCGCTGTGGAGAACTGATCCGGGAGGCTGCGTCTGCTGGGGCCGCCTGAGCCTGCGGGGAACACCTCTCCTCTGCCAGCACTTCCTTTCCCTCCACCCACTAGAGGAACATTAAATTGCTGTTGTTGGATAGCCGGGTGTCCAGCAGCTTTCTCTTGGTGCACAGTGTCTTCAGGCCAATGGGGAAGAGGGGAAACGCTGCTTGGTCTGCGCAATTTGCCCGAGCGTGCGGTGCGGAAGGGAAAGTGGCCAAACGCCCCTTGGCCTTTGGTGGGTCCTGCAGGAATGTTTTTGTTGCTGCATCAAGTCTTCTGGAGCTGGGAGAACAAGTGTGTTCCGTGTTGTGAGAGTCTGTCTGAAATATCCCTCATCTGCCTTACGATTGTCATGGAGAGAGACCACCAAAAAATTAAAACCCCCGTTTGCTGATCCGGTGGCCGAGAAAGTCATGTGCCTGAGGCCTGAAAGTGTTGCTAAGTTGCTGTTTTCACAGATGTTGTTTGTTATACGCTGCACTGAGCTCACAGGGCATCCTGCCCTTTTGCACAATAGCTCTGGAATCCTCCCTACCTCTCAGCCTGGCTGGTTTGAGCTTTAGGGTGGTCCCCTCCTCCAAGAGAAGACCACTCATAACCACTGTGACAGACAAGTAGAGATGTAAGAAACCTCTTCATCAAGGGACTGAGACATGAAATCCCTATGTGAGAAGGCCCCTCTCACCTTCTTCCGGAGACTGGGACTGAAAGCCCCAACTCGGGGGAGGTGTACAGGGCGAGGAAGGAAAGCTGCCCAAAGCAAGATGGATGTTGCAGGTGTAGGCAGTGGACAACGAAAACAATGACTCTCGCCTGCTGCCAAACTTGGACTGTGTGTATCCTTATTTCCCACCCCCCTGAAGATACAATAAACTACCTTTGTTTCGGCTGCAAAATCCATCCCACTTGCCCCAATGAAAAAGAGTATATTTGGGGTCCAGATGAACTGGGTCTCTGAGACCTCCCCGACGTAACAGCGGATCCTTGACTGGACTGGACCAAAGGACTTCGTCTCTACGTTTGGTAGCTCTATCCCCTCTCTCTTTTGTCTCTCTCTTCCCCCATCTTTTTCTCTCCCTTAATCCCTCTATCGCATTTTGCTGTGGTCATTCAATAAAGGTGCATTTGTTTCGATTATCATTGCAAACCCCTTTGTACCGTGTTGGTTCTTTTTGCAGCCTAAGATCAAATCCATGAACCATCACGAAACACGTCTGTGAGGATGGATCGTGACACCCCCCGAGGACCCCTCCCCAAATTCCCCCCAAAGCCCCCCCAGCACCCCCAGACCCCGCTAAAACCCCCTCAAGTTCCCCCCAGACCCTCCCCAAATCACCCCCAAACCTCCTCAAGACCCCTCCCCAAATTCCCCTCACGACCCCTCCAGGACCCCTCACCTGTCCCTGCGCCTCCTCAGCAGCTCCCGGAGCCCCCCGTCCTCTCCCAGCGCCTCCCCCGCTCTCTCCAGCGCCTCCCGCAGGACCCGCCCGAGCCCGGGGCAGCTCCCGGGGGTCCCTGAGGGGGTCCTGGCGGGGCGGGGGGGGAGAGGGGGCGCCCGCTCCATGCCCCGCCCCGGGGTCGGGGGCGCTGCTTTGGAATCGGCTCTGATTCGTCGGAGCAGGGCGGGGAGGGCGGGAGTTGTTGTGGGGAGACGCCCGGTGATTGGTTGGTTTCGTACAGGGTATGCTGATTGACAGGAGAAGGTGGGGGAGGCGGGCTTTGCCGAGGGAAGACGCCCGGTGATTGGTCAGTTCAGGTCGAGAGAGGCAAGAGTAGCTGAGAAGAGGAACGCTGTGATTGGTTTGTTAGGGGTGAGAGGCGGGCGTGTCTGAGGGGAGGCATGCAGTGATTGGTTGGATCGGTTCACAGAGAGGCTGGTGATCCTGAGGGCAGACCCGCGGTGATTGGATGGTTTGGAGCAGGGCGCGCTGGTATTGGTTAGGAAAAGTCCGGTTTTTTAAGGGAACGTTCCCGTTTTTTGGGGGGGAAAACTCTCGGAGTTTTAAGGAAAAATTCCCGATTTTTGCAGGAGAAACATTCGCGGAGCTTTTGACCCCACGTGGCCCCAAATAACTCAAATAACGCCAAAACACTTCAAAAAAACCCTAAATAACCCCAAACAATACCTAAAAATCCCCCAAATAACCCCAAACAAATCCAAATAACCCCAAAAAACGAAAAAAACCTCCCCCAAGTAAAAGCCAAAAAACCCCAAATTATATCAAGCACACCGAAAAAAACCCCGAATATACACCAAAATTAACCCCAAGAACCCTAAATAATTCCAAATAAACCCACATAAACTCAAATAAACCCAAACACTAATACTTCCAAATAAACTCAAATAATTCCAAATAACCCCAAATAAACATGAATAAACCAAGTAAAAACCAAGATAAACGCCAAATTGTCCATTAATAACCCCAAAAAAACCCCAAACAAACCCTAAATAAACCCAAATAAACCCCAAGTAACCCCAGTTCCTCCTGTCCCCACCCCAAAACAGATCCCGACCAATCGGAACGCGCGACACTGACGACGATCCATCCACTTGCTGGGCACAAACTCAGAGCACTGGCCCCGCTCAGTGATTTTCAGCCAATCAGCGCCCGGCCCAACTCTGACTCATCACTTGCCAGCCACACACCAAGGCCTCTCTTTGCGGTAAATACTCAGAGACCAGGCGGGGTCATTTCCAGCCAATCAGAGC
The DNA here is from genome assembly GCF_047830755.1 of Zonotrichia albicollis. Classification (NCBI taxonomy): domain Eukaryota; kingdom Metazoa; phylum Chordata; class Aves; order Passeriformes; family Passerellidae; genus Zonotrichia; species Zonotrichia albicollis. Next base: position 4,376,390 of record NC_133849.1, read on the forward strand.
GCGTCTCGCTGATGACTCATCAGTTGCCGGCAGCGGAATTTGGGGAGGGGGGGAAAGGTGACCCGGGGGATGGGCTGGGGACCCCAAATAATTCCAAAACGGGGTCGGGAGCTCAAAACAGAGCAGGAGGGGCCTGAAGCCCCCAAAACCAAACACGGGGAGGGGATTAGGGAAATGATTGGAAAGGGGAGGGAGAGCGGTGAAAAGAGGGTCGGGACCCCAAAATTGAGCTGGAAGGGGATGAGGCCCCCAAATTGAGGTGGGAGGGGAATGGGACCGCCAAATAAGGCTGGGATAGGTATGGGGTCCCAAAACTGAGCTGGGAGAGGGATGGGACATCCTAAATTGAGCTGGGATGGGGGTGAGACCCCAAACAGGATGAAGCAAATTTTGTTCCTAGGATATGTAAATGAGTTTATGGATATGCAAAAAGTCTATGAATATGCAACAGGCTGATGTCATGGAAGACAAGGACCAAAGGTTGTTATGGCCACCAAGACGCCCCAGATATTTTCGGGGACACCCCTTAATTAACCTGGTTTTAATTACATCAGCCTATTACATATTCATAGACCCTCATGCATAACCATAAACTCATTTACATATTTAATGAACTTTTTATATGGCCCATCTTTTGATTACTACTACTACTACTAACAATAACAATAACAATAATAATTTGAAATTAAGGGGCTCTCAGGAAAAGATATGGGATTAGAAATAACAGTTCTTTATTAGGAAAAACTAAAAATACAAATACAGTAGTACAAACAAAAAAACAACAGTTACAGAGTCAGAATGCTCCAGGAATCCAGTGAAAAAGTTTGATCCTCGGGGAATCCAGTGGGAAAAGGGCTGATGCCTTGGGAATCCAGTCGAAAAGAGCTGATCCTCTGCAAATCCAGTGGGAAAAGCCTGATCCTTGAGGAATTCAGTGAAAAATGAGGCTGATCCTTTGGAATCCGGTAGGAATAGGGCTGATCCTTTGGGAATCCATTTCTTATCCCCCAAAGAGAGGGCACAAGAAGGCCCGTGGAGTTTTTATAGGGTATCCCAAGGGTGGAGTTGGGGTTTGGGTCAGGGGAGGAGTTCTTATCAACACAACAAGGGTGAGATCAAATACCTGCCTCTTAGCAACAGCAGCACTCCACACAGAAAACATCCCCAAATCCTAAATTACCTCTAAAACAACAGAGAAATTATGGAACTTCAGATATATTCAATCAATTTCCTTAATTTAACCCAGTTTTGGGTGTTTTTAAAGGATGAAGGTGAAGTAGAGGGAAATTAAGGCCAAACCAAAAGGCGAAGCAGCCAGGTGTGTTCCCAACATGGATCTCAGGGAATGTGAGTGACCAGGGCTGTGCCCAAAGTGCCTCCTCCAGTGGGGGATGGAGCTGGAGCAGCGCACGAAGCTCTGCCCGCACTCGTGGCACTCGCAGGGCTTCCCTTAGTGGTGCCTCCGTTGGTGTTGGGTCAAGTGAGAGCTGCTGTAGAAGCTCTTCCCACACTGGGGACACTCGTAGGGCCTCTCTCCAGTGTGGATGCGCCGGTGGATGACGAGGGTGGAGTTGCGGTTGAATCCCTTCCCACAGTCGGGGCAGCGGAAGGGCCTCTCCTCTGTGTGAATCCGATAGTGCCGGAGGACACTGGAGCTGTTCTGAAACCTCTTCCTGCATTTATCACACTCATAGAGCCTCTCCCCTGTGTGGATGCGCCGGTGGGTGATGAGGGTGGAATTGTACTTGAATCCCTTCCCGCAGTCGGGGCATTGGAAGGGCCTCTCCTCTCTGTGACTTTGATAGTGCCGGAGGAGAATGGAGCTGGTTGGAAACCTCTTCCCACACTTGGAACACTCGTAGGGCCTCTCTCCAGTGTGGGTCCTCTGGTGCCTGATCAGGTGAGAGCTCCAGCTGAAGCTCCTCCCACACTCCCCACACTCGTAGGGCTTCTCCCCAGTGTGGATACTCTGGTGCACATTCAGGCGGCACTTCCACCTGAAGCTCTTCCCACACTCCACGCATGTGTGGGGTTTCTCCCCATCATGGAGCTGCTCATGGAGCACCAGCTCCGAGCTCTGGCTCCGTCTCCGGCCGCCTTCCCGGCCCAGGCTGGCTGTTTCCCCCTCAGATCCCCGCTGGCTGCGTTTGCAGCCCCTCCTCGTGCGGCATCTCTGGGGCTTTTCCTCCCCGTTGGCTTCCTGCGCCGTGGAGCCGCTCAAAACGGCCTCTTCCACCAGGTTCTGCCGCGGGCATTTGTCCTCCCTGCTCTCCATGCTCAGCTCCTGCTCTGGGGAAGGAATGACAAGGACAGGATGGGATTTGCCTCCGTGCCACAGGAGAGGGCAAGGAGATCCCCCAGGGCTGAGCTGCAGCCGGGGCCGTGCTGGGCTGGGAGATGGAGCAGCACAGAGGGGAAAGGGGCACTGACTTCCTCCTCACCTGCCTCAGTGTCCCGGGGCATCTTCCTCTTCCTCGCAGCCTCCTAGGCCTGGGCAATGGGAAATCCTGGTTTGGAGAAAACAAGGGATGAGAGCCTTTGTAGGAGCATCAGGGGGTAGGACGGTCGGGACAGACGGAGACGAGAGAGCTCTGCAGCCAGGGCGTGGAACTTGCGGTTTATTGCAAAGGGCCTGGGTGCAGGGCCCTGCCTGGAGCTGCCAGGCACAGCTCGGAGCAGGCCCGAGAGAAGAGAGGGGTAGAGAGGGTGAGAGGGTAACAGAGTAAGAGGAGAAGAGTGTAAGAGAGTAAGGGTCCCGTTACAATACAACAGATCTTCTTCTGTGTTAAATATTCTATTTCTCACTAACCAATCTAGTACAAGATACAAATCCTATAGCATTTACATACAGCCTGTAAAAATCATTACATCACTATACTGTGTTACACTTTAAACCCTAAAAACTCCTCTTTGGACCCCTTCTGCTGAGCCAGTATGGTCTGCTCTGACCCTTGGATCTGCCTGCAAGCAGAGGGAATTGTTTCATCAAAAGGGGATTACCTTCAGTGGGGCCACACCATTGTTTTCCAGTTGTTCACTAACTAAGGTATCTCAGATCTTGCTTTCATTTCAATCTTCCTTATAGTTTTTATTTTCACAAAATCTTTTGCCAGACAATCCTATTTAGAAGGCTTTCCTGTTTCATCGTCCCCAAAACACACTGAGTTTGAAGGTCCCTCTGCCCAAGTCCATCTCTACAAGTCATTTGTGGAGAGCCTGGTTCAAGCATTGTTTAAAGAAACAGGCCATGAAGGTACTCAGCTGAGGGAAAAATAGAAGCCTGCTGTAAAGCAGCCTTTCCCAGGCTTGATTCTGTAAATAATTACGGTTCTCAGCCACCTTTTATATGAACAACAAGATTCTCAGACCGTTCTGTCCTTGGCTGCTACTGGGAACAGACAGCCAGTCTGGGAACATATATGAAGGTTTTGAGAACCTTTCATATCAAGGTGGGAACACTGATCTTGGTTTCAGTAAACTAACTTCAGGTATTGTAAACAAAAGGAGGAGCTGAAGTTTTCTCTACAGCCTATCAGGAGCTCAGATTTTGCAATATGCATGAAATGAATTAACACTGTTATAAAAAGTGCCTGATTGATGAATAAAGTGGAGTCGATGCTGAACAATGACAGTTGGGTCTCCCCCTCCATCTTCAATAGTCACTGGCCATCAGGGCTCCACAAAAACCTCCCAAACACCAAGATTCAGCCCTGAAAAAGCCTCCCAGGAGTTCCCCGTCCCTGGTCCCTCCCCTCTGGTGTGTGGAGGTTCCCCCCTGTCCCAGCTGCTGGGGTCACGCTTGGATTGAGGGTCCCCCTTCTCCTCGGTGCCCGCCCTGCCCAGGCTGCTGGCAGTCCCAGCAATGCCAAAAGCTCCCCCCGCTTCGCTCTCCCCATTTCGGGATGCCGGGGCTGTTTGGGCTCCCGGGCTCCCTTCTCCCCTCATTCTCTGCTCTGGGCTGTGAATGAGACGAGGGCTGGTTGTCCCAGACCTGCCAAGTGAGTGCTGGAGTCTCCCACGCTGCGTTTACGACTTTCCTCGAGGGAAGCAGCCAGTAAAGAGACACAGCGAGTGAGAAGAGGAGTGAGAGAATCCCCCGGGGTAACTGGGACTGGGTCTCAGAGAGGGGCTGGACCCCTCAGAGCAAGGGAGCAGAGGAGTTTCTGAGCCCAACCCACTAGGAAACGGGACAAAATGGGCTCCTAAAAGTTCTGTTGGTTTGAGGGATAAGAGAGCCCAAGAGCATCCAGAATTAAAACCTGCTGGCTTGAGGAATTAACATTCCAAGAGCATCCAGGGTTGTGCAGAATTCTGCTGGATTGAGGATATGCTCAAGAGCATCTGGGGTTGGGCAGCACAGCTGGGTTGAGGGATATCCAAGAGCACCAGGGCTGGCCAGAAACACCTAAACTTGTAATAGGTGATGTGAAAGTGTAGTATATGGTAGAGATAATTCATGCTACTAGTGTATAAAATATTGTAAAATCCACATTATGTCTCTTGACCATCCTGGCCAGGAGCAGTGTCTTATTCATATACATTTAGTCCCTGGACTTGGTTGAGATAAACATCGGGGTTTTTAATGAAAGAATAGAAGCTTCCAGGGCGATAATCGCTGGCTTCCCCCGGGTCACCAGGTCCAGCCAAGAGTGATTAACGCCTCGACATTACAGCCACCACAATGATCCACAGCCCCACCCTGACGCATGTGAATGCTGACTTCCCCAGAGTCTACTGACAACATCAGATACCGGGACTGAGTCTTTGTCCACCTCTGCACATGTAAAGCCAAGGTTATGCATGGGAAGAGACACAAAGAACATTCAGTCATCTCTGCCTCGAGAAGAATAAACTGTAAAAGAACTCGCTGTGTCAGGCAGCATTTGTGAACAGGGGGAGACTCTGACATTCGCAGGTCAGATCCGTATTCACCCAGCACCGAACCCGGGCTCGACGCTGACCCTTGGCTGTGGTGGTTTTGACAACCGAACTTCAGTCTCTGAGACAAATTAATAAATCTTTGCTAAATTTTCTTATAAGTTTGGCTCTCGATTTGATCATTCATAACAAAAGCTACCTTATTGTTGTCTTGTTGTGTGTGAGAGTGAGTCACACACAAAATCAGCCCTTCCCGGGCGGGTGGGAAGGGGGGCTGTGGAAAGAGGAGTGTGTGACCCACAAATAAGCCATTGTTCTCCTGGCGTGTGGGGGCTGTGGCATAAGGTACAGGTGACCTGCAAACGGGCCATTGTCCCCAGGGCCTGTGAGGGGGCCGTGGCTAAAGAGTGTGAGTGACACACAAATCAGCCCCACAGGGGAACGGCACCGGAGGCAGCAGAGTCAGGGCCCTCCCAGGAGGCCCGGAGATACTGAGACCCAGAGGCCACCCCAAGGCCAGGGGGGGCACAGGGACCCGCGATTCTCTGTCAACAGGGATCCACTCTGTGTCCTGAGGGCGGGAAAGAATGTGTGGAAGGGAATGGGAAATAAAAGTGAGTGAATGTAGATGAATGAAAGTACAGGTAATGTATATTCTGTATTTTAACCTTCACTGTATCTCCTTGGAGGGAGGTATATTGTACTGAAAGTAGTGTGAGAAAAAAGTTTTTTATTTTTGTGTGTGTAGTTGAAAGAAAAGTGGTATTTAGGTTGTTAGTGAAATTGAAAAACAGAGGAAGAAGATGAATAGATAAGATCTTGAAAATGAGACAGAAAACCAGTAAGTTGGATACAGGGGGAAAAAAAAGAAAAAAAACTGGTCCTTTGGGAGTTATGTTTGCTAACAGAGATACAACTCCTTGCAAAAGGAGAAAATACAGGGTATGTAGTGGTTGATGGGAAAAACATGCAAACTATGGAAAAAGGGAAATTAACCTTAAACTAGTAAGCTCAAACTTGTGAATTATATACTTTTAAAAGAGCACTAGAATATTTAACACCATATAAAGGAAATATATATACTGATTTAAGGTATGCCTTTAGAGTAGTACATACCTTTAAAAAATCTGGAAAGGAAAATATTACTTAATTCAAGAAGAAAAGGATTAGTACATGAGTAACTTATTTTAGAGGTTTTGGAGGCATTAAAATACCTAAAAGAGATAGCTATAGAAAAAAATTAAGGAACCCCAAAAGGGAAAGACCCCAGAAACAAGAGGAAATAATTTGGCAGATCACAAAGCTAAGGATGCAGCAGAAAATGGAGCTGAAAGAGTTATGTTAATATTAACTCCAAACGAGGAAAAAATGGAAATTCCAAAGTTTAGGTTAGCAGAGAAAAAAGAATTAAACAAGACAGGAAGTGAACAAGATAAATCAGGGAAATGGAAACTTCTTGATGGAAGACAATTACTTAATAAAATGTGCTTACTAGGAAAATATTAGAAGACATGCATCAGAAAACCCACTAGGTACTCAAGCTTTCTGTGATCATTTTTTAAGGAGCTATGCATGCACTGGGATTTTTGGAGTAGCAAAGCAAGTAACTGAAAGAGGCTTAATTTGCCAAAGGATAAAAAAAAGGTGATGAGAAAAACAACATTAGGAGGTCGTGAGTTAGCTCGTCCACCATTTCAAAGTATCCAAGAAGAAGTTGAGATTTGTTAGGCTGTGGATTTATTTGTAAAGTAATCCCGTTCAATCGTGTAGAAAAGAGAATATGCCATATGTTAGACAGAGGATTTTAGGAGAATAAAAGTCTTAAAAGTATCAGAAACAACCGAGACAAAACAAGAAAAGAAAAAGGGGAAATAAAATGAAGGGGAAGAAGAGGAAAAATAAGAAAAAGAGTGGGATCCTCTGCAGGTCTTGCCCCCTCCGTTCGCGGCCCAGGCGCCTGTCCCGGGTCCCGGCTCGCTGCCCGCCTCAGCTCCGCCTGCCCCGCTTTCCATCCCAGGTGCGGCCTCACTGCCCAGGGCAGCTCCACCTGCCCCGGCGCTCTCGCTTAATTTGTGTGCCCTGCTCCCACTGCCTGGCCCACGGCCGCTCTGCCGCCCATGCTGGGCAAGATGGGGGTTGCTCTGTCCTGCCGCCTGCTCCGAGCTCACCGCACCCACCGCACCCAGGGGGGGTCCCAGCCATCCCATCCCCGCCTGCCCTGCCCGTGCCACCTGCGCTGGGCACCGCCGCTGCTGCCGGGCTCTCCCACCTGCCTTTGCTCTGCCGGAGCTGCCGGATCAGCCGCCATCAGCCATGTGGGGGCTGCCCACGCTTCGCCTCGGGCTCCACGGGAAGATTTCCCTCTGCCGATTCCGGCAGCAGCAGACCCTACCCACACTCCCACCGAGCCTCGGCGGGATATCCTCCCCTGACCCCGTCCTGCTCTGAGTTACGTCCCCTTCGTAACCACAGCCCCGGCTGTTCAGGGAAACTCTCTCTCTCTACAGGAATCACCTTATCGAAACACTAGGAGCTCAGTTAAAAGGCAGCCCTCTCCAAATTCTTTCCCAAAACACAGGAGAAAGGCCATAGAAGGTAAAAAAGTGAAAGAGTTCGATGAAGGGATTGCTCTATTTCCGTTCAGAGAGGTTCCCATGGGAGGGATGCGCTGCCCCGCCCCGCGGGAGCCACCAGCGCCCCTGCCGGCCGTGCCCGGAACTGCACCCAAGGGGAAAGCGCCGCAGCCCAAAGGCCGGGACTGGCTCCGGGCTCTGTTTGCTGTCAGTGCCGCAGCTGTTGCTGTTTCTTTGCTTTATTATACACACTAGTAAAGAACTGGTATTTCTACTCCCATATCTTTGCCTGAGAGCCCCTTCATTTCACTAGTCTAAAAATTAACAGGGAGGGGGTTTGCATTCTCCATTCCAGGAGAGGCTTTTTCTGCCTTCCCGAGCAGACACCTCTCTTGTAAAGCAAGACAAGCACCCACAGGCACTGAGGGGGCTGCAGGAGGGGCACAAGAAGGCCCTGCAGCACTTGGGCACAAAGGCACAGCAGGTGAGTGCAAGAAGGGAGCAGCAAAAGGCCAAGCTGAAGGCAAAGGCCAGGGCACAGTTCCTACAGCCCCTGAGGGATCAACCCCAGGGCCCAAGGGGGCCCCAGCACCCAGGGCACGGCTCGGCCACAAGCACCTGGCAGAGGCATTGCCCTCCTCGGCAGGGGAGAGCCCACCCAAACAGCCCCTGGCAAGGAACCAGGGCTCCAGCTGCAGGGCACAAGGACACTGCAAGCACAGACAGCAGCACCCTCAGCACCAGCAAGTCCACCCCTTGATGGACATGGATTGCCAGGGCTGTCACAGCTCCCATCACACCAGGGACCCTCCACACTGCAGCCCTTGAGAACATTCAGGGTGGGTCTGCATTGAGAGGAGGCATTTCCTGATGGACACAGGGGCCTCTCAATCCACTCTGAATCTTAGACCTAAAGGGGAAAATAGTAAAGAATATTTAAATTTTTAAGGGAATGAATGGGAAAGATGAGCAGATATGATTTGTTCAACCATTATTAGAAGCTGTGGGGGATAGGTTTGAATAACATTAATTTCTTTTTCTTCCTCCTGTGATTGTAATTAACTAGGAAGGCCTTTGAGAGCTGGATTTTAATACTGTAAAAGGGAAACAGAGGCTAGTTCTGCTCTACCTGTGTGTGAAAAGATGACAAGGCCGATGCTGAATGAACCCAGAAGTGTGGGCAGTCCCAGGGATATAGGGAAAATTAGATTTGGAGCCTCTACAAATTCCTTTAGAGCAACCAGGACAAGTGGTTTCTAAAACCAATACCCTGTTCCAAGAGAGGGAAGGAAGGGCTCACAGCCTAGTACTGAGTCCCTGTTTAAGGCAGGGCTTCTGGAGCAAAGGATGTCTCCCTACAACACTCCTATCCTACCAGTCAACAAACTGGATGGATGGACAGAAGGAAGAAACACAGAATTTTTCAGTATTAAAATGAAGGTTACCTGAGGTGGCTGGCCTGGGCCTTCCAGACAGGGAAAAAGACTTTGAATTACAGGTGGATGTTAAACAGGGTCTTGCCAAAGGAATTCTTGTGCTAAAATGTCTAACCCTACATAGGATATCCTACAGTTCAATTTTGGCATCAAGTTAAAGCTCTGACAACCAAAAGAGCTTCTACATGGATGAGCAGGGCTCGGTTATTACAGTATGAATCTTGTTCAATGGCACAGGAGGATTCAGAATTGAGTACAGGGCAAGGGTTTAACCCAGCCTCCTGTTTGAACAGCCTGGAGAGGGGCTGGCAAGGAACCCAGGACTGCACTCAAGGGACAGAGCTCCAGACCCAGGCTGGGACAGATTGATGATGGGACATTCCTGGCCTGAGGGAGAAAATGTGTTTGTGGATGGCTCTGCAAGGGCAGAAGGGAAAAGAGCTACAAGACAGGCTGTTATTAAGGAAGGGGAATCAGACACAGCGCAGGTCACCGCCCCATGCTCAGCTCAACCCGCGCAGCTCTGGGTGCCTGTGAGAGCCTGGCACTGAAATGCCCTGAGCAGGAAGGCTTCAATATCTTCTGCTGACACCATGGCACCTAACAAGGGGGGCAAAAGCAATTCTCACTGCTTCAGCAACCACTGGAGCAGATATCAAGGCATATTCTCCCACAGCAAGCTGGGCTGGCACACAGCCTGCCCTGGCACTCTGCTGCTGCCAACACCCAGCCAGGACATCGGCTCCTGCCTAAGGAGTGCAAAGCAGCACCACTGGTGGCCAAGGGGCCCATGCCAAGTGTCCCTGAGGCCAGAAACAGCCGCCAGCACAGCTCAACACGGGGGGACCCCTCAGCCTGGCCTCAAGGGCTCTGAAGCCCCGGAGATTTGCACTTCCCGCCTGCAGCAGGAGGATGGGAGGCCGCCCCTGAGCCTGCCCTGAAGGCAACGCAGCAGCAGCCAGGGCTCCACAGCGGGCCAAGCCCCTGCGCCTGCCCACAGATCCTCGCCTGGAATCCTCTGCAATCCTGGCCACCCTCCTCTGCCATCTCCAGCCACCGGGGCCAAGCCTTGCTGCCACTGCTGCAGCTTCAGCGCTGCCTGGGCCTGCACTGCCACAGCTGCTGGGGAACACCAGGGCACAATTCCACTCTGGGGCTCACTGACACCCACACTCTGGGCTGCCTGCCATTGCACTGCTGCAAAATGTACCGAGTTTGGTTCTTTTAAACCTTATTTCTCTGCTCAGGCTTGGTTTTCTCTGCCTTGGGGAAAGGAATTTTAAAGGTTTTATTTAAGGGGTGTTACACCACTCAATGGAGATGAGTTTAACACCTGAACAGAATGGGAACAGCACAAAAGACACCCACAGAGATAACGACCAGCAACAAAACATCAACATTGCCCAGCAGCAAACAGCAACCAACAGCTACCCCAGACACTGCCTGGGCACAGCTGGAGACACCTGGGCTGGAAAAGGCTGAGAAGGAAATCCAGGAGTGTGGAGACCAAATTTACATCAGAGGGGAAGGAATCCGGGTCCAACAGGAAACCAAATACTACAAACTTACACAACTTGGAAGCAATGAACATAAAAGCAATGGATTTATATTGGTTTGGACTACATAAAGTTTAGGAAAAATCGAGTAAAACTCACACGCCATGGAATGATTTTCTCTGCACAGTCGGGCTAGTTGTGAAAGAAATTATTTCTGTTGTGCATCCTGGCCAGAACCAAGGAATGCCTTGACGCTCTAACACTATAGAGATTCTTGGAGAGTTTTTGTTTTTCCTGCAGTTTTGGTGACAAAATTACAACATGAGAAAAATTTTTCATAATATTCCCACTTTATATTGTCAGGTAGGTTTGAGACAGAAGTGTAAGAATCAACTTTTGGTCTGGGTTTTTCCACGTTCTCCTTTATGTTGCATTTTGCAAAATCGAAGAGATTTAACTGTAATACTTTGAACATAAATAGTTAATACTTTTTTTTTAAAAAAGCAGATTCTGAGGGGCCACATGTGACTCACCAGATGGCTGCCCTGGAAGAGAAGCTCCATTCCAGGCAGCCTGCAGAGGAGCTTTAGAAATGCAAATGAACACTGCTGGGCAAAGTGTGGACAATGCACCTGGGTCTCTTGCCCGGGGCAGGAATTGGGCTCATTCCCTCTGCCCCTCACCCCAAGCTCTGCCTGCTGGCACTGATGGAATTTGCACAGCTCGAGGCAGAGCCCAGGGGGAGGATATCTGACCCTGCAACACAAACGGGTGAAGATGCAAAGGGAAACAGCACATGGAGAATGTTGGGAAAACTTCACCATAAATAATTAGGGGGAATCATCCCTCTGCCCACTCCAACATGTGCTGGCACTGTCTCTGTTATATAGGGTATATTAGAGCAGTGGGGGTTTTTGCTACTAAAAATTCAGGGGAATCAGTTGGGAATCCAAGTATTTGATGATTTAGTTAGACAAAAGCAGTCAATTGATGCAGCCCTGGCTGGAGAGAGCGGCCAAAATCGGGGAAAAGATGAACGGCCAGCAGAACAAATCCTACAACACCATGGATCAGGCCCTGGGAACCCAAACCAATTCATATCAGGAGGCACAGAACCCATTTCTCATTTCAATGGCATCATTAGATTACAAGCTGTCCTCACAATAATAACCAACCAGACAGCTCCAGCTCCTGACCTTCCTGCCGACCAATGCACTGAAATGAGGAACACAACACTTAACCATGGGATGGGATCAGATCATCTGTTAGCAGAAAAAGGAGGAGTTTGTGGAAAATTAAATCATTCAAAGTGCTGTTGGCAGAAAGATGACAAAGGAAAAGTGGTGAAAAAAAACCCCAAACCAAAAACAACGGAAAAATTAAGCAGCTCATGTACGGATTCAAATGCAGAAAGAATGGGTATGGGACACGGTTTTATGGCTCCCTCGGAGACCATGGGTTAAACGAATGCTGTTTCTCCTCTGATGTGCTACAGCAACTCTCATCTTTTTACCATCATCCACACCTTGAGAGTGCAGCTCATTCAACAGGGGATCGAGGCACCAGGGATTTGCAGATAAGGAAGTAACTGGGTGAAACCACCAGCTTCAATAAATGCTACTAATTAAAATGGACTGCTGCTCACACAAAGTGCCGCTGAATTCCTGAAATTCCACAAGAACAAAGACTTAACAGAGCCGTGAATACCGGCTGTTATACAAAAGTGGGGGTGCACATTAACGAGGACATGCAGTTGGGGGATCGGAAGGTCTGAACCTTCCAAGCACCTCAGCCAGGGGGCAAAGGGCGAGGGAGATGAGGCCGCGAAAATGAGGATAAAAAGGAAGCTGCGAACTACAACAATGGCAGAAAGCGCACGGCAAATGCCCCACGGCCTCTCCCTCTGCTCAGCAATAAAGTCACTTTTACAGGACTCCTCTGTCTCCTCTGCGCACAGAAACCTCCGGCCACGGGAATTTTCCCGCACAGCGCCGGGCACGGGGCAGCCCCCTCTGTCCCAGCCACAGCAACCGGGCCGAGCCAGCGCTGCTCCGGCAGCGGCTCCTGCCGAGGCAGCGGCCGCAAGGAGACCGCGGGCAGCCGCTCCCGCAGCGCCCTCACGCCAGCGGCAACACGGGCCGGACACGGCACAACGAACCCGCCTGAGACCCCTGCCGCCCCCGAGGCCCGCAGCCAGCCCCGAGCCCCAGCACAACCCAGCGCGGCTCCCACCTGCTCCCACCGCGCTCCGGCCGCTACCGCCGCTCCCGGGCCCCGCAAACACGACAATGGCGCCGCTGCCCAGCAAAGGCCGCCCTCAGCCCGCTCCGCCCCGCTCCCACCAATCAGCGCGCCACAACCACGACTGACGGCACCATCGCCCAATCGCAGCCAGGGGCGGGCTCTGCACACGGCACAGCCCCGCCCCGCGCCCTCAGGGCCCCCCGGGCTGCGTGAGGGCCGAGCCGGATAGCAGTAGGAGGAATGGAGCAGGAGGAGCACGTGTTGCTGCCCGCGGATCCCGCAGTGCCCCGGGTCGGGACGAGCTCCGTGCCCCGCTCCAGCTCCACGTCCCGTTGGAGGATCCGCGGTGGATAATCCCGGGTGACCCCCAGGGTCAGAGCCCCCCGTGTTGGGAACACTCCTGGCTGGGGGTTCCACATCTTCCTGGCCCCCCGTGGACACCTCGATGAAGGTCGGGGGGTCCCCGCTCCTTTTCTTGCTTCTGCTCCTCTCATCATCTCCCCCTCCTCTTCCTCCCGCCTCTCCTCTCCCGGTTCAATCGCTCCTCCCGGTCCTCCTCCCGCCTCCTTCCTCTCATCTCTCTCTCACGTCCCCCCCTCCTTCCTCCTTCTCTTTCGTCCTCTTCCTCCTCCCGCTCCCCCGGGCCCAGCCCCCACCCTTTGTCCCCCTCCCTTTGCCCAAATCCGTCCCATCGCCTGCCCCCCAAAACCCTCCCCATCGCCCCCAATAAACGGCCCCGGGCCCAACTGGGAAGCTTTACTGGGAGCACTGGGACCAGGCACTGGGCGGGGGCAGAGCGCCAGCGGGGCTGGGGGGGGACACGGGACCCCCCCAAAATCAGCGGAGCGGGGGGTCCCGGCCGGGCCCGAGCCCACGGGGAGGGGCTGCGGCCGCCGCCGGCTCAGGAGCTCTGTGGGCACAGAAAAGGGGGTGACACCGGGCTGGGGGCCCCGGCGGGAGCGCACACGCTCCGCTACGGCGGGGACGCCGCCCCCGGCACCCGCCCTGACCTTCTTGCGCAGGGAGAAGCCGAGCCCCAGCGCCAGGAAGACGAAGCCCCCAATCCCCATCAATATCTTGATGCGGGCGGCGTCCGGCGGCATCTCTGGGGGGTCCGCAGGGCTCAGCACCCCCAAAACCTCTCACCGACACCGCGAGCCTCTCCCAGCGCCCCCTCCAGGCTCATTCCAGCCCCTCCCAGTCGCATCCAGCATCCTCCAAACCCTCTGCCTTTGCACCCAGCACCCCCAAACTTCCAGTCACACCCAGCACCCCCAAACTCCCTCCCAGTGCCCACTAGCACTCCCCCAACCCCAACCCACCCTCCCCAGCATCCCCCAAACCCCTGCGCAGAGGGGACACACTCTGCCCTGCGCTCACCTCGGCGCTCCCTGATGAACGGATTGGGCGCCTCGTAAGTGTGCCGGCAGAACCTGCCCATCTCAGCCCGTGCCATCTCCAGTTTAGCCGAGTCGCTGTTCATGCGCTTGGCAACCTTCTCCCCATATGGGGGGTCACCCACAAAGTGCCCCACGTAGCTCTCGAACTTCATGAACTGCTGCCGGTTTTAGAGGAACCTTCCCAGAACCCTCACCTCTCCGTGCCGTTAATGTAGTGACACTCCTCCTTAAATATCTCCTGGAACACCGCTGTGAGTGCAGAACATAGATCAGGGGGTGCCCCCTCAACATCCTACCCCAGCACCCCCAGAGCTCCGGGTCCACCCCGGATCCCCACTCCGCACCCCCTGTGACCCACAGCCGCCATGGGACCCTCCTGCCCGCGCTGCTGCTTCCTCTTTGCCGTCCTTCCCCCATTTCCCCTTCCACATCCTCTCCCTTCCCACCTCCGGCCGCTCCCCAAATCACTTTTGGGGTCCCATTTCCCCATTTTCCCACAAATTTCCCAATCCCCAGCCCCCTCGGGGGGGTCACCCCTCCCCTTTTCCCCCCTTCCCCACTCTCTCCCACCGCTCCCTCCCCTCCCCCTGCCCCTCAGCCCCTCCCGATCTTCCTTTGGGAGCTCTCCTTCTCCTCCCCCTGTATTCCGGGCTCCCCCCTTCGCCCCCTTTTCCCCCTTCTCACCCGCTGTCCCAGAGCCTCCCGGTCCCCCGCTCACCCGGCTCACCCGAGAGCTCCGCGCCCGCAGCCGGGGGGGCTCCCAGCACCACCAGTGCCACCAGCAGGGCCCCAGCTGCCGCCCCTCGCCCCATGGCCGGGGCCGGGCAGGGAGCAGCAGCCCCAAAGCAGCCGCGCTGCGCTGGGAGCGCCAGTCCGGAGCAGGGCGGGCTCGGCAGCGCCGCGCGCTCTCATTGGCTGCCGCCTCTTCTGGGCAGCGATCGGCCACGGGCTCTGCCCGACAACTGATGAGGCAATCCAACGTCCCGAGCTCTCATTGGCTAAGCCGCCTCCAACCTGCGCTGCCATTGGCTGAGGCCTTTCCGGGACGCTGAAGCCCCGGGCTGGGGTTTTTTTGGGCAGGGGGAACCTTGGGGCGGTGGGCAGGTGGGGCGGGGATGGAGAGGCGCGGGCTGTGCTGGACCAGCCAATCAGAGCCGCTCATTTCACATTTAACCCCAGTTTTTTGGTTACTGAGCTCGTTCAGGATTTTCTGGTCGGATCCCTTTGTCCCGCTGTCCTGGTTTGAAAAGGAAGTGAGTTTTCTGGGGTGCTGTGTTCAAATCAATCAGTGTTCAGGTTTGAATAATGGCACCTGGTGTGGCCCCTGAGGACATGGATTCACCTCTGAGCACACAGGGGGTTAAAAGCAGAGAACTCCCAGGGGAAGCTCTCTTGGTTCCGGTGGGTGAAAGGTTCAGAGCTGCCCTGCCAGGCTGTGGGCTGGGTGCGGGAGGGGAAGCCATGCAGCCGGGTGAGGGGAGCTGGGCCTTGGACAGAGAAGGGAGGTGAAGGCCCCTGCACGATGGAAGGGTGGTTTAGCAGTGCCAAGTGTCTCCTGCAATCTGCCATCAGGGACCTGGCCAGGTGAGTTTTGTTTCCAGGGAAAATGGCAGGCATTTGTGTAAAGGGGCCTCTGTCCCGGAGTTGCCAGCTGGCTGCTAAAATTCCGCATTGCACAGGATGCATCCCAGACTGAAGCTGGCACCAGTGCCCACTCGGGTTGGTTTGACAGTGCCAAGTGCCTCCTGCAGTCTGCCATCAGGAACCTGGCCAGGCGAGTTTTCTGTGCAAGGAGCAATGGTGGCGTTGGCGTTGGGGTGCCTGTGGTGCTGAGTGCCCGGCCGTCTGCTGGGGTTCTGAAATCCAGGTCGCCCTGCCCCGTCCCTCACTTCCCCCACTGCCCACCGGTGACTCCCTGCAGCAGCTCGTGGGATCCTGGACACGGCTCTGGGACACACACAGACATTGCTGAGGGGCAGAGATGGGGGGGCTGGACAGGTGAAGAGCTGACCCTGAGGGTTGGGGTGCAAAGGACATGGGGTGCCAGGCAGGGTTAGGGCACAGGTGCCACCCTCATGGTGGGACAGCCCCAGAGCCCTCCCAGCAGGTGCAGGCAGTTACCCTGATCGGAAGGCAGAGATGAGGTTTGGAGGCCACAGAGTTACAAGTAGGAGTTGAACAGCCTTTTAGGGGTTTTATTAGGTTTTTTTTTTCAGGAATTTTTAAGGATATTTTAGTGATTTTTTTTACAGGAGTTTTTAAGAAATTCTCTGGGAATGTTTAGGAACCATTAGGGCTTTTTCAGGGCTTTTAAAAGAACATTTTAGGACTTTTTAAGGGCTGTCTTACTACTAATTAGAATTGTTGGGGGTATATTGTTTTGGGGTATTTTGGGGGCTTTTTTAGGACTACTTAAAAGGTTTTAGGGCTTTTTAAGGAGTATTGAGGGTATATGGAGAACTTTTTTAGGACTAGGGTATTTCTAGGGTTTTTGGGGGAATTTTATAGACTTTTTTAGGGTCTTACAGGGCATTTTCAAGATTTTAGAGGTATTCTCAGAGCTCTTTAAAAAATCTCTAAGTAGTCCCAAAAGGTTCTTTGGGGATTTTTAGGGGTGTTTTAGGGGCTTTTTAAAAGTAGGGTGGTTTTAGTGTATTCTGACACTCTTTTTGTGTTTTTGTGGGGTGTTTGGGACACTTTGAAAACTAGGCCATTTTTAGGGAATTAAGAGGGTATATTTAGGGTCCTTTCAGGGCCTGACAGAGGCTGAGGGGCAGCTTGAGGGGTACTGTGGGGGCTGGAGGGTGGCAGAGGCTGGGAACTGAGGGAGGAGCAGGGAGAGGGGACAGTGGGTGACACACAGAGATGCTGAGGGTGACAGGGGCAGCTGGAGGGTGACACCGAGAAGCTGGGGGCTGAGGGGCAAAGAGAGGATTAAGGGTGACACACAGGAGCTGAGGGGCAGCTGAGAGGGGACTTGAGGGGCACTGAGGGGCTCGAGGGTGACAGACAGAGCCTGAGGGGTTGAGGGAGGGCTTGAGGGGTCAAGGGAGAAGGCTTGAGGGCTGCACAGTGCACTGGAGATCAGGGCTACAGGGAACAGCTTAGGAGACAAGTTAGGGTACAGGTGCACCAGCCCTCAGCCCAGCCCTCACCTCAGCCTAAGCAGCCCCCCTAACAACAGCACAGCCTTTTCCTCAACAGCAGCACAACACAGCAACCCTGACAGCGAGACCAGAGTGGAACCCACCCGGTGGGACAGAACAGCAACCCTCACACCAGGACAGTGACAGAACTCTCAGATGACAAGATCCACGGCAAAAAGGCAGGCAAGGCATCTGAGAGTTAGAGAGATAGGTGGGGTGTCACAGACATCTTTTCATAAAAATCCTTTCTTTAGGATTTTTCTCCCTTCTGAGAAGCTGTGGCCTCAGCAACAAAGTGTAAACAATGGTTATCTGCTGCTGTGGAATGCAACAGGTGCATCCGTGATTGGTCTCCTGTGGATGTTTGGATTTACTGACCACTCACGGCAGAGCTGCTCTCGCTTTCTGCCGGGACACAGACCTTTGTTATTCATTCTTTTCTATTCTTAGCTTAGCTAGCCTTCTGAGAACTTTTCCTTCTATTCTTTGTAGTATAGTAATAATGTAATATATATCATAAAATAATAAATCAAGCCTTCTGAATATGAGGTCAACATTCTTGTCTCTCTTTAGACCCTGAAGACCCTTGTGACCACTGTGACAATTGGTGAACCCCGAATGAGTGAGGAGGACAAAACCATCAACTGATGACCCCTTGTCTGAAGAGCAAATTACTTGGAGAGACCCCCAGAGGAACAATTGCTGCACTGGGTAAACCCCGAATGTGTGGCATTGATGGTTGCTTCACAAGTGACCACAGAAGTGGATTCTAGCCAAGAGCTGAAGAACTGAAGATCCTGATTTGGAGTTCACAGCAAGGCTGACCACAAAGAAAACCTTCTGAAAAGCCTCCAGGAAGATGTTCGGAAAGCACAGCAGCGCAATGGAGCTGGCCAGAGCATGCTGGACTCTTTCAAAAGGTACTGTTGGCTTTTCCCTTCCTGAAGATGTGGCTCTTTGTAGTTTGTGGCTGCTGATGTGGAGGGCTTCCCCCATAGAGGAGGAGGTTCGGTTCTCCCCTTCAGAGGAGAAACTTATTGCCCTCTGTCAAAAATGGGGTGAAGAGGACGGACTTTGCCTGTTGGAGACAGATTTCTGTGAGTTTTTTCGATGGGCAAAGCTTTTTGGGTTCTTTACGAATGTGCTCTGTGCCCTTGATGCTTTCGTATGGGAGTGCATGGACGCCATTTTCCAATTCGTTTTGGACCGTGGGTTTGGATACTCCCATATTTATCCAGCATTTAGGATGTTCTTTGCAGTTTTGAACCGGAGAGCAGCTGTTTTTCCCTGGATTGCCAACTGCAACGGGCTCGTCCCATTTCCTCTGACTCCAGCGGGAGAAGATCCTTTGGAGGCGGATGATCTGTTGCTTCCCAGCCCCCCAGCAGTGGGGGGGAAGTTTCGCCAGGAGCTGAAGTTTTTTTACTGCGTCTTCGGAGCATGCTCAGATGCAGCCATCCCTTCCCCCCTTCTCTCTCTCCGGGGGGATGGGAGTGGGCTGCGCCGCCCCTTACAGCCCTGCAGGCCCCGCCCTGGCCGGCCTCCTGGGCCCGGCCCCGCTCAGGGATGGGGCAGCACCGGTCTCCGAGGGCCCGCCTGCCAGGCCTGCAGGGCCTCCTCCTGGACCCGCCCCGCCGCCGCCTCCCCGGGCGGTCCTGCCCGTGGCTTCACCGGCTTCCCCGCCTGCGCCTGAGAGCTCAGAAACACCGCTCCCTGCGGCTGCGCCGCTGTTGGTAGGAGATGCCCTCGGCGACAACAGCGACTCGGCACCGCCCCCCCGGCTGTCCTGCTGCGTCCACCAGCCCCCTCTCCGGCCCCGCCGCCTCAAACCGAGCCAGTGCCTGTTCAGGATGATGCTGAAGAGCGCGCCGAACCCACGGGACCCTCGGAGCAGCCCACAGCTGCTCCTGCACCCAGCGAGGCTTCCCCCAGAGTTTTTCGGGCTGTCCCGGGGCTGCCCCTGCAGGGGAAGCTGGGACAGGGGAAGAGGGCGCCGGCCTCCCTTTCCGTGGAGGAGGCATGGCCCGACAGCTGGCTGTGGGTGCAGCCCGTCTGCCTGCGTTCAAAATCAGCATTGTTGGTGGGTTTGGGGGTGTTTGGTCAGTTGCTTTCCCTTGGGGGGTGCGAATCTCTCTGCTGCCCCTTTCGCGCCCCAGCGGCGAGGGGCAGGTGGGTGCTGAGAGTTCTGCCTTTGGTCCCCAGCCCAGAGGGGGTGGTGCCGTGAGGCAGATGGGAGACACACCTGTTGCATTTGCATTGCAGAGGGCACAGCGGGAAGCGATCATGGCTTGTTTGCTGTGGAGAAAAAACATTCCTAGACACGAGATGAGGGTTCTTTGGTCACCATTTGGTCACCATTCCATTGGCAGTGTGGGGCCAGGCTGTGGGAAGGCAGAGCCCGCCTGCCATGCTGGGCCTGGGCTGTTGGGCTCGGGTCCCTGGGCCAGGGCCACCTCCCGGCCTCCTGATGGGTTTGGTGGTTTTGCTTCTCCCTGTCGGTCCTGGCCCGCCTTTCTGTGGGCCAGATCTGGGGTTCCTGATCCCTCCACATGGGCCAGGGGCCCCCCAGGGACTTTCTTTGGCTGCTCTGCTGCTGCTGCTCTTTTTGATCAACAAAAAAAAAAAAAAAAAAAAAAAGAAATAGCTGGCAGCAGCTCTGAAGCATCAAAGGGCCAAAAATTAGCTTCAGCCCAAAGTTATTCAATAAAGGGCTGTGGCAGGACATTCCAGAAGTTGTCTCAAATTGTTTGAAAATGTTTGATGACTGTCAATGGCTTTTGATAACTATTGATGGACTTTTCTGCAGCAAGCCTGTTTCAGAACCAAAAGGGACTTTCAGAGATGGCAAAGAAGAACATCTTCAGTCCATGGACTTTTTCCTGAAACTCAGCTGTTTGGGCTTGAACTTTCTTTGCATTGTTTTTGCATTTTCTTATATTGTAAAATTGTTTTGGTGATTTGATAGAATTGTATGTTCTACAGGTGAAGAAATACCCTGTTCATTCCACACCAGCACCTGAGTGAAGTTTTGATCGGCAACAGATAACCACAATAATTTTCTCTGCACAGCAGAGAAAATTACAAACACATTTTCTTTTTAATTAAACTAAATTAAAAAGCTGACATGTCACAGACATCTTTTCATTGAAATCCTATCGTTAGGAATTTTTCTGCTGAAGCTGAGAAGTTTCAGCAACAAATGTAAACAATGGTTATCTGCTGCTGTGGAATGCAACAGGTGGATCCGTGATTGGTCTCTGGTGGATGTTCGGATTTACTGACCACTCACAGCAGAGCTGTTCTGGCTTTCTGCCGGGACACAGCTCCTTTGTTATTCATTCCTTTTCTATTCCTAGCTTAGCTAGCCTTCTGAGAACTCTCTTTCTATTCTTTTTTGTATAGTCATAATGTAATATATATCATAAAATAATAAATCAAGCCTTGTGAACATGAGGTCAACATTCTCGCCTCTCTCTTCATCCTGCAACCCTTGTGACCACTGTCGCACACCATTTCTCCCATACAAGCACTGAGCAAAGAAGCTGGGTTCCCAATGTTAGTTACCACAATTTCTACATCATCCTGTTCCCCCATTATGGATTGGTATTGCAGGAATCTCTGTGGGGAGAACCAATGTCCCTCCTTTATTTCCAGCACTGCAGACACTGTGTGGGACACCAGCACAGTCATCTTCTGGCCCAGGGTGAACTTGTGTGCTTCCTGGATGTTCACTGCCACTGCCACAACAGCTCTGGGGCGTCCTGGCCACCCCTTAGCTGCTGCATCCAGCTCCTTAGAGAGGTAGGGTGTCGCAATACAAGACAAAATGAACGACACTCACACCCTGCGATGTCCAAGGCAAAAAAGGCACATTTTTTTCTGGACCTCGATATTTATAAAATTCCAAAAGCATCCATGGATTGGAGGATGAAATTGTCACCTCTCCAACCACACTGGTCAAACCAACAGTCCATCAATTTTCTCCTTCTCCAGAAAGGACTGCAAAACAATCATTATTTCCATGGAAAGTGTGTAAGAAACTCCATTACAAAAATGTAAACATCAGAAGGCTTAGAAGAACCTTCAAAGAACAGGGCGACATCTCACCCTTTTTCCATTAAAAAAAAAAAAAAAGAAATATGAACAATGTTAAAAAGAAAAATGAACAATGTTCAGTGTCCACTCGTGGAGGAATCATCGGAGTGATCACTCACACCATCTGTATCTGAGTCATCACTGAACTGTGGAAGGGGCTAGCAGCGGGCCTGTTAGCTAAAGGAGCAAGAAGTAAGAAGAAGAAGAAGCTGATAAAGAGCTTTCTCCAAGGCCGTAACCAAGGAGATCGAGAGAAGGAAGATAAGAGCATTCTGCAGCTGGATGAAGCGGTTTTAGAAAGTTAGGTGGAGTCAGAATAACTTTTCACCAATGGCATGATATTGAATTATTGTGGCCAATAGCTAAGGTAGAAGAAGGGTAAACAACTGGAAAGTGTATAAAAGATCAGCCATTTTCATTAATAAACTGTTGCCAAGTGTTACCAACTGAGACTGCTTGTGGTCTCTGCTTTATGTCGTGACCGCCTCGACTGCGACATTTTGGTGACACCGACATGATAAGAACCTAGTCGGTGGGGGCCCATACGGGGTCCTAGCAATTGGCGATCGTGACCCACTGGGACGTAGTGGGGGAGGCGGCGTTGGTGCAGCTGAGAGTGGCAGGTGGAAGCCACAGGGAGGTCTGGACCTGATTCCCTCCAATCAAGACACCTGGAAGTAGGTGAGCCACCAACTAGTAATAATGGGACAAAATTTATTTAAAGAGGAAGAAAGTGTTCTGTCTACATGGAAAGTTTTGTTAAGAAATAAGGGAATTAATACGTCAGACTATGCACTTTGTAATATATTGCTGTGGGCTAAATCACAGAATTTTGGCACTGATCCCAACACAGCATTTAGTGTTAAGGCATGGAAGAAAGTTGGGGACAGACTTTAGCAAGTTATTCGAGCGGGAGATAAAACAGCTGTTGATTTAGCAGCAACCTGGAACTCGCTCTTTGAGGCTTTAAAAGAATTGAAAGTAGAGAGAGAAACGGAGCAAGATGAGGACGAAGAGTCGGGGCTGATAACAGAACCTGACGGGGGAGCTGAGGCAGAGGGGGCCTCTGAGGTAGAAGGGGGCTCTGATGGGGAACTTGGTGAAGAAAGTTCGGATGCCATGGGAGTTACCTGGCACGCTGCCAGAGCTTCTGGGAAAGCTGTCAAAGCTTTCGGGAAGGCTGCCAGAGCTTCTGGGCTGGGTGCCAAAGCTTCTGGGAAAGCTGCCAAGGCTTCTGGGAAAGCTGCCAAAACTTCTGGGCAACCTGCCCTAGCCTCTTCTTATCAGACCCCTAAGCCTCCTTATCTCACACCTGCGCAGCAGCTCTCGATGGTGCCTGTATATACTACACCGCTACGCCAGTTAGCTGAAATGTCTCTAGCAGAGAGAAAAGCCCAGCCATCTGCCCCCCTGCTTCCCTCCGCTCTGGTCCAGGCGTCTGCCCCCCCGCTCCCCTCTGAGATGCTTGGACAACCTGCAAGGATGTATCCTCCTTTACCTGACAGTGACAGCAACAGCGAGTCAAGTGATGAGTCTCCCGCAGTAACACCTGTGTTGGGGCAAGGAGCTCTGGTCCCTTCATCTTCTAAGAGCTCTAGCCTTACTGCCCCATGGACTTTGCCTCCATGCCAAGTCACTGTGCTTCCTCGACACCCTCAGGAGTTTTGGGAATTTGTTAGGAGGAAAGCAGTTGAAGAAAAGAATTGGGACATCATAGAAAGGTTAGGGGCTCCAAGAGTACCTCAGGAGAACAGTGCCAATGCAAATGTTGCTTGTGATAACCCTATGGCTTTTCCAGTTTTCAAAGCAGCTCCTGGAGCAGGACAGAATGACAGTCATCATGTCTTCGGCTGGAGGGTTGTGCAAGACCTCCAATTGAAAGTAGCTCAGTATGGTATTAATTCCTCAGAGGTAATGCAGTTAATACATGTGATTAATGCAGATTTGCTTGCACCTTATGATATTACTCATCTTGCTACAATTCTATTCCAGCCAGTACAATATGGTGTATTTCAAGAAACTTGGAGGCGAGTGGCTGAGCGCACGGCTTTAACAAATATGCAGTTGCCTCAACACGACCCTCGTCATGCTGTGGGTGTTGATGCCCTACTGGGCTCTGGGCCTTTTGCTAATCCAGATTTACAGGCAAGGTGGGATCCTTCGATTTTGGCACAAGCTCAGCAAAATGGCATGACTGCCTTAACTAAAACAATGGAAATGGCAGCTCCAAAGCAGAAATATGTTACTATACAACAAGGGACAAGAGAACCATTTTTGCAGTTTGCAGAAAAACTTGCTGCCGCTATTGAGAAACAGGTAGATGATGAAACTTTGCGAGAGAAATTGTGTGTACAATTGGCTAAAGAAAATGCAAACCCAGACTGCAGAAAGATTATTGACACTTTGCCTGGGGAACCCACCTTGTCTGAAATCGTTACTGCTTGCTCGAAAGTTGGTTCAGTTGAACATAAAATGGCAGCTCTTGCTGCAGTGTTAAGACCTTCAGCGAAGTGTTATAATTGTGGACAACAAGGGCACGTAAAGTCACAGTGTACTGTCCGGAAAACAACATTTAGGCCAAGTGCAAGCAGTGATGTTGTATGCAACCGTTGTGCTAAATCTGGGCACTATGCTAAGCAATGCAGAAGTAAATATCATGCAAATGGTCAGCTATTGCCGGGAAACCCAAAGAGGAGCGCAAAGGGGCGCGTGGGGAAACAAATACCCCAACAACCACAACAGCAAATGCGGGTCTTCCCAGCCCTGCAAAGCTACCCATTTGCAAACAATTCTCAGGGGCAACAAGCGGGTCCGCAGGGATTGATATACCCACCGCTGACACAGTAACCATTTTAACAAAAGAAATATGTAAAGTGCCTCTTGATGCCTATGGTCCGATAGGACAGGGATTGAGTGCGTTTTTGATAGGGAGATCAAGTACTACACTTAGAGGTATTCATGTGCATCTAGGGCTTATTGATGCTGATTATTTAGGGCAGATTCATGCTATGGTATCCATTGATGACCCTCCTGTCACTATTCAGAAAGGAACTTGCATTGCTCAACTTGTACCTTTTGTGAGTTCTGTTCCAAATACAGCGGACCGAAGTCGCGGCACAGGAAGCTTTGGATCGACAGGAGAACCTCAAGTGTTTTGGACTGAGAAAGTAACAGAGAGCCGTCCAGAAAAGACATGCACTCTCACCGCCAGTGGATGTCATCCAGGAACTATATCAGTAACAGGTTTGATTGACACTGGAGCAGATGTCACAATACTCTCGAGACTTTGCTGGCCTCAATCCTGGCCTCTCACTCTTGCAAGTTTTGGACTCCTGGGGTTGGGTGGTGCTACAACAGGTGGCCTGTCAGCCATTGTAATTAATGTAAAACATCCTGATGGCCAACAAGCTAACATCAGACCCTATGTTGCCGATGCTCCTCAAAGTTTGTGGGGATGAGATTGTTTATCTCAATGGGGTGTCAAAATTACTACGGATTTTTAATGGGGGCCACTGTGTTGCAGGGCAACGAACGTCCAGTTGTACCCCTGACATGGTTGACAGATAAGCCTGTCCGGGTTCGCCAGTGGCCCCTGACTACTGAAAAGCTTACTGCCCTGCAAGAATTAGTTACAGAACAATTGCAAGCAGGACACATTGAGGAATCATTGAGTCCCTGGAAGACCCCTGTTTTTGTAATAAAAAAGAAATCGGGAAAATGGAGACTTTTACATGATTTACGGCAGATAAATGCTGTAATGGCAACAATGGGAGCTTTGCAACCAGGCCTTCCTACACCCACGATGATTCCACAGGAATGGCAAATAGTTGTCATTGATCTAAAAGATTGTTTCTTCACTATTCCATTGGCTGAGCAGGACAAAGAAAAATTTTACGGTGCCTTCTCTAAATCATGCGGAACCTGATAAAAGATATCAATGGAAGGTACTCCCACAAGGCATGAAAAATTCGCCAACGATTTGTCAATGGTTTGTGGCACAGGCCTTGTCAAAAGTGCGGGAGCAATTTAAAAACTGCTACTGCTATCATTACATGGATGATATCTTGTTGGCATCTGACAACAAGCAACAGTTGTCAGCTCTTAGACAATGTGCTGTGACAAATTTGAAAGCCTTTGGTTTGGTCATTGCTCCAGAGAAAGTGCAGGAACACATGCCTTGGAAATACCTAGGTATGTTGCTGACCAACACTCAAGTTATGCCTCAACCTGTAAAGTTAGACATTGATGTTAAAACTGCTACTGATGTACAGAAATTGGTTGGTTTAATAGGTTGGATTCGATCATATTTAGGCATAACAAATCATCAGATACAGCCATTGTTTGATTTGCTTTCAGGCATCACTTCCTCCACTGATGAGAGGCAATTGACCTCAGCGGCAAAAAAGACCCTAGAAGAAGTTGAATTAGCCCTAGCACACAAATTTGTTAACAGGATAGATCCCTCTGTTGGTGTTCAATTGTTTATTTTGAAGGACCATGAAATACCATGTGGAATACTGTGTCAATGGAATGATAATTGGGAAGATCAGTTGCATATTCTGGAATGGATATTTTTATCTTTCAGATCTCGGAAAACAGCTCCAGGACTTTATGAGCTTTTTGCAGATATTATCATCAAGGGTCGCAGGCGTTGTCATGAGATTTTGGGACAGGACCCTGTGACCATTGTGATACCTGTACAACAGTGGTATTTCGAATGGTGCTTTCAAAATAATCATGAATTGCAATCTGCCTTATCTTGTTTTACAGGCCAAATCTCGTATCATTTGCCTTCTCATCCTGTTCTAACACTGGCTAAAGAGATCCCTTTTGAAGGCAAGCAAATTTGTTCTCCTGTTCCAGTGGAAGGTATAACAGTTTTTACAGATGGGTCCAGGAAAACCGGAAAAGCAGCTGTGTCTTGGAGAAAGGATGATCACTGGGAATATCAGACAGTGATTCAGCAGGGATCTCCTCAACTGGTTGAACTTTCTGCTGTTCTTTTGGCTTTTACTTTGTTTCCTGGTTCTGTAAACATAGTTACTGATTCAGTTTATGTTGCCAATTTGGTTAAGCATTTAGATCAAGCAGTGTTGTATAATATTCAA
Organism: Zonotrichia albicollis; assembly: GCF_047830755.1. NCBI lineage: Eukaryota > Metazoa > Chordata > Aves > Passeriformes > Passerellidae > Zonotrichia > Zonotrichia albicollis. The sequence goes on from NC_133849.1 coordinate 4,402,766, forward strand.
GAGAAACCATTGTTTACCATATTAGTGAAGTTGTGGACAGTTATTGGTGCTCGAAAACGTTCTTACTTTATCATGCACATTCGCAGCCATACATCATTACCAGGATTTTTTGCTGAAGGCAATGCCTATGTAGACTCTTTAGTAGCTGCTGCTGCTGCAATCAAAACTGTACCCAATGTGTTGCAGCAGGCAATTTTATCCCATCAATTTTTTCATCAGAGTGCTCCAGCTTTATAGCAGCAATTCAAATTGTCTACTGCCGAAGTAAAATCTATTCTTTCCTCTTGTCCCAACTGTCATATGACTCATGTTACTCAGTATTATGGTACGAACCCTAGAGGTCTTTCTGCATTAGAAGAATGGCAAACTGATGTTACAAAAATGCCAGAATTTGGTCGCTTTAAGTATGTTCATGTTACAGTTGATACTTTTTCTCATGCAATCGTTGCTTCAGCATTCACAGGAGAAAAAACTCGAGATGCTATTCGTCATTTTTATCATGCCTTTTCTATTTTAGGTGTTCCGTGTCATGTAAAAACAGCTAACGGCCCAGCATATGCTTCGCAGAAAATGCAAGCATTCTTTCGTGCTTAGGGCATTGAGCATTCAACAGGTATTCCACATGTCCCCACGGGCCAAGCAATTATTGAAAGAGCTCACGGACTTCTTAAACGTCAGGTTCAAAAACAAAAAGGGGGAATGCAACAGGACCCACCTCAAGTGAGATTAGATAAAGCTGTTTATGTGTTAAACTTCTTGCGTCCCCTACCTGACTCACAGTTATCTCCAATCTTTTGCCATTTTTCTTCTTTGAATTCTAAGCAACCAAATTTCCATAGAAATGTCAAGGTATGGGTCAAGGATTTGATTACTGGTATATGGTCTGGTCCAGTAGAACTGATAACCTGGGGAAGGGGTTATGCTTGTGTTTTGACAGATAATGGTCCTCGATGGGTTCCTGCTCGCTGTGTCAAACCTTACCTAGAGCGTGCGGGAAAGGACAGGATCGATGGTTCTGCAGCTGAAGCAGAGCGTGCGGATGACGCTGGCTAAGACCATATATCGGTACTTGAAGATGGATGAAGGACAGGAACGATTGTATTAAGAGTGGGAATTTTGTTGATGGTTGTGATTGTGATTTTGTGTGTCCCCTCTCTGCTTGGGTTTTTGCAAAGGGCCCTGCAAAAATCCATAGCAGCTGTATTTACAGTTCAAAAACAAAAAAAGGGGAATTGTGGAAGGGGCTAGCAGCGGGCCTGTTAGCTAAAGGAGCAAGAAGTAAGAAGAAGAAGAAGCTGATAAGGAGCTTTCCCCAAGGCCGTAACCAAGGAGATCGAGAGAAGGAAGATAAGAGCATTCTGCAGCTGGATGAAGCGGTTTTAGAAAGTTAGGTGGAGTCAGAATAACTTTTCACCAATGGCATGATATTGAATTATTGTGGCCAATAGCTAAGGTAGAAGAAGGGTAAACAACTGGAAAGTGTATAAAAGATCAGCCATTTTCATTAATAAACTGTTGCCAAGTGTTACCAACTGAGACTGCTTGTGATCTCTACTTTATGTCGTGACCGCCTCGACTGCGACACTCAACGATTCATCCACTTGATGACTTTCAGTTTGGTCGCGGTTTCCATTTTGCCCGTGTGCTGGATTCTGTCTCTGCAGTTGCAGGTCAGGATGAACACACTTCAAAGGTACCCAGCGTACCCCAGTATCTGTGGATACACAAGCATACCCACGCCCCGAAGGGATAAGGTCATAGAGACCTTCCCACTGTTTGGTGATTCCGCATCTGAACCTTCGCTTGAGGCTGACGTGTCTCGTCCAGAGCCTGCAACGAAAGGTGATGATTCAAAATGACAGGATGTTTTGAGTTCTGTGGCACAGTAAAATGATTGATGGTGTACAAAGCTTTTGTCAACTGACTGTGTGGGGTTTTACCCTACATTCTCCATTTTTCTTTCGGAAGAACCCGCTTCAGAGTACCACAAGCATCTTCTACAATAGCCTGACCAGTCGGAGCATGAGGGATACCAAACCTGTGTGACACACTCCACAACTGCAGGAACTGCCACATCTTCTGTGATGCATAAGCAGGACCATTGTCTCCTTTCCACAAATCATACAGAGGAGACAGTTGTGTGTTGGTCAGTCCCAAGTACAGATGTAACCAAGTGGTGACACCTACCAATTTCTGGGCATTATTCAGTGTCTTCACCAAATGTACAAATTGCACCTCCTGATGTCGGATTGTCTATTCCAGAATTTTGACCCCCAAATACTTCCAAGGAGGTTGTTGTTGAACCTTTTCTGGAGCCACCTGCAGCCCATGAGAATACAAAGCATTGAGCAACTGAGACTTAATCCTCAGCAGCTTGTCCTGGATGCAGCCACTAAAATATTGTCCATATAATGATACAGACGTGCATCAGAAAACTGCTTGTGAACTCCAGACAAGACACAGGCCACATACCATTGACATATGGCTGGAGAATTTCGCATTCCTTGGTGCAAAACTTTCCATTGATATCTCTGTGTGGGCTCAGCATTGTTAATTGCTGGCACCGAGAAGGCAAATTTTGGTCTGTCATCAGGATGCAAAGGAATTGCAAAAAACAATCCTTCAGATCCACAATGAGGACCGACCAGTTTGCGGGAAGCATGGTAGGCGACAGCATGCCTGCCTGCAATGACAGGTTCCCATGGTTTCCCATGGGTTCCCATGCTTTCCATCATGGCATTGACCTTTCGGAGGCCTTGTAACGACTTCCATTTCCCATATTTTATCTTGATGCAGAAGACAGGGGTGTTCCAGGGACTGGTAGAAGTCTCCAGATGACCCTGGTCCAACTGCTCCTGCACCAGATTTCGAAGGTGTTCTAGGGTCCTTATGATGCTTGTGTCCCCATTCATGTGTTCTGTTAATGCTGGATATCATGTTCTGTGCCTTTAAGACTGGGTCGGAAGAGTGAAAGTTTTGTTTGGGTATTCTTATCAGCCTGGCGGGACACAAGTGAGACTGCGGGTCTTGATTTTGCTGCTTTTGCTTTTTGCTTCGCTCTCTCTCTCTCTCTCTGCTCTCGCATCTGCTTGCTTTTGCTCCTGCTCATTAGCCAGTTTAGCTAAGCAGTCCAAATTCCTTCCTGGACTGTTTGTCCTCTCCTCTTTTTCGACTATCTCAAACCTGCTCCGGACTGGGACCTGGGAACACCGAGAGTTTGCACCTTGTGGCTGCAGCAGCTGCCCCAGCGCCGGAGGGACTGAGAACAGAGCGACCACCTCCGAGAGAGACTTCCTGAATTTGTCACCTTTTTCAGAGCGGTGTCATCCGGTATTGTTCATTCTGTGTGCTGGGGGTGCTGTGCCTGTTAAATAAACAGGTTCTTTCCACTTCTCTCTGAGGAATCCTTCCCAAACCGGTTGGGGGGAGGGGCCGTGTGGGTTTGCTTTCTGGAGGTGCCCCCTTTGGAGATTCTCTACCAAATTTACCCTAAACCAGGACCCAACATGTGGGGCTCAAGAGAGAGTGGAGAAACCCTGTTTTGAGTGCATTTTGGTTGCCATTACTCTGTGTTCGTTTAAATCAGCTAATAGCCATGGTTTTTTAATTCATAATGTCTATTGGGGTGAAGGTTTGCATGCATACCTGGTCCCTAGGTTTTTTGAGATTTTAATACCTCTCTGGTCCCTAGGTTTATTTTCTTATCCAGAAATAGCTTTAGTATTGTCCCTAATATGTAGTTTTTATGGCAGAGGGGCAGTGACCAGAGTAGCTATCCTGCTGGGCTTGGTGGCAATGATGTGCAAGAAGTTTATAAACATGCTGGGGTCTGCTCCAGGTATGAATGGTTCGTGGCTATGGTTATGCATCCAGTTTGTTGCAGGAGGAGCAGGAGGGAATGATGTTTTTCAGCCTCTGCTTTCCTTCTTCTCCTATGAATCTGTTGCATCACTAGTGAAGGATGTTCAATTTCCCCTAAATGTTAAAGAAACCATCTTTCTGGTATTCAATCTGGTAACCTTCCTCTATGCAGCCTGCTGCTTCTCTAGGATGAGGACTGAGATTTCTAGACGAGCTGATGAGACCCCTGACTCAGGAGTTGACCCCGGTGTGGAAAATCCTAAGTGGTGTGGGAAATGGGAGGATATGGGCCAAATCCTGAAGGAATACTCTGACCCTACAGTCTGGGATTTTCCCCATGAACAAATTCAGAACCCAGCTGAGGTGGGGAAATATCTGAAAGAGAAGTACCAGGATGAGCCTAAGGAGAGGAAGGTCATTGCAGTGAGCTGGGCCCTGGCTTGTGCTCATCACTCACTGCTAGATCCTGTCAGGCAGCAGAGAGAGGCAGGGGGGCAGGGAGATAAATCAGCAACTGTCCCGGTGACTCAGGCTGCAGCCAACAGCCCAGGCTCGAAGCCAGCAGCCAAACCAGATAGTGAGCCTAAGCCAGCAGCTAAACCAGAAAATAAGCCTCAACCAATGGCTGTTGCTGCCAGTACTAGAAGTGGGAAATGCACTGACAAGACCAATTGACCAGTGGATGATGAGGATGATGATGATGAATGAGAAGGAACCTCAATGCCTCCTGACATAAAATCAGGAGTCAAAGCAGCAGGTGCAAGATCAGATGCAAATATTGAGTCCTTTTCCCTGAAGGACCTTGGTGGCTTACAGAAGGATTACATGTGGGGACGGGGTCTGTTTCTATTGCTGGTGTGACAGGGGGATCACAGGATTTCACTTTGGTGGAAGCTGAGGTGCACCTGACTGGAAATGAGTGGAAGAAACACCCTATTGTGACTGGCCCAGAAGCCCCATGCATTTTAGGTATAGACTTCCTCCGAAGTGGGTATTTCAAAGACCCAAAGAGACTCAGGCTGGCATTTGGAATAGCTGCTGTAGAGACAGAGGGTGTCAAGCAGTTGAACAGCTTGCCTGGACTGTCAGAAAACCCATGTGCAGTAGGACTTCTGAAGGGAGAAGAGGAACAGGTGCCAATTGCCACTTCCATAGTGCATCGACGACAGTATAGAACCACTCAAGATGCTGTGATCCCCATCCACAAAATGATCCAAGAGCTGGAGAGCCAAGGTGTGGTCAGCAAGACCCACTCACGCTTCAACAGTCCCATTTGGCCTGTGCAAAAGTCTGAAGGAGAATGGAGATTGACTGTGGACTATCGTGCATTGAATGAAGTGACTCCACCACTGAGTGCTGCCCTGCCAGACAAATTAGAGCTCCAGTACGAGCTGGAGTCCAAGGCAGCAAAGTGCTTGGCCACTACAGACATTGCCAATGCATTTTTCTCCATTCCCCTGGCAGCAGAATGCAGGCCTCAGTTTGCTTTCACATGGAGGGGAGTGCAGTACACCTGGAACCGACTGCCCCAGGGGTGGAAGCACAGCCCCACCATCTGCCATGGACTGATCCAGACTGCATTAGAAAGGGGTGAGGCTCCAGAACATCTGCAGTATATTGATGACATCATTGTGTGAGGGGAGCACAGCTGCAGAAGTGTTTGAGAAAGGGAAGGAAATCATCCAAATCCTCCTGGGAACTGGTTTTGCCATTAAAAAGTCAAGGTAAAGGGACCAGCTCGTGAGATTCAGTTCCTGGCAGTGAAGTGGCAAGATGGACTGTAGTAAACCCCATACATTTAGCAAAAGCACCATGGAGAATCTAACAAAAGGAATGCTGACACAGCAGCAAGGAAGCTTCCTGACTCCATGGACATCTGCCCTATAAACTGTCTCTATGACCATGTAAGGCAATGCCATGGTAGCCTTTACCTATCGGTCATTTTATGGTCCCCCTAATCCCTTGCCATTGGTCAAGTTTGGATACTTGCCAAGCCTATAAAAGTAGCATGCTGTACCCTACTAGCTCAGAAGAAGAAGAGCTGAGACCCTTCGCGGACCCCCAAATAAAGCCTTCTCTGTGGAACAGCTTCTGCCTTCTCCTTCTCCTCTCTCCGTCTGCTGCTGCCTCAAGCCCGGGGCTCCACTACCTAGCAAGCAAAGAGCTGAGGTCCTGAGAGCTGCTAATCACTATAGAGCTGAACATCAACAGGTTTGCTAGAAAGGTAGCCCCGCGGCATTGGCCTGAGCTGGCTTTGGGACCTGGTCCCTCCTCAGGGACTGAGATCCTGAGCACCAAGGCTCTGCTTCATGATAAGGCTGATCAGAGGCCTTATTAATGGACGGCATCAGATTCCTACAGAAGTAATCAACAAGATCACAGCAATGTCTCCACCCACCAATAAGAAAGAAACACAAGCTTTCCTAGGTGCCATAGGCTTTCGGAGAATGCACATTCCTGAGTACAGTCAGATCGTGAGCCCTCTCTACCTGGTAACCTGCAAGAAGAACGAGTTCCACTGAGGCCCTGAGCAGCAACAAGCCTTTGCCCAGATCAAGCAGGAGATTGCTCATGCAGTTGCCCTTGGCCCAGTCAGGACAGGACCAGAGGTGAAGAACGTGCTCTACTCTGCAGCCGGGAACCATGGCTTGTCCTGGAGCCTTTGGCAGAAGGTGCCTGGGGAGACTCGAGGCCGACCACTGGGATTTTGGAGTCGAAGCTACAGAGGGTGAGAAGCCAACTACACTCCCACAGAGAAGGAAATCTTGGCTGCCTGTGAAGGAGTCCAGGCTGCCTCAGAGGTGATTGGCACGGAAGCACAACTCCTCCTGGCACCCCGACTACCGGTGCTGGGGTGGATGTTCAAAGGAAAGGTTCCCACCCCCCACCACACCACTGACGCTACATGGAGTAAACGGATTGCTCTTATCACACAGTGCAGCCATATTGGAAACCTGAATTGCCCTGGGATTTTGGAGATAATTACAAACTGGCTGCAAGGTGAGAACTTTGGTCTTACTGATGAAGAGGTACAAGAACCAGTGACATGGGCTGAAGAGGCTCCTCCCTATAACCAACTGCCCCCAGAGGAAACGCGCTACGCTCTTTTCACTGATGGTTCCTGTCACATCGTAGGGATGGACCGGAAGTGGAAAGCAGCTGTATGGAGCCCCACACGACAGGTGGCAGAGGCCGCTGAAGGAGAAGGTGGATCAAGTCAACTTACAGAATTTAAAGCTGTTCAGCTGGCCCTGGACATTGCTAAGGGAGAGAAATGTCCAAAGCTCTACCTCTACACTGATTCATGGATGGTAGCCAATGCTCTGTGGGGATGGCTGGAGAGGTGGAAAAAGGCCAGCTGGCAGCATAGGTATCATGGTTTGACGCTGGCACAATGCCAGTGCCCCCATGAAAATATATGCACCCTGGTGTCTGCTGTGAGATGTGACCAGGAATAAGCAACGCAGGCCCCCACTTAGAAATAAAGAAAAGAAACCTTTATTAACTAAACTACAACTCTAAGTAAAAAGAAACACACAGGGAAAATGAAAACTTTCCAAAAACATTTCCTCCCCCCCACCACCAAATTTCCAATACATCTACCCCCAAATAACCAACTCTCGGTCCATCACCACCCTTTAGGTAATCAATTCTCAGTTCATCAAGAGGGGAGGAGTCCTTCTTGTGCCATAGGCATCCCCAGGAAACACCGCTGAAACCTCGTGTGTTTCCATGTCACACATGGCACCGCCTGGAGATCATTTGCCATGGTGACATCTTCCTTCCATGCCCAGTGCTCTCACCACTGCACATGGACAGAGCTGCTTCTAGGGCTGTCCTTTTAAGGATGCTTTGTCCCATTCCAAAAAGGGCACAGTCTCACCTTTGGGACACCTGTGCTCCCCAAATTTCACCCCCTGGGGCCGAGGGTTACCAACACTGAACCCTCTTGGCTCTGAGCCATTGCCTCCCCCTGGATGCAGTCTCTGTGTCACAGGAAACATGGTTCTGTCCATGGCCATACAGGAAAAGTCCAGCTAAGGCCACTCCATCATCTCTTCCCACCTAAGATTCTTCTCTACTCTCCTGACATCTTTCACTTGCCCAGACCTTCACACTTGCACATTTTCTTCCTCCATTTCATCTCTTATCTCTCTTCTAGGAAAGGTTAATGTTCTGCAAAGTTTTCCTTGTCCAAAAAAGGGTTAAAAGCTCGGGCTCTGCCCATCCAAAGCTCCCACAGCTGCTGGACCCCTTCTCGCTGCATTCCCCCGCCCTTCTCCGCCAGCCGGGCTGTGCTGCCAGCACAGGATATCAAATTTCATGGTGGCACAGGCGCTCTGTCTCCCTCTGTCTCCTGGGGGGGAGTTGTGGCTGCCCGATGCCTCTCGGGGCTCTTCCACCCTTCCATCCTAAGGCCAGGCCTACCTCACCCAGCCCCAAACCAGCCAGGAGCTGGGCAGGGGAGGCCCGACCTGCTTCCCTCACTGGAACCCAAGGGAGCTTCCCCCGGGAGTGCTCTGCTTTTTAACCCCTGAGTTCTCAGAGGCGTATCCAATGTCCCCAGCGGCCAAAAAAACCAGGTGCCAGTATTCAAATGTGAGCACCTATTGGCCTGACCACTTCATATCCCAGAAAACTAACTTCCTCTCAAACCGCGACATCTATATAATCTCAGTCCAGTTTATCCCAGTCTGTAGGAACCCAGTCCATTTGATCCCAATCCATATTTGATCCCAGTCCATATTTGATCCCTGTCCACAGCTTATCCTAGTCCATATTTGATCCCAGTCAATAAAATCCATCATATTTGATCCAGGCCATATTTGATCCCAGTCCAAAGTTGATCCCAGTCCTGATTTGATCCCAGTCCAGTTTATCCCAGTCCATAGTTGATTTTAGTCCATATTTGATCCCAGTCCATTTTTTATCCCAATTCAAATTTGATCCCAGCCCGTATTTGATCCCAGTCTATATAAGCTCAGTCCAGTTTATCTCACACTGTAGGATTCCAATCAATAATTGATCCCAGTCCATATTTGACCCCAGTCACTATTTGATCCCAGTCCCTATTTGATCCTAGTCCCTGTTTGATCCTAGTCCATATTTGATCCCAGTCCATATTTGATCCCAGTCCATGTTTGATCCCAGTCCGTATTGCCCTGCACACATTCCAAAAGTCTGCAATTCCAGCTTCCATCCAGGAAAAGATGTTCCTGCCCTTGAAGGGAAATGGAGTGTCATGGTTTAGGCCTGGCACAGAGCCAGTGCCCCCATGAAAATGCCCTCACCCTGGTGTCTGCTGTGAGATGTGACCAGGAATAAGCAAGACAGGCTCCAGCTTAAAACATAAAGAAAACTTTATTACCTAAACTACAGGAGAAAAAAAACTATAAGAAAAAAAAAAATGGAAAACCTTACAAAAACACTTTTCTCCTCCCCACCACCAGAATTTCCCAGTCCGATACATTCTCCCAAATTACCATCTGCCCAGCCTGGCAGCACCCTTTAGGATGCTCAAACTTCAGTTCATGAAGAGGAGAGGAGTCCTTCTTGTTCCATAGTCTTTCCCTGGGAACACGCTGAAACCTCGTGTGCTTCCATGTCACTTCGGCACCGCCCGGAAAGTCCTTTTGCCGCTTGTGACATCTTCCTTCCATGCCCAGTGCTCTCACCACTGTGCATGGACCAGAGCTGCTTTTAGGGCTGTCTTTTAAGGATGCCTTGTCTCACTCCAAAAGGCACAGTCTCTGCTTTGGGACATCTGTCCAACCCATATTTTTCCAACCCCCTGGGGCCGAGGGGTCCCCACGATGAACTCTCCTGGTTCTGAGGCACTGCTTCCCCCCAAGCGCAGTCTCTGTGTCACAGGAATAAAATGAGTCTATGGCTACACAAGAAAAGTCCAGCCAAAAGGTCACTCCAATCATCTCTCCCCATTCAGTCATCTCCACATCCTTCGGGCCAGGTCCTTGTCTCATCTCCTATCTCCCTTATTATTCAGTTCTGAGGAGGATCAGCATTTTTGCAAGGCCCCAATCATGTAAGAAAGGGGTTAAAACTTTCAGTCTCTGTCTGTCCCGAAGCACTCCGGCACTCCCACACACGCTGTCGCTACGGCCGGCCGGCACTCTTTCCCCCACCTTCTCCTCCTTGGCCGGCTGCTATCACATTCAGACGCTGGCTCTCCTCTCTCTCCCTCCTGGGGGGGGACATGGCTGCCCGAGGGCTGACTCTTGGGGCTCTTCCACCCTTCCATCCTCGAGGGCCTTCTCACCCCCCATCTCTGTCCAGGCCCAAGCCTACCAAATGGCTGCCCCTCCCCCGCCCAGCAGCAGCGGCTGGACAGGGGAGGGAGGTCTGACCTCCGTCCCTTGAAGTCCCAAGAGGCCTCTCAGGGCCGAAGCTCTGCTTTTAAACCCCTGTGTATTCTCAGAGGTGTGTCCAAACCCCACTGGCTACATCAGGTGCCAATATCAAACTCCGAACATCCATTGGTTTGACCACAGCCTCCCAGAATTCCCACGTCTTCCTGGTCAAACCACCACAGCAATTGAGGGTTAAGAGAGTTTTATCCGAAAACTGCCATAACAAACAGGCTGTCCTAACTACCATAACCAACTACAGTGCTAACTACCATAACTAACTACCAGTGCTAACTACCAGTGCTAACTACCATAAATAACTAGTTGACCTGACTACTGTAACTGAAAGCTGTCCTCAAGGGCTTCATCTCCTCTGCTGCTCCCTCAGTAGCTTCGCTGCAGTGATCAGAAGGGTCAGGCTGGAGAGAGGCTTGGCTGATGATAAAAATGTGTGCTGCCCAAAGGATAAAAAGGAAAGAAATGAACTGTTACTTTCCAGAGTCAAGTTCCTCACAAGCTCTGTTGCAAGAGGACAAAGGGAAATGCTTTGAAACACAGGAGAGGGAAACAGGCTCAGGTTACATCTAAGGAAGAATTTTTTAACCAGCAGAGTGGGGAAACACTGACAGAAGGTGCCCAGAGATGTGGGAGGTGCCTCCTCCCTGGAAACATCCAAGCTCAGGTCAGGCAGGGCTCTGGGCCCCTTGAGCTGCTTGAAAATGTCCCTGCTCGCTGTGGGGCACCAGGCCCAGATGAGCTCCAAAGGAGCCTGCCAAGCCACAGCAGGCGAGGATTCTGCTTGCTCTGCGTGTGGAACGCAGCCAGACTGGAGACTGTCGGAGGGGGCCCCACAAGAAAAGCCCTCCCTGGCGCTGCTGCTTCCCCTGCAGCCCCTGGCCCTCAGCTGCAGCAGCTCCTGGGCAGCCCAGCGCCGCTCCTCGTCCGCCTCCAGGCTGCACTCGAGGCAGTCCCGCAGCAGAGCCGACAGGCGCCGGGGCTGCTGCAGCTGCGGGCTCCCGTTCTGCCGGATCAGAGCACGAGCCTGCAGGGAAAGCAAACTCAGCGCTTTGCCAGCTCCCTTCACACCCACGCGGGCTCACATCCACCCCGGGGCCTCAGCCCCAGCTCCAGGGGCACTTTCCTCCCTGCCACAGATGCTGCTCACAGCTCATTTTGCTATGCCAGCCAAAAAACCCAAACCCTGGGGCTGCCACAGCCACTGCAACATCCAAATGATCTCGCCTTGAGAGCCAGTTCCATTGGCTGACTCTGTCAGTAGGAACCTCCATCCGAAATAGCACATTTTGCTTCTCCAAATGTGGACACCAGCTTTACAGGCCATTTTCCAGAGTCAGTGTGGTCTGCCTGTGTTATTTCAGAGGATTCTTACATCAAGTGCATCTCTGCAGTGCCACTGACACTCAAGTAAATGCATTCCTGATGCCCCATCCCACAAACTGCCAGGCAAGACACAGGAGGTTTGTGATGCTGAAAGCTCAGGCTTGGTGACACAGAGAAAGTAGCTTGGACTAGGAAAGAAATATGTTAGACTATGGGGATGTTAAACAATCATCTTCATGTTCTCAACAAGTTTCCCAGTGAGAAGAGTCAGAGGGGAGATCTCCTTGCAAAATGTCTTTTAGAAGCTCCTGCAGAACTCTTGTTGTGTTTGGGGGCGGGATTTGGGGTTGGTTTGGGGTTTTCTTGCAAGGTACCATTAGAGCTGATGCACTTGCTTCACATTTCCAGGTCATCCTCACAGCCAGAAGAGTGGCAACAACATAAAGCCCAAAGCAAATTGTTGCTGGAGAGTGAAGAATATTCTTCTGTTTGGAGGCTGGAGTCCTCTGGGAATTCCTTTCCCATGTGCAGAAACCTCCAGCTGCTGCTCCCAGTGCAGGGTCCCCCTGTGCTCACAGGCCTCTGCAGCCACTGCAGAATTTGCCTCTTACCATGGCTGCCATTTCCCTGAAGTAAGGAGGTTCTCCTTCCACCATCTCAATGGTCACAGTGCCAAAGGCCCAGATGTCCACCTTGGGGCCATAAGGAGATCTGGTCACAACTTCTGGGGCCCTCCAGTGAGCAGTGCCCACCATGGAGCTGTGCTGGTCCTGCTCAGGGCTGAGCTGAGCGCAGAGGCCAAAATCAGCTGAGGACAGAAACAAACCCTGTCAAAGGCAGCTGGAATGAGGAAACCAAGCACCAAGATTCCCCACTCTCAGTCTGAGAGTGCAGTAGTGAAGTCAGCTGGACAAGCCCTCAAGGCCGTAGCCAAGGAAAAATGGAACTGGAACCTTCAAGAAGCCATTGAGGAAGGGTCGGGGGATGTGAGAGAGAAGAGGGGAAGGAGGCGGGAGGAGGACCAGGGGACGGTGTTGGGGAGAGTGATTGAACCGGGGGAAGAGAAGGGGGAGATGAGGAGAGGAGCAGAAACAGGAAAAGTAGCGGGGACCCCCTGGCCTTCATCGCGGTGTCCACGGGGGGGGCCAGGAAGATGTGGAACCCCCAGCCAGGTGTGTTCCCAACACAGGGGGCTCTGACCCTGGGGGTCACCCGGGATTATCCAGCGTGGATCCTCCCATGGGGGATGGAGATGGGACTGGCACGAGCAGCCATTTTCCCTGGTGTCACGGTTTGATGCTGGCACAATGCCAGTGCCCCCATGAAAATACATTCTCCCTGGTGTCTGCTGTGAGATGTGACCAGGAACAGAGCGAAGCAGGCTCCAGCTGCGGAATACAAAGAAAAGAAACTTTATTAATTTACAATATATAAAAGAAACACACAGAAAGAATGAAAACCTTCCAGACATTCCTCCTCCCCCCAACCAAATTCCCAATACATCACAGTAAGGCAAAACCTTGGACTCGCAATTCAGTTGCCACCCCTCAGGACACCAACTGTCAGTCCATCACCACTCCTCAGATAATCAACTCTCAGTTCATCAAGGAGAGAGGAGTCCCTCTTGTGCCATAGGCTTCCCCAAGAAACACGGTTGAAACCTCTTGTGTTTCCGTGTCACACATGGCACCGCCCGGAGATCATTTCCCATGGTGACATCTTCCTTCCATGCCCAGTGCTCTCACCACTGCACACGCACCAGAGCTGCTTCTGGGGTTCCCCTTTTAAGGATGCTTTGCCCAGTTCCAAAAATGAACACAGTCTCTCACTTTTGGGACACCTGTCCCTCCCAAAATCACCCCCTGGGGCCGAGGGGTCTCAAGAACAAAGATCTTCTTCCTCACTGAAGGCAGAGGGCACCACCACCCTCCTCATCCATCTCCGTTCATGCCGCTCCTTCACATCACATCCCTGCACTCTCTTGGCTCCAAGCCATTGCCTCCCCCTAAATGCAGTCTCTCTGTCACAGGAAAAATGGTTCTGTCCATGGCTATACAAGAAAAGTCCAGCCAAAGGCCACTCCATCATCTCCTCCTGTCTAGGATTCTTCTCAGCTTCTTCTGACATCTTTCACTTGTACGGACTTTGATCACACTTGCCCATTTTCTCTTATTTCACCCCTTTCTCTCTTCTCATTCAGCTCCAGGAGGATCAGCATTTGTAAGGTTTCCATCATCCAAGAAAAGGGTTAAAATCTCGGGCTCTGCCTGCCCAGAACTCCCACGCTGGCCCTGCCGGGCACCTTCTCTCTGCACCCCTTCTCCTTCTCGGCTGTGCTGCCAGCACAAGATGGCAAATTTCAAGGCGGCACAGGCACAGACACGGCTCTCTCTCTCTCTGTGGCAGCTGCCCGATGCCTCTCAGTGCTCCTCCACCCTTCCATCCTGCAGGGGCCTTCACCTCCCTTCTCTGTCCAATGCCCGGCTCCCCTCACCCGGCCGCATGGCTTCCCCTCCCGCACCCAGCCCGCAGCCGGGCAGGGCAGCTCTGAACCTTTCACCCACAGAGCAAGAGACCTTCCCCTGGGAGTTCTCTACTTTTAACCCCCTGTGTGTTCAGAGGTGATTCCTTGTCCTCAGGGGCCACACCAGGCACCAATATTCAAATCTGAGCACTGATTGGTTTGACCACAGCATCCCAAAATCTCACTTCCTTTTCAAACCAGGACAGCGGGACAAAGGGATCCGAACAGAAAATCCTGAACGAGCTCAGTAACCCAAAAACAGGGGCAAAATCTGAAATAAGCGGCTCTGATTGGCTGGTCCAGCACAGCTCGCGTCTCTCCATCCCCACCCCCACCTGCCCAGCGCCTCAAGGTTCCCCCTCCCCAAAAAACCCCCAGCCCGGGGCTGCAGCGTCCCGGAAAGGCCTCAGCCAATGGGACCCCAGGCAGCAGGCGCCTTAGCCAATGAGAGCTCTGAACGTTGGATTGCCTCCTCGGTTGCCGGGCAGAGCCCGTGGCCGGTCGCTGCCCAGAAGCGGCGGCAGCCAATGAGAGCGCGCGGCGCTGCCGAGCCCGCCCTGCTCCGGACTGGCGCTCCCAGCGCAGCGCGGCTGCTTTGGGGCTGCTGCTCCCTGCCCGGCCCCGGCCATGGGGCGAGGGGCGGCAGCTGGGGCCCTGCTGGTGGCACTGGTGGTGCTGGGAGCCCCCCCGGCTGCGGGCGCGGAGCTCTCGGGTGAGCGGGGGGCGGGAGGCGCTGAGACAGGGGGGGGAGAAGGGGGAAAAGGGGGCGAAGGGGGGAGCCTGGAAAGGAGGGGGAGGAGGAGGGGTCCCCCCAAAGGGAGAGCGGGAGGGGCTGAGGGGTGGGGGGAGGGGAGGCAGGGGTGGGAGAGGGTGGAGAAGAGGGGAAAAGGGGAGGGGGGACCTCAAAACTGAGCCCGAGGGGGCTGAGGATTGTGGGATTTGTGGGAAAATGGGGAAATGGGACCTCAAAAGTGATTTGGGAGTGGCTGGATGTGGGAAAGGAGAGGATGTGGAAGGGGAAATGGGGGAAGGGCGGCAAAGAGGAAGCCACAGCGCGCGCAGGAGTGTCCCATGGCGGCCGTGGGGCACAGGGACTGCGGAGTGGGGATCCGGTGTGGCTCCCGAAGCTCTGGTGGTGCTGCTGGAGGGTGCTGGGGGGCACCCCCTGAGCTGTGGCCTGCTGTCACAGGGGTGTTCCAGTTTTTGGCAATGTCCGTGTTTCACTTCATTAACGGCACGCAGAAGATGAGGTTCGTGCAGAGGTACATCTACAACCGGGAGCAGTTCGTGATGTTCGACAGCGACGTGGGGCACTAAGTGGGGTTCACCCGCTATGGGGAGGGGTGGGCCAGTGACTGGAACAGCAACCCGGCCACACTGGAGTACGCACGGTCTGTGGTGGACATGGTTTGTCCGTAACAACTACAAGGAGGTTCGCCCGTTTAGCACCGAGCGCCGAGGTGAGCGCGGGGCAGAGCGTGTCCCCTCGGGCCCTGCCCTGCCAATGACCCTGGAGCCCCACAAAACATCCCCGGGTATCGCCCCAGAGCCCTCAGCCCTCTTTGTGCTCATCCCCGGGGCCTCCAGTCCCTGTCACTGACCACCATGGCTCCCCCAGTCCATCCCAGTCCCTCTCAGCGCCACCCCGCGCGTCCATTTCAGCCACGCGTAAAGCTGACGCTTCTCATCTAATCAGAACGCGACCCTTTGATGACTCATCTGTTGCCAGGTAGACCCGCAGCGCCGAGTGCCCCGCGCTGGACTCGGCCTCCCAGTGCCGCGCACTTCATCCCCAGTTCCTCCCAGCGCCACCAGGGTCCCTCCCATTCCCTCGCAGCCCATTCCCAGTCTGTTCTCACTTCATTCCCAGTTCACTCTCAGACCTCTAGCCTTTCTCTCAGTGCCACCCATTCCCTCCCATCTCTCTCAGTGCCACCCCAACCCATCTCAGTCCATCCCCAGTCCCTCACCAGCCCACGCCAGCACTTCCCTCTCTCTCCCAGAGCCCCCCAGCTGATCCCAGTGTGTCTCCGCTCTCTCTCTCGCTCTCTCTCCCAGTGCCCCCCAGCGTGTCCATCTCGCTGGTGCCCCCCTCGAGCTCCCAGTCCGGCCCCGGCCGCCTGCTCTGCTCCGTGATGGATTTCTACCCTGCTGCCATCCAGGTGAGGTGGTTCCAGGGCCAGCAGGAGCTCTCGGAGCACGTGGTGGCCACCGACGTGGTCCCCAACGGGGACTGGACCTACCAGCTGCTGGTGCTGCTGGAAACCCCCCCCCGGCGCGGGCTCAGCTACAGCTGCCAGGTGGAGCACGTCAGCCTGGAGCAGCCCCTGAGGCGGCACTGGGGTACGGGGGAGCCCCTGGGGGCGCTGGCAGAGCGACTCGGCAAGTACTGGGAGGCACTGGGAGGGAGCTGGAGAGAGCCGGGCTGGGACTGGGAGAGGGGCTGGGGGCTGGGCAAGGGCTGGGCAGGGGTTTGGGGGATGCTGGGGAGGGTGAAATGGGCTGGGTGGGGATCCTGGTGGGCACTGTGAGGGAGTTTGGGGGCGCTGGGTGTGACTGGGAGGGATCGCAGCGAGCCCCGAGGGGCTGGAAGAAGATCGGCGATGGCAAAGTGGGGCTCGCCATGAGCTCAGTTGTGCTGGGCACAGCCTGGGAGGGCTCTGGCTGAGTCCTGCTGGGGCTGCCAAGGGACTGCGAGAGGCTTTGGGGGTCCTGGGGCACAGGGAGAGTGCTGTGGGATGCTGAGAGGGACGGGAGGGGCTTTGGTTGCTCCTGGGCAGGACAAAAAGGGATCGGGGGGAGGTTTCAGGGGGCCCTGGCTGGGCTGAGGGCCACAGGGAGGGCTCTGGGAGGGGCTTGGGGTGTCGGTGAGAGGTTTTGGGGGTGCTGAGCCCTGCGGACACCCCAGAGATGCCGCTGGACGCCGCCCGCAGCAAGATGCTGATGGGCATCGGGGGCTTCATCTTGGGCTTCGTCTTCCTGGCGCTGGGGCTCGGCTTCTCCC
Source organism: Zonotrichia albicollis (assembly GCF_047830755.1). Taxonomy (NCBI): domain Eukaryota; kingdom Metazoa; phylum Chordata; class Aves; order Passeriformes; family Passerellidae; genus Zonotrichia; species Zonotrichia albicollis. Next base: position 4,419,861 of record NC_133849.1, read on the forward strand.
TGCGCAAGAAGGTCAGGGCCGGTGCCGGGGGTGGCATCCCCGCCGTGGCGGAGCGTGTGCACTCCCGCCGGGGCCCCAGCCCGGTGTCACCCCCTTTTCTGTGCCCACAGAGCTCCTGAGCCGGCGGCGGCCGCAGCCCCTCCCCATGGGCCGGGACCCCCCGCTCCGCTGATTTTGGTGGGGGGAGGGGGTTTGTGTCTCCCCCAGCCCTGCTGGCACTCTCAAGAGAACTTGCTAATGCTTGATATGAAGTTCAGAGTTATATACTAGCACAGTACAGAATATGGAAAATATGAAAGCTACAATGTAAGCCATCATTCTTATGGTCTAGATCACCACATGGCCATGGTTGCATTGTGGTCATGTCTTGGTCACAATTATCTCATGCTCGTGGTCATCTCATGATCACAGTCCTGGCATGGTCACATTCATGGTCATCTGACTGTAATGGTTATCTTATGATCATGGTTGTGTCATGGTCACGGTCATCTCATGATTGTCTCATGCTCAGCTCATGGCCAAATCATTTCATGGCCATCTCATGGCTGTGGTTGTGCCATGTCATGGTCACAGCCATTTCCTGATCACCATTTTTGATGGTCATGGTCATCTCCTGGCCATATCACAGTCACCTCATGCTCACACGGCCTCAGTGTGTTGTTGTCATCTCTCGCTCACAATCATCTCATGCTCATGGTCATTTCACAGTCATGGTTATATCGTTGTAATGATCATCCTGTGGTCCTAGTCATTTCATGATCATGGTCATCTCGTAGTCAGGGTCATCTCAGCCATATCATGATCATTTCCTGATCACCATAATTTCATGGTCATGATCATATGGTCATGTTCACAGTCATGGTCATAGTTCTGTCAAGTTCATACCATGGTCATGGTCATCATATGGTCATGGTCATCTCAAGGTCATTGTTGTGTCCTGGTCATTGCATGGTCATGGTCATTTCATGATCATCTTGTGGCCATCACATGCTCACTATCATGTCATGGTCTTGATGCTGTCATGGTTGTGGTTATCTCACAGTCATGGTCATCACATGGTCATGGTCATGGTCATCTCAGAATCACCTCATGGTCACAATGGTCTCGTGGCCATGGTTGTGTTGTGGTCATCTCATGGTCATCTCTTGGTCACAATCATCTCATGCTCATGGTTGTCTCATTTTTATGGTCATCTCATGTGACCATCATCATGGCCATGGTCATCTCTTGCTCATCTCATGGTCTTTATGATCCCATGGCCATGGTTAAGTCATGGTCACCTCATGACCTTGCTCACCTCATGGCTGTGTCATGGTCATGAAATGCTCAGAGTCATGAAATGGTCATGGTCATCTTGTGGTTAGCTCATGGCCACAGTCATGTTATGGTCATGGTCATAGTCATGTCATGGTCATGGGCATTTCCTAAGCACCACTGTAATGGTCATCTCATAATCATGTCATTGTCACTTCATGGTCATTTCATGGCCACAATCACGTCAGGGTCACCTCAAGGCCACAGTTGTGCCATGGCCAACCCACAGTCATCTCTTGGTCAAAATCATCTCATGGTCAGGATTGTGGTTGTGTCATGGTCATGGTCACAGTCATGGTCATCCCATGGTCATGGTCATCTCAGGGTTGTGTCACTCATGGTCATTCTCACGGCCATCTCATGCTCGTGTCATGGCCGTGGTCATGGCCAGGGAACCTCTCTGAGATCCTGAGCCCTGATTTTTGGGACACTCAAGGACCTCTGGGGACAACAAGGCCTGGCCTGACCCCTCCCCCCATCCCACTGCCCCTCCAGGAGCCCAATGTGGCCAAACCCTCCCATGGACACCTCAGACATGGGACATGGAGTGGGAAATGAATCCCAGGGGATGGAGCCAGGTGTGGCTGGCAAGTCCCCATCCTGCTCCTGGTGTCCCAGTCCAGCTCCTGATGTCCCCATCCCAGTTCCTGGTGGTCCCATCCTGCTCCTGGCTGCCCCTATCCCAGCTCCTGGTGTCCTCATTCCTGCTCCCAGTGTCTCCTTCTCTGTCCCAGTGACCCCATTCCCATTCCTGGCTCCCAGAGATGAACTGCCAGACACTGCAGGAGGGAATCTGGATTTATTGCCCCAAGCAGGATTTATTGCCCAAAGCAGGATCATTTCACACCAGAAGTGAAGAATTATGAATATTTGTGGTTCTTGCCTTTAAAACACTGGAATATCGGAAACCGATTTGTCAGGAAAAGTTATGAGGTGAGTGGGAGCAGCAGGATCAGCTCCGGTGGCAGCTCTCAGATTTCCTGAGAAGAGGGAAGGGGCTGGATCCAGCTCCGTGGATTGCTCAGGCAGTGATTCCTGACAGGATGAGAGAGGGTCACAGTGTCACCCTGTCCCTGTCCCCATTCCACAGGATGGACCTGGCTGGAGCCCATGGAGAACAGGAGCTGCTCCAGAATCCCATGTGATCCCACCCCAATCCTGCTGCAATCCTGCTCCATCCATCCCACCCGATCCTACTCCATCCATTCTGCCCCAGCCCTGCTCCATCCATCCCACCCCCATTCCGCCCCATCCATCCTGCCCCAATCCTTCTCTGGAACCCCAACCTGATCCTGCTCCATTCCATCCCACCTGATTCTTGTCTGGAATCCACCCCTGATCCCACTTCATCCCTCCCACACCAATCCTGCTCCATCCATCCCTCCTGAGCCCACTCCATAATCCAGCCCAAATCCCACTCTACAATTCCACCTGATCCCACTCTCGATCCTGCTCTGATCCAGAATCCCTCCTTGATCCCAGTCCATCCATCCTGCCCCGATCCCTCTCTGGAATCCCACCCTGATCCTGCTCCATACCTGTGGTCTAGATGCTGGTTCCCATGTCCCTTCCTGCAGAAAAAGAAGAACCGTGAGATTCCAGCACGGATCACACACCAGGATTAACCCCAGGATCCATCCTGGGATCCGCACAGAGGGGATCTAGAGCTGGATCTGCCATTGGAACTCACCGGCTGCCGGTATCCATTCCTGTCCCTCCTCCCTGTGGAAACAAAGTGGGATCAGCGTCAGTGGCACAGGATTCCCAGAACGGTGCCGGGTGGATCTGTGTCCCTTCCCAACCCCTATCCCGCGTGTTACCGGATTGGAGCTTCCAGATGCCGAATCCGATGAGGATGGCAGCGATGACGGACACAGCGACCACCACGGGGAGATTCCCGCCAGATGTCAGCTCTGGGAAATGCGGGACAGTGAGGAGGGTGAGGAAAATCCCCATTTGGGAATTCCAAATTCCGGATTCCCACATTCCCAGCCTCACCCCAAGTGAAGATCCCGGGCTCCGGCATTCCAGGATGCTCCACCCTGCACCGGTACTGCTCCCGCTCCTCCGGCAGCGCCTCGATCCTGGCCCAGGTGTGGAAGGTGCCATCGCTGTTGGGAACGACCCCGCCCCACTCCGTCTCCTGATCCAAGGTTTCACCCCCCTTCATCCAGTTGACTGCAATGGTGTTGGGGTAGAATCCGTACGCGTGGCAGGACAGGATCAGGGTCCCGTGTTCCTCTCTTCCGGACACGTGGACATCGGGGGCTCTGGAATGGGATAATGGTGGTAGACATCCATGGAATTCCCATTGGAATGGGACTGGGGCGAGTTCTACCCATGGAATTCCCACAGGAATGAGATGGAGATGAGATCTGCCCTTGAAATTCCATGGGAATGGGATGGAGAGGAGATCTACCCTTGGAATTCCCACAGGAATTCCCATGTTCCCAAGTTCTCTATTCTCAAATCCCTCAGAGGAATTCCGTTCCCACCTTTGCGCTCCAGCTCCTTCTGCCCGTATCTGATGTATTTCCGGAGCGATTCCGGGCATTCATGCTTCAGGTAATTCAGGTGCCTCTCAGCCTCGGTCCCTTCCTGTTCCCAGCGCCTCCTGGTGATCTCAGCAGCGCTGTCGGCCGGCACGAATCTCCCGGATTCCAGGTCAAAGGAGATGAAATCCCGCCCATCGTAGCCAATCTGGTGGGACCCATGGATGCTCCCGTCAGACAGGAGGTCACAGCCAGAAAGCCACTGTATGGTGTGGAGACCTGGGGGGATCGTACCCACAGAGACCCATGGAATTGTGTCCCAGCCCCACAGAGCCCCATTCCAGCCCTATTGAGCCCCAGAGTCTGATGGAGACCCACAGAGCCTCATTCCAGTCCCTTGGAGCCCCATGGATCCACATCCCAACCCCATGGATCCCAACCCAGCCCCACAGATCTCCCACCTCCATGGATCGATTCCCAACCCATGGATCATGAGATATTCTATCCCAGCCTAATGAACTCTCATTTCACCCCCTTGGAGCCCTGTAAGTCCCCACCTGAAACCTATAGATCCCATTCCAGCCCCATGGATCCCCATCCCAACCCTATGGATCCCAACCCAGCCTCACAGATCCCATCCCAGTCCCATTGATCCCATCCCAGCTCCACAGATCCATATCCCAGCCCATGGATCACAAAATATCCCATCCCAACCTAATGGATCCCCATTTTCAGTCCCTTGGAGTCCTGTGAATCCACATCTGAGATCTATAGATCCCATTCCAGCTCCATGGATCTTCACCCCAGCTCTACAGTTCCCATTCGAGCCCCACAGATCCCATCCCAGCCCCATGGATCCCAACCTGTCCCCATAGATCCCATCTCAGCCCCATGAATCCCCATTCCAGCCCCATGGATCCCCATCTCAGCCCCACAGGTCCTCCCACTCACCCCTGCTCTGGTTGTACCGCTCCCGCAGTATCTCCAGGCCCCTGGCAGCTACGTGCTGGTTCCCCACATCGATCTGGGTTCCCCACTCCCAATATTCTGGCTCGACTCCATCCTTTATCCACTGCGTCAGCGGCTCCAGCTGGCCCCGCTCGCTGTCGTAGCGCTCAAAGGGGATCCCATCCACAAACCCCATTTGCATGTACTGGGAGATCCCCGGACTGGGCTCTGACACCCCCACATCCAGGAAACGCAGGGAGTGGAGAACTAGGGGGACACGGAGATATGGGGGGGTTGAGGGGATCATGGATCAATGAAAGGGGAACTTGGAGAGCTGGGAAGGGGCTTGGGGATTCTGGGGCCAAGGAAAGGGTGTGCAGGGTGGGAGAGGTGGGACGGACAGGAAGGGGCCTGCAGGGCGTCCTGGTGTCCAGGAATGGGGGCTCAGGGGGTTCCAGGGTTACGGAAGGGGAGAGGAGGTGCAGGGACTGGGAGAGTGGGATGGGGGTTCCAGGGGATCCCTGTGCCAAGAAAAGGGGGTCCAGGGATCCCCAGTGCCAAGGAAAGGGGTCACAGGGTGGAGAGAGCTGGGAATGGGAGGCTCAGGGGTCCTTGATGCAGAGGAAAGGGGAGTTGGGAGCTGAGAAAAGCAGGAATGGGGGTCCAGGGGGTCTCAGGGTCAAGGAAAAGGGGGGGACTGGGGAAGGCAGGATGGATGAGAAACGGGGTGCAGGGGAGGATTGGTACTGGATAAGGGAGTGCAGGGGGGTCCTGGTACCCAGAAGTGAAAATTCAGGACCCCCACGAACCTCCCCCCAGCAGGACACAGGGGGTGGAGAACTGGGGAGACGCAGAGATTGGGGGGTCTGGGGGTGTCCAAGAGTCAGGAAGCGTCACTGGGAGAGCCTGGAAGGGTCCAAGGTCCAATGAAGGGACTGAGAGAGGTGGGATGGGGGATCCAGGGGGTCCCTGTGCCCACCAAAGGGGGTCCAGGGGTCCCCGGTGTTGAGGGAAATGGGGTCTGGGAGCTGGGAAAGGCAGAAATGGGGCTCCAGGGGGTCCCTGGTCACGGGAAGGGGGGTCTGGGGCTCGGAGAGGCGGGCAGATCCCGGGGACGCAGCTTGGGAGACGGAAAAGAGAAAGAGACCGAGGGAACGCGGTGGGGAGGGGACGGGGGAAACGGGGAATTCCAGGGAGTTCATCTGGATCCCCCCTGCGACCCCCTGAGACCCCAGGCTCCCTCTGGGACCCCGTTTCGGGAAGCGGTGGGAGTGGAAAACGGAGGGGACACGGAAAGTTGGGAATTCTGGGAGGTCCAAAGACCAAGGAAAAGGTCCAAAGGGTCTGGGGTCTGGGAAGGGCGGGATGCCCGAAAAGGGGGGCAGGGACGTCCCAGAACACTGACGGGGATGCAGGGGGATCCCGGTGCCCAAAAATGGAGATTCAGGGGTGTCCCAGTGCCCAGGAATGGTAGTTCAGGGGGGTCCTGGTGCCAGATGAGGGGGTACAGGGAGGTGCCGGTGCTGAAGAAGGGGATTGAGGGGGCTTACAGCACCCAAAATCGGGCTATGGGGGTTCCCGTGCCCGGTAATAGAAGTTCAGGAGGGTCTCGGTGCCCGATCATGGAAATTCAGAGGGTTCCTGGTTTCGGGGTTCCCACTCACCTTTGGTCGCGCCCCCCGGGTCCCCCAGGAACCCCCAGAGCAGCCCCAGACCCAGCGCTGGAGCCATGGCGCTGCTCGGCTGCGGCCCCGTCCACAGACCTGACCCCGCCCCAGCCATGGCCGTGCTCCTAGAGCAGCATCCGGCCCTGCCATTGGCCCCGCTATTTCCTGTCCACCAATGGTAGCCCGATCTGTCAGTGATGTCACCGGTCGCCGGGCAGATCCTGGTCTCGCAAGTTGGGACGCGGAAGCGAAAGGGACCCAGGAGGGCGGGGTGGGGAGGGGACGGGGGAATTGCAGAGAATCCCTCTGGATCCCCGCTGAGCCCTCGGAGAAGCACCTGGGACCCCCTTAAGAAAGCGCCGGGAGTGGAGAACTGAGAGGACAGGGAAATTTGGGGACATCTGGGGGTGCAAAGGTGAAGGAAAAGGGCGGGTCTGGGGTCTGGGAAGGGCGGGAGGGGCAGGGAGGGGTGCAGGGAGTCCCAGAGCACTGACGGGGCTGCGGGAACTCTCGGGGATTCGCCTGGGACCCTCCAGGGCCGCTCCCTACGAAACCCCCGGGCCGGGCTGTGCTGAACTCCCGGCCCTGCGCTCAAACTCTGCCCGGACCCCGCTGGGCTCGGCCCAAAGCCGGGAAAGCACCGCGAGCAGCGGAGCCAATTTTTCCTGCGGGTGCGGGTCCCACCCCCGGCGGAGCAGGGCTGGGCGCTGGGACCCGAGCCCTGATTCCCAATATCCTCCTCTCTCTCTCCCTCTGCTGTTCTCTCCCTTTCCTTTGGGGGATCACAAATCCCAGAGCGGCCGCAGAGCCCCGTGCTCAGGCCGGGTTTCCCAGCAAAGGGAGGCTGGGGCTGAGGTGCCCCGGGCTGGCTGGGAATGGGGCCCCGAGGGTCCCCGGGGTCATAGAAACGGGGGATCCAGGGGCTGGGAGAGGAGGATACCCGGGAAAGGGGGTGCAGGGGGGTGTTGGTGCAGGATAAGGGGGTGCTGGGGGATCCCAGTGCCCGGGAATGGGGTGGGGGTGGGGGAAGGATCTGGGAAATCTGGGAATCTGGCAGCAGCTGCTGGGGAGGGACTGGGACAGACTGGGATGGACAGGAACAGACTGTGAAAAGAACTCAGTGGGAGCAGAACTAGGGCACCAGGGACCATACTGGGATATACTGGGGCCAGCACTGAGGGCTACTGGGAGCATGCAGGGGACAATTGAGATATACTGGGAGGGACTGAGAATGGCTTGGATCATCCTGGGACTGACTGGAATCATACTGTGAGTGATCAGATCTGTGGTAGGCATGAAGAGGAGAAATGGAATAATGCAGGGAGCAACTGGGATCATACTGGGAGCAGCTGGCCCATGCTGGGGTCATACTGGGATTATACTGGGACTGATGGGGTGACACTTGGAGTGACTGGCATAGTACTGGGAGTGTCTGGGAGTAACTGGGATCATACTGGAGGTGACTGGACTTATACTGGGAGCAACTGGGACCACAGCAGGGGTAAATGGCATTGTGTAAGGTGTGACTGGGGCCACACTGGGCTCTTACTGAGAGGGACTGAGAGTGAAACGAACCACACAGGGCATGACTGGGAGCCACTGGGACCGTGTTGGGGGCAACTGGGATCCTACCGTGAGTGATTTGGAACATATTGGGAGTGACCGGGACAGGTGAGGCGGCGGCGGAGCTCGGAGGCGGCCGCAGCGCAGGTGGGAGCCGCGCTGGGTTGTGCGGGGGCTCGGGGCTGGCTGCGGGCCTCGGGGGCGGCAGGGGGCTCGGGCGGGTTCGTTGTGCCGTGTCCGGCCCGTGTTGCCGCTGGCGTGAGGGCGCTGCGGGAGCGGCTGCCCGCGGTCTCCTTGCGGCCGCTGCCTCGGCAGGAGCCGCTGCCGGAGCAGCACTGGCTCGGCCCGGTTGCTGTGGCTGGGACAGAGGGGGCTGCCCCATGCCTGGGGCTGTGCGGGGAAATTGCCGTGGCCGGAGGTTTCTGTGCCCAGAGGAGACAGAGGAGTCCTGTAAAAGTGACTTTATTGCTGGGCAGAGGGAGAGGCCTTGGGGCATTTGCCGTGCGCTCTCTGCCATTGTTGTAGTTCGCAGCCTCCTTTGTATCCTCGTTTTCCCGGCTCATCTCCCTCTCCCTTTGCCGACGGGCTGAGGTACTTGGAAGGTTCAGACCTCCCGATCCGCCAACTGCATGTCCTCGTTAATGTGCATCCCCACTTTTGTATAACAGCCGGTATTCACGGCTTAGTTAAGTCTTTGTTCTTCTGGAATTTCTGGAATTCAGCGGGACTTTGTGTGAGCAGCAGTCCCTTTTAATTAGTAACATTTATTGCAGCTGGTGGTTTCGCCCAGTTACTTCCTTATCTGCAAATCCCAGGTGACTCGGTCCCCTGCTGAATGAGCTGCACTCTCAAGGTGTGGATCATGGTAAAAAGATGAGAGTTGCTGTAGCACATCAGAGGAGAAACAGCATTCGTTTAACCCATGGTCTGCCAGGGAGCCACAAAACCGCGTCCAATTCCCATTCTTTCTGCGTTTCAATCCATACATGAGTTGCTTAATTTTTCCGTTGTTTTTGGTTTGGTTTTTTTTGTTTTCACCACTTTTCCTTTGTCATGTATTTGCCAACAGCAGTTTGAATCATTTAATTTTCCACAAACTCCTCCTTTTTCTGCTAACAGCTGATCTGATCCCATCCCATGGTTAAGTGTTGTGTTCCTCATTTCAGTGGATTGGTCAGCAGGAAGGTCAGGAGCTGGAGCTGTCTGGTTGGTTATTATTGCAAGGACAGCTTGTAATCTAATGATGCCATTGAAATGAGAAATGGGTTCTGTGGATCCTGATATGAATTGGTTCGGGTTCCCAGGGCCTGGTCCATGGTGTTGTAGGATTTGTTCTGCTGGCCGTTCATCTTTTCCCCGATTTTGGCCACTCTCTCCAGCCAGAGCTGCATCAGTTGACTGCTTTTGTCTAACAAAATCATCAAATACTTGGATTCCCAACTGATTTCCCTGAATTTTTGGTAGCAAAAACCCCCACTGCTCTTTTATACCCTATATAACATAGACAGTGCCAGCACATGTTGGAGTGGGCAGAGGGATGATTCCCCCTAATTATTTATGGTGTAGGTTTCCCAACATTCTCCATGTGCTGTTTCCCTTTGCAGCTTCACCCGTTTGTGTTGCAGGGTCAGATATCCTCCCCCTGGGCTCTGCCTTGAGCTGTGCAAATTCCATCAGTGCCAGCAGGCAGAGCTTGGGGTGAGGGGCAGAGGGAATCAGCCCAATTCCTGCCCCGGGCAAGAGACCCAGGTGCATTGTCTACACTTTGCCCAGCAGTGTTCATTTGCATTTCTAAAGCTCCTCTGCAGGCTGCCTGGAATGGAGCTTCTCTTCCTGCTGCTGGGCAATGTTGATGTTTTGTTGCTGGTCGTTATCTCTGTGGGTGTCTTTTGTGCTGTTCCCAGTCTGTTCAGGTGTTAAACTCATCTCCATTTAGCAGTGTAAGACCCTTTAAAAACAACCTTTAAAATTCATTTCCCCAGTGCAAAGAAAACCAAGCCTGAGTAGAGAAATAAGGTTTAAAAGTACCGAAATCGGTACATTTTGCAGCAGTGCAATGGCAGGCAGGCCAGAGTGTGGGTGTGAGTGAGCCCCAGAGTGGAATTGTGCCCTGGTGTTCCCCAGCAGCTGTGGCAGTGCAGGCCCAGGCAGCGCTGAAGCTGCAGCAGTGGCAGCAAGGCTTGGCCCCAGTGGCTGGAGATGGCAGAGGAGGGTGGCCAGGATTGCAGAGGATTCCAGGCGAGGATCTGTGGGCAGGCGCAGGGGCTTGGCCCGCTGTGGAGCCCTGGCTGCTGCTGCGTTGCCTTCAGGGCAGGCTCAGGGGCGGCCTCCCATCTTCCTGCTGCAGGCGGGAAGTGCAAATCTCCGGGGCTTCAGAGCCCTTGAGGCCAGGCTGAGGGGTCCCCCCGTGTTGAGCTGTGCTGGCGGCTGTTTCTGGCCTCAGGGACACTTGGCATGGGCCCCTTGGCCACCAGTGGTGCTGCTCTGCACTCCTTAGGCAGGAGCCGATGTCCTGGCTGGGTGTTGGCAGCAGCAAAGTGCCAGGGCAGGCTCTGTGCCCGCCCAGCTTGCTGTGGGAGAATATCCCTTGATATCTGCTGCAGTGGTTGCTGAAGCAGTGAGAATTGCTTTTGCCCCCCTGTTAGGTGCCATGGTGTCAGCAGAAGATATTGAAGCCTTCCTGCTCAGGGCATTTCAGTGCCAGGCTCTCACAGGCACCCAGAGCTGCGCGGGTTGAGCTGAGCATGGGGTGGTGACCTGCGCTGTGTCTGATTCCCCTTCCTTCCCTCCCCTGGAACAGGGTGTTGCTTTTAGACACCACTTGTCCTGGTTGCTTCAGAGTGCTTTGGAGAGGCTCCATAGCTAATTTTCCCTCTTTCCCTGGGGCTGCCCACATTTCTGGGTTCACCTCAGAATAGGCCTGACCAGACATTTGACACAGAGGTAGTTTTTTGTTCCGAGTTTAGTGATTCAATCTCTTCCCAGGAAATCATTACAGCAATTAGGAATAAATAAAAATTCATGCATTTCAAATCCATCTCCCAGATCTACTATTAGTGGTTGAGTAAAACCATACATCTTTCCCACTTTTCCCACTTATCCCCTCTGTAATCACACATATTTTTAGCATTTTTCCCCCTTCGATCTAAGATTCAGAGTTAATTGAGAGGCCGCTGTGTCCATCAGGAAATGCCTCCTCTCAATGCAGACCCACCCTGAATGTTCTCAAGGGCTGCAGTGTGGAGGGTCCCTGGTGTGATGGGAGCTGTGCCAGCCCTGGCAATCCATGTGCATCAAGGGGTGGACTTGCTGGTGCTGAGGGTGCTGCTGTCTGTGCTTGCAGTGTCCTTGTGCCCTGCAGCTGGAGCCCTGGTTCCTTGCCAGGGGCTGTTTGGGTGGGCTCTCCCCTTCCGAGGAGGGCAATGCCTGTGGCAGGTGCTTGTGGCCGAGCCGTGCCCTGGGTGCTGGGGCCCCCTTGGGCCCTGGGGTTGATCCCTCGGGGGCTGTAGGAACTGTGCCCTGGCCTTTGCCTTCAGCTTGGCCTTTTGCTGCTCCCTTCTTGCACTCACCTGCTGTGCCTTTGTGCCCAAGTGCTGCAGGGCCTTCTTGTGCTCCTCCTGCAGCCCCCTCAGTGCCTGTGGGTGCTTGTCTTGCTTTACAAGAGAGGTGTCTGCTCGGGAAGGCAGAAAAAGCCTCCCTTGGAATGGAGAATGCAAACCTCCTCCCTCTTAATTTTAAGACTAATGAAATGAAGGGGCTCTCAGGCAAAGATAGGGGAATGGGAATACCAGTTCTTTACTAGTGTGTATAATAAAGCAAACAAACAGCAACAGCTGCGGCACTGACAGCAAACAGAGCCCGGAGCCAGTCCCGGCCTTTGGGCTGCGGCGCTTTCCCCTTGGGTGCAGTTCCGGGCACGGCCGGCAGGGGCGCTGGTGGCTCCCGCGGGGCGGGGCAGCGCATCCCTCCCATGGGAACCTCTGTGAACGGAAATAGAGCAATCCCTTCATCTAACTCTTTCACTTTTTTACTTTCTATGGCCTTTCTCCCGTGTTTTGGGAAAGAATTTGGAGAGGGCTGTCTTTTAACTGCGCTCCTAGTGTTTTGATAAGGTGCTTTCTGTAGAGAGAGAGAGTTTCCCTGAACAGCCGGAGCTGTCGTTACCAAGGGGACGTAACTCAGAGCAGGACGGGGTCAGGGGAGGATATCCCGCCGAGGCTCGGTGGGAGTGTGGGCAGGGTCTGCTGCCGGAATCGGCAGAGGGGGATGTTCCCGTGGAGCCCGAGGCGGAGCGTGGGCAGCCCCCAGATGGCTGATGGCGGCTGATCCAGCAGCTCCCGGCAGAGCAAAGGCAGGTGGGAGAGCCCGGCAGCAGCGGCGGTGCCCAGCGCAGGTGGCACGGGCAGGGCAGGCGGGGATGGGATGGCTGGGACCCCCCCTGGGTGCGGTGGGCGCGGTGAGCTCGGAGCAGGCGGCAGGACAGAGCAACCCCCATCTTGGCCAGCATGGGCGGCAGAGCGGCCGCGGGCCAGGCAGTGGGAGCAGGGCACACAAATTGAGCGAGAGCGCCGGGGCAGGTGGAGCTGCCCTGGGCAGTGAGGCCGCACCTGGGATGGAAAGCGGGGCAGGCGGAGCTGAGGCGGGCAGCGAGCCGGGACCCGGGACAGGCGCCTGGGCTGCGAACGGAGGGGGCAAGACCTGCAGAGGATCCCGCTTTTTTTTTTTTTTTTTTTTCCTCTGGTGTTTCTGGTACTTTAAAGATTTTTGTTCTCCTAAAATCTCCTTTCTAACACGTGGCATATTCTCTTTCTTCTACATTAAACGATTTTTTTTACAAATAAATCTAGAGCCTAACAAACCTAAACTTCTGCTTGGATATTTTGAAATAGTCAACCAGCTAACTCATGACCTCCAAATGTTGTTTTTCTCTTCATCTTTTTATTTCTCCTTTGGCAAATTAATCATCTCTCAGTTACTTCCTTTGCTACTCCAAAAATGCCAGTGCACCCATACTTCCTTAAAAAATTATCACACAAAGCTTGAGTACCCCAGTGGGTTTTCTGATGCAAGTCTTCTAATATTTTCCTAGTAAGCACATTTTATTAAGTAATTGTCTTCCATCAAAAAGTTTCCATTTCCCTGATTTATCTTGTTCACTTCCTGTCTTGTTTAATTCTTTTTTCTCGGCTTCCCTAAACTTTGGAATTTCCAGCTTTTCCTCCTTTAGGGTTTTTATTAACATAACTCTTTTATCTCCAGTTTCTGCTGCATCCTTAGCTTTGTGATGTGCCCCCACTTTGCCCAGTTTGCCTCTCCTTTGGCCCGGGCCGGGTTCCCCCCGCCCGCAGCGGCTGGAGCAGCCGAGAGTCCCGCGCTGCCCATCCCGACCTGTCCCGGCTCCATCCCCGCTCCTGCCGCGGCTGCGAGGGCTGCGGGAACGGGGCAGCGAGGGTGTGGCTGCTGCTGGGGGAGGAGGAGGAGGGAGGGAAGGGCAGGGATGCAGGGAGAGGAGGAGGTGGGGTTAGGGAGGAGGAGCAGGGGGAGGGATGGAAGAGGAGGGATGAAGGCAGAGAGAGAGCAGTGGTGGAAGGAGCAGAAGGAGGTGGTGTTATCGAGGAGGAGGAGGAGAAGGGATGGAAGGGGAGGGATGTAAGACGAGAAGGAGGTGGGGATAAGACACAGCGGGAAGAGGATGGGGGATGGAAGGGGAGGAGTTGGGGGGAAGAGGAGGGAGAAAGGCCGATCGAGGCTGAGCTGCGGGAACCACGCGGTCGATCCCTGCCTGAATTTGCAGCCCCCACCTGTGGGATCATCGCCCCCCCCCAATCGCGCTGGTGAGCGGGGTGGAGGAGCTGGGCCCGGATATCCCTGGGGGTCCCTGGGTTGGGCTTTTTGGGGTTGTTTGGAGAATGAAGAAGTCCAAGTCTGAGCGGAAAAGGCCCCTTGGGGGGACATCGGGGGTGGCGGTGGCGGCTGCTGGCAGAGGCAGCCTGGAGGAGCAGAGCCCTGTGTCCCCCAGGAGCCCAAAGCGGGGAGCGACACCATTGGTGGGAGCCTGAAGAGCCTGGAGAGGGGCAGGGGGGACTCCTTGGAGCTGCTGCAGCCCAAAGCAGAGAATGAGGGGAGAAGGGAGCCCTGGAGCCCAAACAGCCCCGGCATCCCGAAATGGGGAGAGCGAAGTGGGGGGAGCTTCTGGCATTGCTGGGACTGCCAGCAGCCTGGGCAGGGCGGGCACCGAGGAGAAGGGCGACCCCCAATCCAAGCGTGACTCCCAGCAGGTGGGACAGGGGGGAACCCCGGAACACCAGAGGGGAGGAACCAGGGACGGGGAACTCCTGGGAGGCTTTTTCAGGGCTGAATCTGGGTGTTTGGGAGGTTTTTCTGGAGCTGAGGTGGCCGGTGACTTGTAGAGATGAACTTGGGCAGAGGGACCTTCAAACTCAATGTGTGTTGGGGAAGGTGAAAGAGGAAAGACTTATAAATACGATTGTCTTGCAAAAGATTTTGAGAATATAGAAAGTATAAGGCAGACTGAAATGAAAGCAAGCTCTGAGATACCTCACTTAGTGAACAACTGGAAAACAATGTTGTGGCCCACTGAAGGTAATCCCCTTTTGATGAAACAATTCCCTCTGCTTGCAGACAGATCCAAGGGTCAAAGCAGACCCTACTGGCTCAGCAGAAGTGGTCCAAAGAGGGGTTTTTAGGGCGTAGAATGTAACACTGTGTGGTGATATAATGATTCTTACACGCTCTATGTAAATTCTGTAGGATTTGTATGTTGTACTAGACTGGTTGATGAGAAGTAAAATATTCAACACAGAAGAAAATTTTTGTTTTGTAATGGGAATGTTACTCTCTTATGCTCTTGCCTGTCTTCGTCTTTAACCCTGTCCCCCTCTCTACCCCTCTCTTCTCTCGGGCCTGCTCCGAGCTGTGCCTGGCAGCTCCAAGCAGGGCCCTGCACCCAGGCCCTTTGCAATAAACCGCAAGTTCCACGCCCTGGCTGCAGAGCTCTCTCGTCTCCGTCCGTCCCGACCATCCTACACCTGACACTCCTACAAACGCTCTCATCCCTTGTTTTCCCTAAACCAGGATTTCCCATTGCCAAGGCCTGGGAGGCTGCGAGGAAGAGGAAGATGCCCCGGGACACTGAGGCAGGTGAGGAGGAAGTCAGTGCCCCTTTCCCCTCTGTGCTGCTCCATCTCCCAGCCCAGCACGGCCCCGGCTGCAGCTCAGCCCTGGGGGATCTCCTTGCCCTTGCCTGTGGCACGGAGGCAAATCCCATCCTGTCCTTGTCCTTCCTCCCCCAGAGCAGGAGCTGAGCATGGAGAGCAGGGAGGACAAATGCCCGCGGCAGAACCTGGTGGAAGAGGCCGTTTTGAGCGGCTCCACGGCGCAGGAAGACAACGGGGAGGAAAAGCCCCGGAGATGCCGCACGAGGAGGGGCTGCAAACGCAGCCGGCGGGGATCTGAGGAGGAAAGAGCCAGCCTGGGCCGGGAAGGCGTCCGGAGACGGAGCCAGAGCTCGGAGCTGGTGCTCCATGAGCAGCTCCATGGTGGGGAGAAGCCCCACACGTGCGAGGAGTGTGGGAAGAGCTTCAGGTGGAACTCTGAACTGATCAAGCACCAGAGGATCCACACTGGGGAGAAGCCCTACCAATGTGGAGAGTGTGGGAAGAGCTTCAGCCGGAGCTCCATCCTGATTGTGCACCAGAGGATCCACACTGGGGAGAAGCCCTACGAGTGTGGGGAGTGTGGGAAGAGCTTCACAGAGAGCTCCAGCCTGATTGTGCATCAGAGGATCCACACTGGGGAGAGGCCGTACAAGTGTTCCGAGTGTGGGATGTGCTTCAGCCAGAGCTCCAACCTGATCATGCACCAGAGGACCCACACTACTGAGAGGCCCCATGAGTGTTCCAAGTGTGGGAAGAGGTTTAAGACCAGCTTCATTCTTCTCCGGCACTATCGGATTCACAGAGAGGAGAGGACCTTCCAGTGCCCCGACTGCGGGAAGGGGTTCAAGCAGAATTCCACCCTCGTCAAGCACCAGCGCATCCACTCTGGAGAGAGGCCCTACGAGTGTCCCCAGTGTGGGAAGAGCTTCTCACAGAGCTCTAACTTGACCCGACACCAACGGAGGCACCGGTAAGGGAAGCCCTGCGAGTGCCCCGAGTGTGGGCAGAGCTTCGTGCGCTGCTCCAGCTCCATCCCCCACTGGAGGAGGCACTTTGGGCACAGCCCTGGTCACTCACATTCCCTGTGATTCATGTTGGGAACACACCTGGCTGCTTCGGCTTTTGGTTTGGCCTTAATTTTCCTCTGCTTCACCTTCATCCTTATAAACACCCAAAACTGGGTGAAATGAATGAAATTCATCGAATATATCTGAAGTTCCATAATTTCTCAGTTGTTTTAGAGGGAATTTAGTATTTGTGGACACGTTCTGTGTGGAGTGGTGCTGTTACTAAGAGGCAGGAATTTGATCTCACCCTTCTTGTGTTGCTGAGAACTCCTCCCCTGTCCCAAACCCCAATTCCACCCTTTGGATACCCTATAAAAACTCCATGGCCCTGCCTTTGCCCTGTCTTTGGGGGTTAAGAAATGGATTCCCAAAGGATCAGAAATTTTCCAACTGGATTCCCAGAGGATCAGCCCTTTCCCACTGGATTCCATGAGGATCAGCCTTTTTCACTGAATTCCCAGAGGATTCTGACTCTGTCTCTGTTTCTTTCTGTTAGTATTACTGCATTTGTGTTTTCAATTTTTGCTAATAAAGTAGTTTTTTCTGCTCCTATATCTTTGCCTGAGATCCCCTTAATTTCAAAATAAATTACTATTATTATCATTATCATTAATAATAATAATAATAATAGTTGTAGTAGTAATAATAGTAATAATAATAACAGTAATCAAAGGGAGGGGGTTTACATTTTCCATTTCAGTGGAGGCTCCTGAAATGGGGAGACACCCCCAAGGCTGGGCCATGTCAAATAGGTCCTGAAAGATGTAAATTAGTTGATGTATATGCATGAGGGTCTATGAATATGCAACAGGCTGATGTAATTAAAACCAGATTAATTAAGGTGTGTCCCCAAACATAACTGGGGGGTCTTGGTGGCCATAACAACCTTTGCTCGATGCTCCTTGTCTCCCATTACATCAATCCGTTCCATATTCATGGCCTTGTTGCATATCCATGAAGTACTTTACATATTCCAGGAACAAAATTGGCTTAATCCTGTTTGGGGGTCCAACCCCCCGCCCAGCTCAATTTGGGGTGTCCCATCCTCCTCCTAGCTCAGTTTTGGGATCCCATACCCATCCCAGCTTAATTTGGGGATTCCATTCCCCTCCCACCTCAATTTGGGGGTCCCATTCCCCTCCCAGCTCAATTTTGGGGTCCCGACCCTCTTTTCCGTGCTCTCTTCTTTCCGATCGTTCCCTCAATCCCCTCCCCTGTGTTTGGTTTTGGGGGCTCCAGGCCCCTCCTGCTCCATTTTGGGGTCCTGACCCCGTTTTGGTTTAATTTGGGGTCCCCATCCCCAGGGTCACCTTTCCCCCCTCACCAAATTCCGCTCCTCGCAACTGAAGAGTCATCAGCGAGACGCGCTCTGATTGGCTGGAAATTACCCCGCGCCGTCTCTGAGTATTTACAGCAGTGAGAGGCCTTGGTGTGTGGCTGGCAAGTGATGAGTCAGAGTCGGGCCGGGCGCTGATTGGCTGAAAATCGCTGAGCGGGGCCAGTGCTCTGAGTTTGTGCCCAGGAAGTGGATCGTCATCAGTGCCGCGCGTTGTGATTGGTCGGGATCTGTTTTGTGGTGGGGACGGGAGGAACTGGGTTTTCTTGGGGTTTATTTAGGGTTTGTTTGGTGTTTATTTGGGGTCATTTATCGACTGTTTTGTGTTTATCTTTGGTTATACTTGGTTTATTTCTGTTTATTTGGGGTTATTTGGAAGTATTGGGTTTGTTTGGGTTTATTTGGGCTTATTTGGAATTATTTGAGGTTCTTGGGAGTTATGTTGTTGTATATGGGGTTTTTTAGGTGTACTTGAGATCATTTGGGTGTTTTTGGGTTTAATTTGAGTTTTTTGTTTGCTTTTTTGGGTTTATTTGGGATTTGTTTGGGTTTATTTGGGGCATTTTAAGGTATTTAGAGTTGATAAGGGGTTTTTAAGGGTTTATTTCCAGTGTTTGGGGGTTATTTAGGTTACTTGGGGTCATGTGGGGTCAAAATATCTGGGAATGTTTCTCCTGCAAAAACGGGAATTTTTCCTTAAAAATCTGAGAGTTTTTTTCCCGAAAAAACCGGGAATTTCCCTTAAAAATCTGGGACTTTTCCCAGCCAATAGCAGCGTGCCCCGCCCCAAACCATCTAATCACCACGGGTCTCCCCGCAGGAACACCGGACTCCCTATGCACCGATCTAACCAATCACTGCGCGTTTCCCCTCGGCAACTCCTGCCTTCTTTGCCTCTATGCAGCCAATCACCGTGCACTGCCCCCGCCCCTTCTCTGTCAATCACCATGCCCTATACGAAACCAACCAATTACCGGGCTTCTCCCCTAAGCAACTCCCGCCCTCCCCGCGCGTACCAGCCAATCATAGCCGAGCCCGAAGCGGTGCCCGATGACCCTGGGGTCGGGCACGGAGCGGGCGCCCCCTCCCCCCCCCCCGCCCCCTCAGGACCCCCTCAGGGACCCCCGGGAGCCGCCCCGGGCTCGGGCGGCTCCTGCGGGAGGCGCTGGAGAGAGCGGGGGAGGCGCTGGGAGAGGACGGGGGGCTCCGGGAGCTGCTGAGGAGGCGCAGGGACAGGTGAGGGGTCCTGGAGGGGTCGTGAGGGGAATTTGGGGAGGGGTCTTGAAGACGTTTGGAGGGATCTGGGGAGGGTCTGGGGCGAACCTGAGGGGGTTTTAGCGGGGTCTGGGGGTGCTGGGGAGGCTTTGGAGGGGAATTTGGGGAGGGGTCCTCGGGTTGTCACAATCCGTCCTCACTGATGGGTTTCATGATGGTTCATGGATTTGATCTCAGGGTGGAAAAAGAACCAACACGGTACAAGGGGATTTCAATGATAATCGAAACAAATGGACCTTTATTGAATGAGCACAGCAAAATGCGATAGAGGGATTAAGGGAGAGAAAAAGAGAGAGGAAGAGAGAGACAAGAGAGAAAGAGAGAGGGAATAGAGCTACCAAACGTAGAGATGAAGTCCTTTGGTCCAGTCCAGTCGAGGACCCGCCTGTTACGTCGGGGAGATCTCGAAGTCTCTCGCTAACTCAGAGGTTTTTATTATGATAACTCTATTGGAAATTGCAAGGGGGGGATACAGATACAATAAGGAATAGATGTAACAGGTAGTCCATGCTCTCAGCAGTAAGCGAGAGCCATTGTCTTCTTGGTGCAGCGGTCACAACCTGCAGGCAAACATCTCGCTTTGGTCAGCTTGCCTCCCCCACACACCTGCCCTGGGCTGGGGGTTTCAGTGCCAGTCCTTGGAAGGAGCAGAGGGGCCTTTTCACATGGGGGTTCCATGTCTCAGTCCTTGATGGAGAGGCTCCTTCCATCTCAGTCTGTCTGTCCCGGTGGTTGTAAAACAGGTGAGGGTCTTCTGTGGGGGGACCACCTGAAACTCAGGAGAAGTCCAGGCAGGCCGAGAGGTGGGACAGCATCCAAGGCTGTTGTTGCACAAAGGGCACGGTGTCCCTTCTTCTCCTTGGGCTCAGTGTAGCACACAGCAAACAACACCTGTGAGAACAATGGCTTAGCTACGCTCTCAGGTCTCAGGCACATGACTTTCTCCCTTGGAGCCAGAGATTTCAGACAGGGGGGTCTTCTCTTCAGTAGTCCCCCAATGATGATCGTGAGGCAGATGAGGGAAAATTCGGACAGACTCTCACAAGCAGAAATTGGCAGGATGTGTCTGCTTCCAGTGCTTGTCTTGGCTGTTGCTTCACAGTGCTGGCAGCATCATCAGAGGCAAACCACGTGTTCTCTCATGCCAGGCTCATCCCAATCTTCTGCACTTGCCCAGGTGCTTCCCAGGTTCACCAGGGAAAATGGCTGCTCGTGCCAGTCCATCCCCTTGCCCAGAATGCACCCGCTTGTGTTTGGGCACGAGCTGCTGGCCACAGCCAGACGGGCAGCACCCGCAGCATTGGCCATCAGAAGCTGGGCTGATGTTTTTATCCAGAGAGCAAGAAAAACAGCCAGAAGCACACAAGGCAACTTGACAGTATCTCTGTGAGAATGTCATTGTCCTGTGAAAGTCAATAGTGGATGGTGGTTTTGTGCTGCAGAAAATCACTTCTGAGCAAAAATCATTCCAGGAAGGGACAACAGCTTCTGCCTTCTGATGGATAAGTCAATTTGCCACTGCTGTCCAGGCCCATGGCCCCTCCCAGTCTAGCCAGGTTTTGGTCTGGGGGTATTTTTGGGGGTTAGTCTGGAGGCAAAGATCACACTGTCACTTGAGTAATAGTGGCATATACATTCCTGGCAATGATTCTTTCAGTCAAGTAGGTGTTCAGGGCATCCATTCCCCAGTGTGCTTTCTGGTGCTCCTCCCTTACTATTGACTACAAGAAATGGGAAGGGATTACCAGCTTCCCTTCAATGGTAGCCCGCCCTTCTTGGTTGTATGTCCCTTTTTGATCTTTGATTAGTTTTCTATCTTTCTTATTGTATTCTGGCTTACCTTCAAGGGAAATTTGTCCACCTGGAATCAGAGCTCCTTCAATAGTTACTTCACCTTTTGCTGCTTTCTTTGCCTCTCTATCCGCCAGCTCAATTCCTTCTTCCAATTCTGAGCTCACTCTCTGGTGTGCCTTAATATGCATAATTGCTGCCTTTTCAGGCAGCTGAACTGCTTCCAGCAGCCCGACTATCCCGATCATCTCTTGTGCATGTTTGATGTTCTTTCCTTGTGAGGTTGAGCAGTCTCCCCTCTCTCCAGGTGGCTCCATGTGCATGCACAACTCCAAATGCATACCATGGGTCTGTATAGATTTTATTCTCTTTCCTCCTGCCATTTCTAAGGCAAAAGGAAAAAGAATCAGTGCAATTATTTTGGTCTTCTGTGCAGAGGTGCGTGTTGGTAAGGGTCCAGATTCTGTTACCTCTCTGCAGGTAGTGACTGCATATCCAGCACGTCGCTTTCCACTGGCAACATGGCTGCTCCCTTCAGTGAACCAGGTCTCTGCACCATCCAAAGGAGTGTCCTTCAAGTCCGGCCATCTGGAGTAAGTAGCTTCAATGGTCTCCAGGCAATCGTGGTGTGCTGCTTCTCCTTGATCCCACTGAGAAAAGAAGCTGGGTTCACCAGGTTAGTGACTACAGAGTCCTTTGCCCAGCACTGACCTCATACCCCACATAGATTATTTTCTGTTTCACTGCCTCTGCCTTTTTTTTTTCTTTTTTTTTTTATACTCTGTATCTTTGGAGCCTGAGGAAATTCAAAAGGCTCACGGTCCAGGCCACACATGCTTCCCTTGTCTGAGTGGATATCAAGAGATTATCCACATACTGTAATAGCCTTCCTTCTTCTTGTGGAGCTTCCCGGGACTCTAGGTCTTTTGGAAGTTGTTCTCCAAACAGAGCAGGGGAATTTTGAAGCCTTGAAGGCCTTGAGGCCTTCACAATCTATGTGAGCTGGGTTTTGCGCCTGCTTTTAGGGTTTTCTCATTTGAATGCAAAAATTTTCTGATTGGCTTCATGAATAGGGAGGCAAAAGAAGGCCTCTTTCAGATCTAAAACAGTAAATTAGGGTAGCTCAGATGCCAAACACGTTAGTAGGGTGTATGGGTTTGCCACAAGGTGTACTGCCTGACCCTAGCCCATTGTTTTCCTTAACTTGGTTAAGGAAAGGTGCATTCTCTGCCCTCCCTGCTATGTTAGAGGCCCATACGCCAGGAAACATTGGATCCATTATTTTCTTGTTAATTTCATCCTTATTTTCAATTTCACTTTCACTAATTGTTAAAATTAAGCTCAACATATCTCCATATTCTTGATCCTTTACCTCTAAAATAATCTCTCCATCTTTAAATGTGATCTTTGCTTCCAGCTGCTCCAACAAGTCCCTACTCAACAGAGCCTTGGGAGAGTTGGGCACATAAAAAAAATTATGAATATTTTGATGGTTTGCAAAATACGATTTTTCAGATTGGCCAGTTGCCCCCTTACCATAACATAATCATCTGTTACAGGCATTGAGGCTTTATTTAACACTAAGTTTGCTGCCCCCGTGTCTACTAAAAATTCCATTCTCTTAACTCCCATCTTTCTACCCCATCCCAACTCTTTGCCTTAATTCTAAGTGTTGGGGTATAAGATAGGCTGAACTCACTCAGCTTTAATGATTTCTGCTAGGTTTCTTAAATTATTTGAAACTCTCTTTTCTAATAATTAAAACATCCTTTTACTTCTTTGCTTCTTGTGACCGGTTGCTACTAAATTCCTTAGAGCTCTCTGAGTAGCCTTGGTTTTCCTTAGAATAACATAAATTATAAAGTACCTGTCTTGGTTTCTTCCACCTAAACTCTGCTTTACAAAATCTCATTCTTTCCCAGTTCTCTTCCCGCACAATCTAATTCAAGCATTGTTTCTACTGACACTCACTTTGCTGCCTTGCAAAAAGCTGTGCCTGTTACAGCAAAAACTCTGATATGCCCACAAACACAGACACAGACACAGACACACACACCCTGCATCTCAAATTCAGGGCTTAGGTTGTTGTGGGAGGGGAATTCCTCAAATTCCTTTAATTTGTTTTATCCCAGTTAAACATAAATCACCATACTGCAGTTTTTCTGTGTTAAATGCTACACTTGTTGCAAACAAAATCCTAAAATCTCCACAAACACAAGCCTACAATACCACAATCAAATTACCACAATGTGGGGGAGGAACCACACAAACTCACTGGGAAGGGGCATCTCTTAAGAGTGCCCACTTTTCTCGACACAACCCAAAATACAACATTTCATCATCTACCCACATCAGCTTATCAGCTTTTCCTGGTCCTCATACACTCTGGACACAATCAAATTAACAGCACACAGTAAAATTCCAGGGACCAAGTCCAAACTGCGGGGGCAGAGAAATCCCCTCCAGCCGTGGTTAAAACGTGCACAATCTACACAAATCACACATCATCACCTTTAAACAGAATAAATTAATAAATGTCCTCACCCACGTTTCTCCACTTGTTCCACTACTCCACGGGGTGTTCCCTGCCCTCACAGCCTGCCCCAGCCAGTGCTCTGGGCCTCACCTGGCTGCTTCAGACACGGGTAGAACTGCCCCCGCACGCCATGGATACACTCACTCACTCACTCAGTCTGTTTTATACACCACACACTGACACGATTACAAACACGCTAACATTAACCACACAATGCATTAGCCATACAATGTCAGGACACCACAAGCACACAAAGTTCGGGTTCACTCGGCTCTCCCCAGAGTCGCTAGCAGCCGCTCCATTGAACAATGAACCCGTTCCCAGTCGTGCTATCAACCGGGAACCTCTGCCGCTGACCGTGCTCCTGGTCGATGGCTGCCTGCAAGCACAGGGACGAGGCTGTGCACTCAGATGTCTCTGAGTGACTTATCAGCAGCCCTATCTCCCCAGGGCCCTCTGACAGACATACCGCGTATCTGCACAGCAGCAGGTCATTGTCTGTATCCGCAGGAGGCAAGCCGAGATGGAGCAGAGCTCCTCCAGGAAAATCCCAGGGAGCGCCCAGGAGTCCGTCCTGCCTTCCGCCCCTGCAGGGACAGTCAATCTCCTGGCTGGCTCGCCAAAATGATTAGTGGAAAAAAAGGAGAAACTCCAGTACTTTGTACAAAGTCGTAAAGTCAGTATGTTTAGCACTGGACGCATGTGGGAATCGTTGTTTCCCCCTAAAGGACACGTGCACCCCAGAGAATTCCCCCTTGCTTATACATATGCATATAGTCTCATTCATATTCATTTTACAGATTTCACATTACAAGCTGCAATTAGTTTTTATCAGTCCTTGCCTTTTGTGCAGAGACTCTCTAGTCAGCCTCAGCCTTTGGCCCTGACAATGGGGCCTCCGCTTATCTTGGGAGTTTGAATTCCTTCTCTTGGTCGAGGCCATTCTGTGAGCACAAGATTTTTTCTTTGATTTTTTTCCTCTCTTGTGAGAACAGGGAGTCTTAAGCACAGATAAACAAGTTACAGGCTCGGAACAGCACTTTTCACCTAAATCCAAAAATGCATTTCTATCCTGTTAAATTTCTACTTTGTCTCACCCATCCAAGGAAATATGTGCTCTGACTCCATGATTTAAAGGCTGAATGGATGCTTTATTCTATACCATATTATACTATATTACACTATTGCTATACTAAATCTATACTAAATTACATACTAAAAATACCCTCTGACCCTTTACAGACAGTCACGACCCAGCTTTGACCTAATTGGTCAATCTGTTGCCCGATTGATAAAGGACACAAAACTTGGATAAGTTTTGTGCGGTGCTTTATTAAAGGGCCCGGGAGCCTGCGGACTAGCGTCCCCAAATCAGAGCCCCAAATTTCACGTACAGGTGTTTTCCTTTTATATACATGCAATTCGTAACAAAGTCTCCAAGAAACAGTTCCCTTTGCCAAGCGACATACCCCTTGTAATACATTCCTTAGTTCACAAACGAAATCATAAATCTTCTGCTTGTCTTATTGTATGCTGCCCCCAAACCGGTTAGTCTTCTTACTTTCCTACCCTGGTTTAAATTTAAGTTCCTAAGACTACCTGCTAAGTTACACACAGAACTCAATGGCTACAAAACTGTTTTTAACAAACCAATTCACACACACAACTCATAACTAAACTGTAATAAACTATTTTGCTAAATTTCATTTCTTTTTCCAACAAATCAGTCCTAACAACCATCACCACAGTCCAATTAACAAATCACTCTCAGTAAACAATCTCAATAACACATTCCACATGTGCCAAACAACAGGTGCAGCAAGTGAGATAAGAATTGTTTTCTTCCTTTCTGAGCTTTCTCAGCCATTTCACAGCTTCCCAGGAAAAATCCTGTGAGAGAGAATTATGTCTCTATTCAAAGAAATGTGAATACCACAGGGATTTGTCCTCCCTGGTCTCCATCTGCTGCTCAGTGCCTGGGGTAAGGAAAGAAAAGGAGAGGAAGGAATGAGGAAGGAAGGACAGAAAGAGAAGAGGAAGGAGCTGTGGACAAGGAGAGGATGGGATTTGCCTCTGTGCTAGAGGGAAGGGGAAGGGATCCCACCAATTAATCACTGGCAGGGTGGTGTCAGCAGTGGAGCTGTCCTGCAGCCAGGGACAATGCTGGGCTGAGACACAGAGCAGAGGAGAGGGGGAAAGGGGCAGTGACTTCTTCCTCACCTGCCTCAGTGTCCCAGGCCATCTTCCTTTTCCTGGCAGCCTCCTCCAGCTCCATCCAGACAAAGTTTGGAATTGACAAATCCTAGACTGGGAGAAAAACAATGGGTGAGCCCTTTGTCCTGCTGCCCAAGTACAGCTCCAGAAGTAACAGCCCTGTTCACAGTCAGGCAGGCCCAGACCCTGCTCATCTCCAGCCTCCCCCACCCCTCCAGGCTGCCAGAATTGGCCTTTGCTGCTCTCCCCACTCTGATGCCAATGTCCCCCCACAACTGATACCACCTCCCCAGCCAGTACAGACAGTTTGCCACAGGAACCCTGCCCAAGTCTCCAAAGGGGCATCTGCATCTCACCCTTGGGGACCTGCAAGATCCAAACATCCCCTACCCTGCAAACAAATCCTCCCAGAGGCCCCCCCTAGTGTATTTGGGGCAAACTTCCCCCTCCCCGCTCACCTGTGGGATCTGGGGGATTGATGCTGCCAGGGCCAGGGGAGCTGCAGACTCAGCAGGCAGGCGGGAAAAGCGTGGTTCTGCTGGGGCTCCTCCTCTTCCTCCTCACGTTCCTGCTCCTCCTTTTCTCCATCCTCCACCTCCTCCTCTCCTTCCTCTTCCTACTGCATTCCATCCCTGCCCATTCCAGATCCCACATTTCCCCCCCATGGCTGCAGCATCACCAGCATTTGGGTGGAGGGAACCCCCCACGAGGCCCCCCATGGTTGGGCAGGGGGCTTGGGGACCCACCCAGTGCAGATCCTTTTCCCCCCCCCGAGCCCCAGGGAATCACTCAAGGAATCGAATGATGGGGACACAAAGGGATCCCCATGGAACCGCTCTTTTTCTGTTCCATCCCCACCATTCCCTTCCCTCACTCATAATTCCTCCAACCCAAAGACCCCTCCCAACTCAATTTGGGGATCCCATCCCTCTCGCGCTCTGAATCCTCTTTCCCCTGCTCTTCCACCCCTTCTCCATTGTGCCCCCAGCCCCAGCCCTGACCCCTGTTCTTGGTTTTGGGGGATGCAGGCCCCTCCTGCTCAGTCTGGAGGGTCCCATCTCCCCTTTCCCTCTATTCTAGCAGCTCCTGGCTGCTTTTTCCTGGGAGGAATCCCTCAGTTTTGGGACTTTTCGGGTTTAGCTTATAAGTGTGACAGCTCTCTCTGGCTTTCCCCTCCCTGTTGTGGCCCCTCAACTGCCCCCGACACCCTGGGGGTGCTGGGATTTCCCTCCTGGGGACACGGATGTTCATCCCCTTCCAGGAGCCCAATGCCTGGCTGGGGCTCCAGGTCAGGGGGTCCTTGAGCAGCTGCCCCAGAACCTCCCCCAGGGTCTCCCAGCACAGCTGGAGCTGCTCAGCCCGGGGTCCCCAAAGGCCTCAGCAAGACCCAAGTTCCTCCCAGGAACCCTCAACCCCCTCAAACCCAGCATCCCCCACGTCCCCTGCAAGTTCCCCCATGGCACAGGCCGTGGCCACGTCCCCACATGTCACTGCCCATGTCCCACCAGGTCCTCACCCATGGCTGTCTCCCCATCAGGTTTCCATCCCTGTCATTGTCCCCCACATCTCCATCCATGCCTCTGTACCCCCATGTCCCCACAAATGGCCGCATCCCTGTTAATATCCATGTGTCCCCAAGTCTCTCTTCGTGTGTCCATGTCTCCTACCCTGACCACACCCAGGTCCTAGTTCAATGTCTATTTTTACCTCAGTATTGGATATTTTAAAGGGATAAAGAGAAATTAAAACAAAATCATGGCCAAAAGAAAAGGATTTCCTTGTCCATACCAGCTGAGGATCCATGTGCTTGGGTAGAAGGGAAGAACCTTTTCTGGTGGAGTTTCTATCTCACTGTCTTCAAAATCTTGGTCTTTTCCCCAGTTTTTCACCATTTGGCTACATAAGACACCCTTGGGCAATAGTGTTTATTAAACAATAAAACCTAAATATTATGAAACAATAAAACCTAAATATTATGAAACAATAAAACTTCTTGCCGCTCTAAAAGAGACACAAACTCACAAAGTCCCTCCATGGTCTGTAGGCTCACTCAGCCTCAGCCTCTTATCAGTCCCTCCGATGCTGGAAATGTCGCAGGCCAGGCCCAGCCCGGTGGGCCACAGGTGTGAGCTGCCCATGCTCTTTTGGTGTTCAGGCCAGAGCAGGTTTAAACAGGTCCAAAGAAAGGGGAAAAACCCCACAGTCCAAAGAACTTGTTTGGTTCAGCTAGATAAAACTAACTAAAAGGAAAGGAGAGCTCTGTCCCGCTGTCTGTCCATCCGCAGACAACACAGTGCAGGAGCACGAATGTGGAGGAGTGAGTGTGGTTTCTGAAAACAAACTCTGTGCTTCTTCTCTCCCCCTTTCACTCTCAGGACAAGTCTTGAAGGTGCAAAAACTTCTTATTCAGCACAAACAGAACAGACTGGGGATACAAGCACATAGTCAACCCAGAATATACCTCCAAGACCATTCAATACTCCTTGATGTCACAGGAAGATAGAATTGAATGCAAAAGATTTTATGGGGTTGAAAGTCGACAAATCTGCTTTCCCCATGGAATTCCCATTATAGGTCTGTGTCCCGGTGGATGTTCCTGCTGCTGGGTTTATCTAGGTACCCTCAGGGAACCAGGAAGATGTGGAGCCCCCCAGCCAGATGCCTTCCAACTTGGATCACCAGGACCACAGATCACCAGGGCTCTGACAAACGAGGATCACTGGGGATCATCCAACACGGATCCTCCCATGGGGGATGGAGCTGGAGCAGCACACAAAGCTCTTCCCACACTCGGGGCACTCACGAGGCTTCCCTTACTGGCGCCTCCGTTGGTGTCGGGTCAAAGTTGAGCTCAATGAGAATCTCATCTCACACTCCCCACACTCGTAGGGCCTCTCCCCGGTGTGGATGCGCCGGTGGATGGCGAGTTTGGAGTTTAGCTTGAATCCCTTCCCGCAGTCAGGGCAGCGGAAGGGCCTCTCATCGGTGTGAATCCGCTCATGTTTGAGGAGATCGGAGCTCCTGTGAAACCTCTTCCCACACTGGGGACACTTGTAGGGCTTCTCCCCAGAGTGAACACGCTGCTGGTGTTTTCTCAGGTCAGTGTGCCACCCATAGCTCTTCCCACATTCCAAGCAGGTGTAGGGCCGTTCCCCCGTGTGGATCACCTGGTGCCGAATCAGGGCCCAGCTTTCTCTGAAGCTCCTCCCACATTCCCCACACTTGTAGGGCTTTTCCCCAGTGTGGATCTTCTGGTGTTCCATCAGCTGACACTTGATGCTGAAGCTCTTCCCACACACCTCACACTCATAGGGCTTTTCCCCAGTGTGGATCCTCTCGTGTTTCCTCAGGCCAGAGCCCTGGCTGAAGCTCTTCCCACATTCCACACACTCATAGGGCTTTCCTCCTGTGTGGATCCTCTGGTGTTGCATCAGGTGGCCCCTCTGCCTGAATCTCTTCCCACATTCCCCACACTCAAAGGGCTTTTACCCAGTGTGGATCCTCTAGTGTCGGATCAGGATGGAGCTCTGGCTGAAACGCTTCCCACACTCCTCACACTCGTAGGGCCGTTCCCCAGTGTGGATCACCTGGTGCTTGATCAGGTGCAAGCTCCGACTAAAACCCTTCCCACATTCCAAGCACTTGTGGGGCTTCTCCCTGCCATGGGGCTTCTCCCCCAGCTCTGAGCTCTGGCTGGATCTCCGGCTGCCTTCCCGGCTCAGCGGGGCTCTTTCCTCCCCACAGCTCCCTGGGCTGGGTTTGCAGCCCCTCCTCATGCGGGATCTCCAGGGCTTTTCCTCCTCCTCCATCCACACACGCCCTGGGAATGAAAAATCCTGATTTGGGGAAAAGAACAAAATGAGAGCGTCTTGGACTGGGAGTTTCTACTAGCCCAAGTTCATCTCATTAACTCATTGGGCATCGTATGTCTCTAAGAACCTCCAAAACACCAAGATTCAGCACGAAAATCCTGCAAACTTCAAGACACAGATCAAAAACTCCCAAAACACCACGATTCAGAAACCCCCCCCTCCAAAATATAAAGATTCACACACCAAAAAACCCCAAAGCAACAACATTAAGCTCAATAAAGCTCAGAAACACCAAGGTCCAGCACCATGAAAATCATGGATTCCCCTTCCTGGTCACCTGCTGCATGGTGGGGGGAATGCTACTGGGGCTGGGAGGGAAGCTTCAGATACAGGGAGAAGTGGAACCTTGTGGTGCCTCCTATTTCTGCTCCTCCTCTGCATCCAGTGTCCTTGCTCTTTCTCCCACTCCTCTTTCTCCTGCTATTCCTCCTCCTGCACAATCCCACCTTCTCCACCCATGTGCAACATTTCACCCTTTTGTTCCTCAACTCTGCTTCTCCTTCCCTTCTCCTCCTGCCCCAGGCCCAGCACCCACTGCTGGCTCCCTCTTCCCCCCAAACCCACAGCATCCCATGGCAGGGGCAGGGATGGAGCTGGGGCAGGTCGGGCTAGGGCAGCGCTGGGCTCTCGGCCGCTCCCGCCCGCACTCGGTCCCCACTGCAGCCGCTCCTGCCAGGACAGCGCGGGGGGGCCCAGCCTTGGCGCTGCCCCACTCCCACCTCCCCAAATCCCCCTCGCATTTGGACAACAGGGCATGGATGGTGTTGGTGTGATGCAAAGGGATTGCGTGAAGGGGAGTGTGCAGCAATATGGTAAAGGCAAGAAGCTGCAGGAGAAATCTATGTGGGAAGGAAAAGGTTGATGGAGAAGAGGAGGAAGAGAAAAATATTGAGGATTGGGATGTTTATCAGCAGGGTCTTAGCCTCAAAACTTGTCAGCTGATCCAGATCTTTTGTATCCCTGGTTTCCAGAAGAGGAATACAAGGAGGTCAGGGTTTCAGGGGGTTTCTCTGTGGGCGGCAGCACCGGGCGCAGAGCTGCGGCACCGGGAGCACGGGCTGGGGGCCTGTGGGGAGCTGCGGGGCTGGGCCGGGGCTGTGGGGCAGCCGGGGCTCAGCGCCGGGCACTGCCTGACCCCACCAACCCCGGGCAGGGCCGGCAGCGGCCCCCGGCCCCCAGGAGGCTGCGGGACGCCCCGGCCGCTGCCCTGCCCTGTGCAGCTGCCGGCCCTGCCCGCCGGGGGGCGCCTTTGGACACTGCGGCAGGACAGGGAGCGGCTCCGGGCTATGGGCTGGGGAGGGCACCCTGAGCACAGGGAGGAGGAGCAAGGAACACCTGGGAAACGTGGATTGTACATTTTAGCATGGAGATTATCTTTTAAGGGTTTTATTAGGGTTACTGGAGATACAAATGATTTTGCAAAAAGTTCAGCAGCTTTCAGAGGATGAGCACCCACAGGCACTGAGGGGGCTGCAGGAGGGGCACAAGAAGGCCCTGCAGCACTTGGGCACAAAGGCACAGCAGGTGAGTGCAAGAAGGGAGCGGCAAAAGGCCAAGCTGAAGGCAAAGGCCAGGGCACAGTTCCTACAGCCCCCGAGGGATCAACCCCAGGGCCCAAGGGGGCCCCAGCACCCAGGGCACGGGCTCGGCTCGGCCACAAGCACCTGGCACAGGCATTGCCCTCCTCGGCAGGGGAGAGCCCACCCAAACAGCCCCTGGCAAGGAACCAGGGCTCCAGCTGCAGGGCACAAGGACACTGCAAGCACAGACAGCAGCACCCTCAGGAACAGCAAATCCACCCCTTGTTGGACATGGATTGCCAGGGCTGTCAGAGCCCCCATCACACCAGGGACCCTCCACACTGCAGCCCTTGAGAACATTCAGGGTGGGTCTGCATTGAGAGGAGGCATTTCCTGATGGACACAGGGGCCTCTCAATCCACTCGGAATTTTAGACCTTGTGCTGGGTTGACTCTATGATGCTTTTATCCCCAATCGTCTCATGCTGTTTATGTTGAATAGTAAGTTTTGTACCTTTAAGAGTGTTCCAGAGAGTGAAGGCGGGAAGAGAAGAAGCACGCAGTTTTGTTTTCAGACACTGCACTCCTCCTCCACATTCCTGCTCCTGGCCTGTGTTGTCTGTGGATGAACAGACAGTGGGACAGAGCTCTTCTTTTTCTTTTTAGTTAGTTTTAGCTAGCTGAGGCAAAGAAGTTCCCAGGACTGTTTTTTTTTCCTTTTTCTTTCGACCTCTTGAAACTGCTCTGGACTGAACACCCAGGAGATCGCCGGCAGCTGCAGTTGTGGCCCACCGGACCAGGCCTGGCCTGTGACAATTCCAGCACCGGAAGGACTGATCAGAGACTGAATAAGCTGAGCTTCAACCCGGGGTTTTCTCAGTTTATAATCTCTTTTAGAGTGGCAAGGGGTCTCATTGTTTGATATTGTTTTGGTTTTATTGTTTAATAAACAGGTTTTTTTCTCCCTTCTCCAAGGAGTTATTTTTTCCTCCCAGACCAGTTGGGGGGAGGGGCCGATTGGATCTGCTTTTCTCACTGGAGCTCCTTTGGGGGATTCTTCCCCAAATTTGCTCTAAACCTGGACAAATACATGAATTGGCGCCCAACGTGGGGCTGGAAACGTTGGAAAAAAGCTCTATTACTTGTGTGTTTGTTGTTAAAGCAGTTAGTAGCCATGCTGCTGGAACCCCTGATGTCTCTGGGTGTGAAAGCCTTTGTATGGCTCTGGGCTCTACACCTTTTTGAGGTTTCAATACCTTTCTTGTCACTAGGATTATTGTTTTTAACAAGTAATTTTTTACGGTAGAGGGGTACGGATTGGAATAGCTGTTGTGCTGGCCTTGGTGATAATGATTTATAAAGCGTTTACAAAGATACTGGCGTCTGTTTACAATATGTATGGTTTATGGTTTCTTCATCCTACCCTACATCCCTGCAGTATATTGATGACATCATTGTGTGGGGGAAGACAGCAGCAGAGGTGTTAGAGAAAAGGGAGAAGATCATCCAGATTCTCCTGAAAGCCAGCTTTGCCATCAAGAAGAGCAAAGTCAAGGGACCTGCTCAAGAGATCCCGTTTCTGGAAGTGAAGTGGCAAGACGGACGGCATCAGATTCCCACCAATGTCATCAACAAGATCACAGCAAAGTCTCCACCCACCAATAAGAAGGAGACACAAGCTTTCTTAGGTGCCATAGGCTTTTGGAGAATGCATATTCCTGAGTACAGTCAGATTGTGAGCCCTCTCTACCTGGTCACCCGTAAGAAGAACACTTTCCACTGGGGCCCTGAGCAGCAACAAGCCTTTGCACAGATCAAGCAGGAGATTGCTCATGCAGTTGCCCTTGGCCCAGTCAGGACAGGACCAGAGGTGAAGAACGTGCTCTACTCTGCAGCCAGGAACCATGGCTTTGTCCTGCAGCCTTTGGCAGAAGGTGCCTGGGGAGACTCGAGGCCGACCACTGGGATTTTGGAGTCGAAGCTACAGAGGGTGAGAAGCCAACTACACTCCCACAGAGAAGGAAATCTTGGCTGCCTGTGAAAGAGTCCAGGCTGCCTCAGAGGTGATTGGCACGGAAGTACAACTCCTCCTGGCACCCCGACTACTGGTGCTGGGGTGGATGTTCAAAGGAAAGGTTCCCACCCCCCACCACACCACTGACGCTACATGGAGTAAACGGATTGCTCTTATCCCACAGTGTGCCCGTATTGGAAACCTGAATTGCCCTGGGATTTTGGAGATAATTACAAACTGGCTGAAAGGTGAGAACTTTGGTCTTACTGATGAAGAGGTACAAGAACCAGTGACACGTGCTGAAGAGGCTCCTCCCTATAACCAACTGTCCCCATAGGAAACGCGCTACGCTCTTTTCACTGACGGTTCCTGTCACATCGTAGGGATGGACCAGAAGTGGAAAGCAGCCGTATGGAGCCCCACACGACAGGTGGCAGAGGCTGCTGAAGGAGAAGGTGGATCAAGCCAACTTACAGAATTCAAAGCTGTTCAGCTGGCCCTGGATATTGCTAAGGGAGAGAAATGGCCAAAGCTCTACCTCTGCACTGATTCATGGATGGTAGCCAATGCTCTGTGGGGATGGCTGGAGAGGTGGAAAAAGGCCAACTGGTAGCGTAGGTGTCATGGTTTGATGCTGGCACAATGCCAGTGCCCCCATGAAAAGAAGTGCTCCCTGGTGTCTGCTGTGAGATGTGACCAGCAATAAGCAAAGCAGGCCCCCACTTAGAAATAAAGAAAATAAACCTTTATTAACTAAACTTCAACTCTACGTAACAAGAAACACACAGGGAAAATGAAAACTTTACAAAAACATTTCCTCCCCCCGCCACCAAATTTCCAATACATCTATTCCCGAAATCACCAACTCTCGGTCCATCACCACCCTTTAGGTAATCAATTCTCAGTTCATCAAGAGGGGAGGAGTCCTTCTTGTGCCATAGGCTTCCCCAGGAAACACCGCTGAAACCTCGTGTGTTTCCAAGTCACTCGTGGCACCGCCTGGAGAACATCTGCCATTGTGACATCTTCCTTCCCTGTCCAGTGCTCTCACCACTGCACATGGACAGAGCTGCTTCTAGGGCTGTCCTTTTAAGGATGCTTTGTCCCGTTCCAAAAAGAGCACAGTCTCACTTTTGGGACACCTGTGCCCCCCAAACTTCACCCCCTGGGGCCAAGGGGTACCAACACTGAACCCTCTTGGCTCTGAGCCATTGTCTCCCCCTGGATGCAGTCTCTGTGTCACAGGAAACATGGTTCTGTCCATGGCCATACAGGAAAAGTCCAGCTAAGGCCACTCCATCATCTCTTTCCACCTAAGATTCTTCTCTACTCTCCTGACATCTTTCACTTGCCCAGACCTTCACACTTGCACATTTCCTTCTTCCATTTCATCTCTTATCTCTCTTCTAGGAAAGGTTAATGTTCTGCAAAGTTTTCCTTGTCCGAAAAAGGGTTAAAAGCTCGGGCTCTGCCCACCCAAAGCTCCCACAGCTGCCGGACCCCTTCTCGCTGCGTCCCGCCGCCCTTCTCCGCCAGCCGGGCTGTGCTGCCAGCACAGGATATCAAATTTCATGGTGGCACAGGCGCTCTGTCTCTCTCTGTCTCCTGGGGGGGAAGGTGTGGCTGCCCGATGCCTCTCGGGGCTCTTCCACCCTTCCATCCTCGGGCCAGGCCTACCTCACCCAGCCCCAAACCAGCCAGGAGCTGGGCAGGGGAGGCCCGACCTGCTTCCCTCACTGGAACCCAAGAGAGCTTCCCCTGGGAGTGCTCTGATTTTTAACCCCTGTGTTCTCAGAGGCGTATCCAATGTCCCCAGCGGCCAAAAAAACCAGGTGCCAGTATTCAAATGTCAGCACCTACTGGCCTGACCACTTCATATCCCAGAAAACTAACTTCCTCTCAAACCACAACATCTATATAATCTCAGTCCAGTTTATCCCAGTCTGTAGGAACCTAGTCCATTTGATCCCAATCCATATTTGATCCCAGTCCATATTTGATCCCTGTTCCATAGCTTATCCTAGTCCACATTTGATCCCAGTCCATAAAATCTGTCATATTTGATCCAGGCCATATTTGATCCCAGTCCAAAGTTGATCCCAGTCCACAGTTGATCCGAGTCCTGATTTGATCCCAGTCCAGTTTGTCCCAGTCCATAGCTGATTTTAGTCCATATTTGATCCCAGTCCATTTTTTATCCCAATTCATATTTGATCCCAGCCCGTATTTGATCTCAGTCTATATAAGCTCAGTCCAGTTTATCTCACACTGTAGGATTCCAATCAATAGTTGATCCCAGTCCATATTTGATCCCAGTCCCTGTTTGATCCTAGTCCATATTTGATTCCAACCCCTATTTGATCCCAGTTCATGTTTGATGCCTGTCCGTGTTGCTCTGCACACATTCCAAAAGTCTTCAATTCCAGCTCCCATCCAGGAAAAGATGTTCCTGCCCTTGATGGGAAATGGAGCAAAATCCTACAGAGACATTTCCCTGCCAGCCTTCAGGACTTCAGCTCCTGGGACCTGGGAATAAAGAAAATAATTGGGAAAAAAAAAATAAATAATCAGGGGAGGGTCTGTGGGGACAGAGGGGTCATCTATATCAGGGCAGGGGTCAATTAAATCAGGGAAAGGGGAATTAAAACAGGGAAAGGTCAACTAAATCAGGGGAGGGGTCAATTAAATCAGGGAAAGGTCAACTAAATCAGGGGAGAGTCTTTGGTGGCAGGGGTCAATTAAATCAGGGGAGGGGTCAATTTATTCAGGGGAGGGTCTCTGGTGGTGCCTGGGTCAATTAAATCAGGGGAGGGTCTCTGGTGGTCCGTGAGTCCAGCGAGACACTGAGAGAGAAACAGAGCAGGCAAAGAGAGGCAGGAGAGAAAAGGGGACACAAAGACAATGAGCTGAGAAGGCGGCACTCTGCAAACAGAACTGCAACAGACTGAACATGAACGGGAGAGAAATCAGTAAGTCTCAGAGTTTTATTTGTTGTCAAATACATCCCACACACCCAGCCCCACACAATCTCCATCCCACCACTCTAATTGAGATCCCACGACTCTAAATCACTTCCCAACCTCATCTCAGCCTCATCTCATTTCAGGAGCCTCCACTGAAATAGAAAATGTAAACTCCCTCCCTTTAACTACTACTACTACTACTATTATTATTACTATTATTATTATAATAAACTCTAAAAATAATAAATACTTTTGAAATTAAGGAGCTCTCAGGCAAAGATATGGGAGTAGAAATAACAGCTTTTTATTAGGAAAAATCAAAAATAGAATGGCAGTAGTACAATTGAAAAAAAAACAGTGACAGTCAGAATCCTCTAGGAATCCAGTGAAACAGGTTCATCCTCTTGGAATACAGCGGGAAAAGCGCTGATCCATTGGGAATCCATTTCTTACCCCACAGAGAGAGGGCAAAGGCAGGGCCGTTGACTTTTTATAATATATCGCAATGGTGGAGTTGGGGTTTGGGTCAGGGGAGGAGTTCTTTACAACACAAGAAGGGTGAGATCAAATTCCCGCCTCTTAGCAACAGCAGCACTCCACACAGAATGCGTCCCCAAATACTAACTTCCCTCTAAAACAACTGAAAAATTATGCAATGTCTGATATATTCGATGAATTTCCTTCATTTAAACCAGTTTTGGGTGTTTTCAAAAGATGAAGGTGAAGCAGAGGAAAATTAAGGCCAAATGAAAAGGCAAAGCAGCCAGGTGTGTTCTCAACATGGATCACAGGGAATGTGAGTGACCAGGGCTGTGCCCAAAGTGCCTCCTCCAGGGGGGGATGGAGCTGGAGCAGCGCACAAAGCTCTGCCCGCACTCGGGGCACTCGCAGGGCTTCCCTTAGTGGTGCCTCCGTTGGTGTCGGGTCAAGTGAGAGCTGCTGGAGAAGCTCTTCCCACACTGGGGACACTCGTAGGGCCTCTCCCCTGTGTGGATGCGCCGGTGGGTGATGAGGGTGGAGTTGTCCTTGAATCCCTTCCCACAGTCGGGGCAGCGGAAGGGCCTCTCCTCTGTGTGAATCCAATAGTGCTGGAGGAGAATGAAGCTGGTCTTAAACCTCTTCCTGCATTTATCACATTCGTAGGGCCTCTCCCCGGTGTGGACGCGCCGGTGGTTGGTGAGATCAGAGTTCTGCTTGAATCCCTTCCCACAGTCGGGGCATTGGAACGGCTTCTCCTCTCTGTGACTTTGATAGTGCCGGAGGAGATGGGAGCTGGTCTTAAACCTCTTCCCACACTTGGAACACTCGTAGGGCCTCTCCCCAGTTTGGGTCCTCTGGTGCCTGATCAGGTTGGATTTCCACCTGAAGCTCTTCCCACACTCCACACACGTGTGGAGCTTCTCCCCATCATGGAGCTGCTCATGGAGCACCAGCTCCGAGCTCTGGCTCCGTCTCCGGCCGCCTTCCCGGCCCAGGCTGGCTCTTTCCCCCTCAGATCCCCGCTGGCTGCGTTTGCAGCCCCTCCTCGTGCGGCATCTCCGGGGCTTTTCCTCCCCGTTGGCTTCGTGCGCCGTGGAGCCGCTCAAAACGGCCTCTTCCACCAGGTTCTGCCGCGGGCATTTGTCCTCCTTGCTCTCCATGCTCAGCTCCTGCTCTGGGGGAGGAAGGACAAGGACAGGATGGGATTTGCCTCCGTGCCACAGGCAAGGGCAAGGAGATCCCCCAGGGCTGAGCTGCAGCCGGGGCCGTGCTGGGCTGGGAGATGGAGCAGCACAGAGGGGAAAGGGGCACTCATCACCAGCTCGGGGCTGTGCACAAATCACAAACAGGACTGGACTGCTAGGAATGCGTCCTGAGCTGTGTGATTTTCCAACATCTGTCTCATTACTTGGTTATGACAATGGGAAGATTCCAGTAGCTCACTTCACAGGTAGCAGACAAAGAAGTTCATGTTAAAACTTACTTTAAAAGGTTTTTGACCAATCACACAAAGCAAAAGCATATTGACAGTAGTTCTATCCAAGCACTATAAGCACATTGATGGTTAAAACAATGCTTGCTCATTTCAAGTACAATACCTGCTTGTAAGCCCTAAAACACAATGCACAGAGCTCCCCTATTAAGCTTGGAACTTCTTAATATCTTGCTAAATATACTTTTCCGCAGGTTAGGGAGTTATTCTAGAAAAGTGCTAATGCACAGACCATTGTTCTATTTCTCCCTACTTTCTATTTCTTTCCTACTTATATAATTTTTCTGCTGACCAATCTATTGGCTGCTGCAAAGCTCAAATCAGCTCTACTGTCTCTGAGGCTTGTCTTTTGCAGCTTTCCCAAAACCCTCTGCTTTTAAGCATTCCAGGGACACTGACTTCCTCCTCACCTGCCTCATTGTCCTGGGGCATCTTCCTCTTCCTCGCAGCCTCCCAGGAGTTGGCAATGGGAAATCCTGGTTTGGGGAAAACAAGGGATGAGCACAGTGAGTTTGAAAGTGCCTCTGCCCAAGTCCATCTCTACAAGCCAGTGGCCATCAGGGCTCCAGAAAAACCTCCCAAACACCAAAATTCAGCCCTGAAAAAGCCTCCCAGGAGTTCCCCGTCCCTGGTCTCTCCCCTCTGGTGTTCAGAGGTTCTCCCCTGTCCCAGCTGTTGGGCTCATGCTTGGATTGGGGGTCCCCCTTCTCCTCGGTGCCCGCCCTGCCCAGGCTGCTGGCAGTCCCAGCAATGCCAAAAGCTCCCCCCGCTTCACTCTCCCCATTTCGGGATGCCGGGGCTCTTTGGGCTCCCTTCTCCCCTCATTCTCTGCTCGGGACTGCAGTGGCTCCAAGGAGTCCCCCCTGCCCCTCTCCAGGCTCTTGAGGCTCCCGCCAATGGCGGCGCTCCCCCCTCTCTGGGCTCCCCACTTTGGGCTCCTGGGGGACTCAGGGCTCTGCTCCTCCAGGCTGCCTCTGCCGGCAGCCGCCACCGCCACCCCCCGATGTCCCCCCAAGGGGCCTTTTCCGCTCAGCCTTGGACTCCTTCATTCTCCAAACATCCCCAAAAACCCCAACCCAGGGACCCCCCAGGATATCCGGGCCGAGCTCCCCCTCCCCGCTCACCGGTGCGATGGGGGAGCGATGATCCCACAGGTGGGGGCTGCGAATTCAGGCAGGGATCGACGGCGTGGTTCCCTCAGCTCAGCCTCGATCTGCCTTTGTCCCTCCTCTTCCTCCCACTCATCCCCTTCCATCCCCCATCCTCCTCCCTCTCTGTGTTATCCTCACTTCCTTTTCCTCTTCCATCCCTCCCCTTCCATCCCTTCTCCTCCCTAACCCCACCTCCTCCTCCCCCTTTGTAATGAGTTAATGTCTTAGTTTGTTCATCAAGTTGCTAAAGACTATGAAAAGGGGAAAAGCCAATAATAGAAAAATTGCAAAGAAAGATGTAACAAGCTAGTATGTTGCAAGATGAATATAACGGGCTAATATACTGCAAAATAAATGTCATAAGGCTTAAACTGCAAAATCTTAGAAGCTATTATGTTGAAATGCTAAGTAAGCAATGTGTAACTATATGTACCTATGTGCCTATTGTTTGCCGAGGAGTAAGGGGCGAGGCCGTTGACACGGATAGCGGGCCTGCTATGATTGATAGCACAATATTTGCTTATCTGCCCAGTAAGCTTAAAGTTCCAGGAACCAGACCAACCATACCAACTAAGGAAAGGTTGACCGTGGGGCAAGAAGAAGAAGACTACCGGCCTTAATCCTCAGACCACCGGGAGGCAGACTACGACCACCTAGCAACAGGAGGAGAATGCACAGAGTACTACCCTGAAAGACACGCCAACCCGGAAGCAGGACTGTATAGAAACCCCACGAAATACCTGAAGCGGGTGGCGGTTGGCAGAGCGGAGACGCCCCTGTCGCCCAGCGCTGATTTGCTTTTTGCCTTGCTTGCTGTAATCAATAAAAATTGTTAATCTGATTATACTCACTCGGCAGATTGACCACTCCAATTTATAACACCCTTCATCCCTGCCCTTCCCTCCCTCCTCCTCCTCCCCCAGCAGCAGCCACACCCTCGCTGCCCCGTTCCCGCAGCCCTCGCAGCCGCGGCAGGAGCGGGGATGGAGCCGGGACAGGTCGGGATGGGCAGCGCAGGGCTCTCGGCTGCTCCAGCCGCTGCAGGCGGGGGGAACCCGGCCCGGGCCAAAGGGGAGGCAAACTGGGCAAACTGGGGGCTGCACATCCAAACTGGGCCTTCCTGGGGACCGTGCCTGGGCACTGCCAGCCCTTGGGGCTCCTCTCGGCACATCCGCCAGGGGGAGCGCACACAGGGCTGGGGGATCCCAGCAGTGGCAGCACTGCCAGGGACTGGGCTAGACTGGGATCGTACTGGGAGTGACTGGGACTGTACTGGGCTTCTACAGATATCATACTGGGATCGTACTGGGAGTGACTGGGAGTGCACTGGGCTTGTACTGACATCATACTGGGATCATACTGCCATGCCAGGGCAGACTGTGATCGCACTGATGGACACTGGGATCATACTGGGAGTGAGCAGGAGCCTGCAGGAGGCAACTGAGACCATGTTAGGGGCAAATGGGATATACTGGGAGTGACTGGGATTATGCTGAGGATGACTGGGAGCAGCTGTGAGTAACTG
The DNA here is from genome assembly GCF_047830755.1 of Zonotrichia albicollis. Lineage (NCBI taxonomy): Eukaryota > Metazoa > Chordata > Aves > Passeriformes > Passerellidae > Zonotrichia > Zonotrichia albicollis. The sequence goes on from NC_133849.1 coordinate 4,460,258, forward strand.
GGATCATGGTGGGAGCAACTGGGAAGAACAGGGAGTGACTGCGTGCATGCTGGCGGTGATTGGAAACTGCTGGGCTTGTACTGGGATGAACTGGGATCATACTGGTGGTGACTGGCAGTGAGTGCCACTACTCTGAGGCTGACTGGGAGTGCTTGGGAGCAAATGGCATCATACTGGAAGGAACTGGAAAGATGGTGGAGGGAACTGGGGTACCCTGGGAGATACTGGGAGTGACTGGAAGGAAAGTGAGGGTGAAAGAGAGCAACTGGAACCATGTGGAGCACAACTGGTTTATTCTGGCAGAGACTGGGAGCACACTGGGCTCATATTTGGGTCAAACTGGGACTGACTGGACTAATACTGGGAGGAACTGAGTGTCACAGTGAGCACTCCCTGCACATCATCCCCCATACTGGGCCTGACTGGGAGTGACTGGGAGCAAATGGCATCATACTGGGACTCACTGAGTTGACTGAGGAAGCAACTGGAACCATGCTGGCGGCAGCTGGGACCAAACTGGGAGAGACTGGAAGTAAGTGGCATTATACTTGTAAAAAAAGCATGTTTTCTGATTGGGTTATCCCAAATATTAAAATGAATATTATATGTCTTGTGTTAGAAAGTACTGCTGTATTAATTCTCTTAAGTAGTGACTTGATTATGGTTTTAGGTTATTAAAAAATGTTAAAATACAAACTATGCTTGGTAAGAGGCTTTTTTTAAAGAAAGGACTTGCAGCGAGATAGCAGCCACAGGATACCTAAGTCTTTCAGAGAAAAAGAATTTAATGCCCTCTTATCAGAAGAAATGAACTTCTTCCTGCCTCGAAGGCGCTGTTGGGATTCAGAGGCAGAAGCTGGCACTGACCAGACAGAATCCTATGTTTGAATGGAATTTATGCATCATATATGAAGTCTATGAATATGCAACAGGCTATTGTTTCTAAGGATTAATCCTGTGTTAACAGGTGTCCTTTTTCGGGCTCCTGCTGCCCAGAAAAAGGTACCCAGACGTCTGTAACTCTTTGTGTTTGTTGTCTCATATTGTCCTAATTGGATTTGTCGCAATTGTCATTACTCTAATATTATTACTATTTTTATAATCATTTTATTACTATAAAACTTTTAAAATTTTAAAAGCAAGTGATTGGCGTTTTTCACAATTTGGTAGCAGAGGATGGTTACTAACACCTCGCTGCCGGTGCTTTAGGAGAGTCAGAGTGGGGAAGGCGCGCCCTGCCCCGTTGGCAGCCTCGCTCTGTTTCCCCTGGGGCGACCGACAGACGCAGGTTATGGTGGACAAAAGAAAACAATAAAACAAAGAGAAGGGAAAAGGCTCCCTACAACTGTGGTAATTGCCCCCCTAAGAGTAGTAATGTGCACGAAGAACCCGGGAAGGAAAAGGGATTGGTAAGTATTTCCCAGGGAGGCAGGTACAGGGGGATGAATGTGTGTGAATGAGACAAGGGCTGGTTGTCCCAGACCTGCCAAGTGAGTGCTGGCGTCTCCCATGCTGCGTTTCCAACTTTCCTCGAGGCAAGCAGCCAGTAAAGAGACACAGCGAGTGAGAAGAGGAGTGAGAGAATCCCCCGGGGTAACTGGGACTGGGTCTCAGAGAGGGGCTGGACCCCTTGGAGCAAGAGAGGAGAGGAGTTTCCGAGCCCAATCCACTAGGAAACGGGACAAAAGGGGCCCCTAAAAACCTGCTGGATTGAGGGAAAAGAGTGCCCAAGAGCATCCAGAATTAAAACCAGCTGGGTCGAGGGACTAACATTCTAAGAGCATTCAGGGTTGAGCAAAATTCTGCCAGATTGAGGATATCCTCAAGAGTATCTGGGATTGGAGCGCACAGCTGGGTTGAGGGATAAAAAAATGCCAAAGTGTTGGGGAACATGAAACAGGAAAGCCTTATAAATATGATTGTCTGCAAAAGATTTTGACAATATAGAAACTCTAAGCGAGACTAAATGAAAGCAAGCTCTGAGATATCGTAGTTTCTGAACAACTGGAAAACAACGGTATGGCTGGCTGAAGGTAATCCCCTTTTGATGAAACAATACCCTCTGCTTGCAGACAGGTCCAAGGGTCAGAGCAGACCCTACTAGCTCAGCAGAAGGGGTCCAAAGAGGAGTTTTAAGGGTTTAAAATGTAACACATTATGGTAATGTCATGATTCTTATAGGCAGTGTGTAAATGCTATAGGATTTCTATCTTGTACTAGATTGGTTAGTGAGAAATAGAATATTCAACACACAAGATTTATTGTACTGTAAAGGGAACCTCGCCCTCCTACACTTTTACTCTCTTACCCTCTCATCCTCTCTACCCCTCTCTTCTCTCGGGCCTGCTCCGAGCTGTGCCTGGCAGCTCCAAGCAGGGCCCTGCACCCAGGCCCTTTGCAATAAACCGCAAGTTCCACGCCCTGGCTGCAGAGCTCTCTCGTCTCCGTCCATCCTGACCGTCCTACCCCCCGACACTCCTACACCCAAGAGCATCTGGGGTTGGACAACACAGCTGGGTTGAGGGATATCCAAGAGCACCAGGACTGGCCAGAAACACCTAAACTTGTAATAGGTGATGTGAAAGTAAAGGGTACCTTATTGTTGTCTTGTTGTGTGTGAGAGTGAGTCACACACAAAATCAGCCTCAGCTTCCCGGGCGGGTGGGAAGGGGGGCTGTGGAAAGAGGAGTGTGTGACCCACAAATAAGCCACTGTTCTCCTGGCGTGTGGGGGCTGTGGCATAAGGTACAGGTGACCTGCAAACGGGCCATTGTCCCCAGGGCCTGTGAGGGGGCCGTGGCTAAAGAGTGTGAGTGACACACAAATCAGCCTCACAGGGGAACGGCACCGGAGGCAGCAGAGTCAGGGCCCTCCCAGGAGGCCCGGAGATACTGAGACCCAGAGGCCACCCCAAGGCCAGGGGGGGCCACAGGGACCTGCGATTCTCTGTCAACAGGGATCCACTCTGTGTCCTGAGGGCGGGAAAGAATGTGTGGAAGGGAATGGGAAATAAAAGTGAGTGAATGTAGATGAATGAAAGTATAGGTAATGTATATTCTGTATTTTAACCTTCACTATATCTCCTTGGAGGGAGGTGTATTGTACTGAAAGTAGTGTGAGAAAAAAGTTTTTTATTTTTCTGTGTGCAGTTGAAAGAAAAGTGGTATTTAGGTTGTTAGTGAATGTGAAAAACAGAGGCAGAAGATGAATAGATAAGATCTTGAAAAATGAGACAGAAAACCAGTAAGTTGGGTACAGGGAAAAAAAAGAAAAAAACGAGTCCTTTGGGAGTTATGTTAGCTAACAGAGATACAAATCCTTGCAAAAGGAGAAAATACAGGGTATGTAGTGGTTGATGGGAAAAACATGCAAACTATGGAAAAAGGGAAATTAACCTTAAACTAGTAAGCACAAACTTGTGAATTATATACTTTAAAAAGAACACTAGAATATTTAACACAAAATGAAGGAACTATATATACTGATTCAAGGTATGCCTTTAGAGTGGTACATACAATCAAAAAATTTGGAAATGACAAAGATTACTTCATTCAAGAAGTAAAGGATTAGCACATGAGGAACTTATTTTAGAGGTTTTAGAGGTATTAAAATTACTTAAAAGAGATAGCTATAGTACATATTAAGGAACCCCAAAAGAGAAAGACCCCAGAAATAAGAGGAAATAATTTGGCAGATCACGAAGCTACTGAAAGAATTATGTTAATTTTAACTCCAAACGAGAAAAAACTGGAAATTCCAAAGTTTAGGGAAGCCGAGAAAAAAGAATTAAACAAGATAGGAAGTGAACAAGATAAATCGGGGAAATGGAAACTTCTTGATGGAAGACAATTACCTAATAAAATGTGCTTACTAGGAAAATATAAGACGATATGCATCAGAATACCCACTAGGGTACTCAAGCTTTGTGTGATCATTTTTTAAGGAATGATGGGTGAACTCGGATTTTTGGAGTAGCCAAGCAAGTAACTAAAAGGTGCTTAATTTGCCAAAGGATAAATAAAAGGTGATGAGAAAAACAACATTAGGAGGTCCTGAGTTAGCTCATTGACCATTTCAAAATATCCAAGCAGAAGTACAGATTTCATAGGCTCTGGATTTATTTGTAAAAAACACCCATTTACCTAGAAGAGAATATGCAACATGTTAGACAGAGAATTTTAGAAGAATAAAGATCTTTAAAAGTATGAGAAACCTCTGAGAAAAAAAAAAGGGGAAATGAAAGGGAAGGGAACAAGAGGAAAAATCAGAAAGAGAGTGGGATCCTCTGCAGGTCTTGCCCCCTCCGTTCGTGGCCCAGGCGCCTGTCCCGGGTCCCGGCTCGCTGCCCGCCTCAGCTCCGCCTGCCCCGCTTTCCATCCCAGGTGCGGCCTCACTGCCCAGGGCAGCTCCACCTGCCCCGGCGCTGTCGCTCAATTTGTGTGCCCTGCTCCCACTGCCTGGCCCGCGGCCGCTCTGCCGCCCATGCTGGGCAAGATGGGGGTTGCTCTGTCCTGCCGCCTGCTCCGAGCTCACCGCGCCCACCACACCCAGGGGGGGTCCCAGCCATCCCATCCCCGCCTGCCCTGCCCGTGCCACCTGCGCTGGGCACCGCCGCTGCTGCCGGGCTCTCCCACCTGCCTTTGCTCTGCCGGGAGCTGCTGGATCAGCCGCCATCAGCCATCTGGGGGCTGCCCACGCTCCGCCTCGGCCTCCACGGGAAGATCCCCCTCTGCCGATTCCGGCAGCAGACCCTGCCCACACTCCCACCGAGCCTCGGCGGGATATCCTCCCCTGACCCCGTCCTGCTCTGAGTTACGTCCCCTTGGTAACCACAGCTCCAGCTGTTCAGGGAAACTCTCTCTCTACAGGGAGCACCTTATTGAAACACTAGGAGCTCAGTTAAAAGGCAGGCCTCTCCAAATTCTTTCCCAAAACACGGGACAAAGGCTATACAAGGTGTCGTGGGGTGACAGCCTTTATCCCAATATCGTGTGTTGTGTCTGGCAGCTGTGCCTTTTCTCTTCCCCCCTCCCCCCCCCGGCCGTCTTGCTGTGGCGGGGCGGGGAAGAGAGGAGGGAGTGTGTGACCAGGCACTTTCGCTTTTGGCTTTTTGCTGCTTGGCTTGGCTAGCCCCCTGCTTGCTTGCTTTCATCTTTTTGCGCTGGTTTTTTTTCCCTTTTCTTTTGTTCTCTCTCTCTTACCCTCCCCTGAAGATACTAGACCGGCTCCGGACCTGACCTGAGAGGTCCAGGACACCCGGAGCTCATGAGAGAATCTCAGCGCCCTTCACAACACAGTCTGCTCTCTTTTCTTTTCTTGTGTTGGGGAGTGTTCTTTTGTTACTTGTAAATAAATACGTTTTGTTTTCCACTTTGCTCCTCCGAGAAATTCCTTCCCGAACCCGGTGTTGGGGGAGGGGTGGTTGGAGGTTTGTTTTGTTTTTGGGGGCTCCCTTTTGGAGATTTCCCCTAATTTGTCCTAAACCAGGACACTATATTTTTTTGGTGCATTGGCCGGGAAACGGAGGCCAAAAACAGTGGGAAAAAAAAACTATAACAATAATATTTTGGTTTTGGTTGTTTTGTGGGCATATTGATGATTCATAATGTCATTTGGAGTGGAAGCTTGCTGGTTTTTCTGGTCCCTAGGGGTTTTTGAAGTTTTAATACCTTTGTGGTCCCTAGAGTTATTTCCTTACCCAAAAATAGCTCTGGTGTTGTCCCTAATAAGTAGCTTTTGTAAGCGGGGGGCACTAACCAGAGTAGTCATTGTGCTGGCCTTATGTGTGATGATGTGTCGGATAAAAATGCTGGACTTTATTTCAGGAATGTATGGATTGTTGTTATGGCTGTGTACTCAGTTTGTTTGGGGAGAAGAAGGGGAAGGGGCTTTTCAGCCTTTGTCTTCCTTCTTCTCCTCCAAATTGTTGACATCTCAATTAGAAAATACTGAATTTCCCCTGAGTTTGAAAGAAACCATCTTTCTGGCATTTAATTTATTAAGCCTTTTCTATACTGTCTGGAGTGTATATAAAATGAAAGCTGAGATTTCTAGAGGGGTTAGAGAGACTCCTGATTCAGGAGTAAAACAAAGCAGGAAAAATCTTGACTGGAGTGGGAAATGGGAGGATATGGGCCAGACTTTAAAGGAATTTTCTGATCCTATAGACTGGGACTTTCCATCTGATCAAATTCAGAATCCAGTCGAGGTGGCAAAGTATTTGAGGGAGAAGTGCCATGATAATACTAAGGAAGAAAGGATTACTGCAGTGAGCTGGGCCTTGGCGTTTGTTTACCGTACTCTGCTAGATACTGTGGAGCAGCAGATACCAGAAAGGGAACAGGGAGATAAGTTAGTTACTATCCCAGTGACCCAGGCTGCAGCTAACATCCCAGGCTCCAGGCTAGCAGCTGAATCAGACAATAGGCCCCAAACCATGGCTGTTGCAGCTAATACAAGAGGTGGAAAGTGTAAAGGCAAGACCAATCGAAAGGTGGAGGATGATGAGGATGATGCAGGAGAAGGACCCTCACCAAAATCAGAGGCCACATCAAGGGGCACAGAATCTGGAGCTAATATTGACTCCTTTTCTCTGAAGGACCTCAGAGGCCTAAGAAAGGATTACAGACGACAACCTGACGAATCTATAACTAGTTGGTTAGTCTGCCTTTGGGATGCTGCAGGGGAGGTTACGATTTTGGATGGTACTGAAGCGAGGCATTTGGGATCCCTGTCACATGATCCTGCCATCGATCAAGGTATGATGAGGGGGGCTAACCCTCACAGCCTCTGGAAACGGGTCCTAAGAAGCGTAGCAGAACAATACCTGTGTACAGATGATCTCTATATGCAGCAGACATGGTGGAAGACCATAGAACAGGGGATCCAACGCCTGAGAGAGATGGTGGTGGCAGAGCTCATTTTCTCAGATGACACAACAACTAGGAATCCGGACCTGGCACCATGCACTCCTGTAATGTGGAGGAAACTTGTGCGACTTGGGCCACCTGAATATGCTTCTGCCCTAGCAATAATGAAGCGGGATGATACATATGAGACTGTGCTCGATATGGCAAAGAAGCTTCGAGCGTATGCAGATGCTGTGCATGGCCCAACTCATGCCAGAATTGCAGCAGTGGAAACCCGACTGCAGAAACTAGAGGACAAAATAGAGGAGAATCACAAGAAACTCCGGGAGGAGATTAAGGAGGACCTTATTCAAATCTCAGCTGTACAAATTAGAGGCCCTGGTGTCCAATGCCGGCGCTCCTTTGATGGGGAGAGAAGGTACATCCCACGGGCTGAGTTATGGGTTTTTCTGCATGAGTCTGGAGAAGACATGAGGAGATGGGATGGAAAACCCACCGCTGCTTTGGCACAACGGGTGCGTGATTTGAAGAAAAGAGAAAGTATAACCAAAAAGATAGCAGCTCCGGTCGCTCGTAGCCGAGATGTTAAGTATGATGATGACGATGACATGTCCGATCTCCTTGAAGGAACTTCTAAGGCATATGCCCAAGGAAAGAAGGACAATCTGGCTTAGAGGAGCCCTGCTTCAAGCCAGGAAGAGGCACGGGAGAACCGGGTTTTTTGGAAGGTGTGGATCAGATGGCCTGGCACATCAGAGCCACGAGACTATGAAGCATTGGTTGACACTGGATCACAGTGTACCTTAATGCCATCGGAACATGTGGGGACAGAACCTGTTTCCATTGCTGGAGTGACGGGGGGATCACAACAGTTGACGTTGTTGGAAGCTGAGGTGAGCTTGACTGGGAAGGAGTGGCAGGAACATCCGATTGTGACTGGTCCAGAGGCTCCGTGTATTTTGGGCATAGACTTCCTCCGGAATGGCTATTACAAAGATCCTAAGGGATTCAGGTGGGCTTTTGGAATAGCTGCAGTGGAGATAGAGGGTATTAAACAATTGAATACCTTGTCTGGACTATCAGAGAACCCATCTGCAGTAGGACTTTTGAAGGTAGAGGAGCAGCGAGTGCCAATTGCCACCTCAACAGTGCACCGCAGGCAGTACCGGACGAATCGAGATGCTGTGATCCCCATCCACAAGATGATCCGAGAGCTGGAGAGCCAAGGGGTGGTCAGTAAAACCCACTCACCCCTTAACAGCCCTATCTGGCCCGTGTGAAAATCTGACGGAGAATGGAGATTGACTGTGGACTATTGTGCCTTGAATGAAGTGACTCCACCACTGAGTGTGGCTGTACCAGACATACTGGAACTGCAGTACGAGCTGGAGTCCAAGGCAGCAAAGTGGTACGCGACCACTGATATAGCTAACGCGTTTTTCTCCATCCCTCTGGCAGCAGAATGCAGGCCTCAGTTTGCTTTTACATGGAGGGGAGTGCAGTATACCTGGAACCGACTGCCCCAGGGGTGGAAACACAGTCCTACCATCTGTCATGGACTGATCCAGGCTGCACTAGAAGAGGGTGAGGCTCCAGAACATTTACAATATATTGATGATATCATTGTTTGGGGGAACACGGCAATAGAAGTGTTCGAGAAAGGAGAGAAGATAATTCATATTCTCCTGGAAGCCGGATTTGCCATTAAGAAGAGCAAAGTCAAGGGACCTGCCCAAGAAATTCAGTTCTTGGGGGTGAAGTGACAAGATGGATGGCGTCAGATTCCTGCGGATGTTATTAACAAAATCACTGCTATCTCCCCACCAACTGATAAGAAGGAAACACAAGCTTTCTTAGGTGCTATAGGTTTCTGGAGGATGCACATTCCTGAGTATAGTCAGATTGTGAGACCCCTTTATCTGGTTACCCGCAAGAAGAACGACTTCCATTGGGGCCCTGAGCAGCAGCAAGTTTTCGTCCAGATCAAGCAGGAGATCGCTCATGCTGTAGCCCTTGGTCCAGTCAGGACGGGACCAGATGTGAAGAACGTGGTCTACCCTGCAGCCGGGAGCCATGGTCTGTCCTGAAGCCTTTGGCAAAAGCTACCTGGCGAGACTCGAGGCTGACCATTGGGATTTTGGAGTCAGAGCTACAGGGGGTCTGAAGATAACTATACTCCAACAGAAAAGGAAATCTTGGCTGCCTATGAAGGAGTCCAAGCCGCCTCGGAGGTAATTGGTACAGAAGCACAACTCCTTCTGGCACCCCAACTACCGGTGCTGGGATGGATGTTCAGAGGAAAGGTTCCCTCTACCCACCATGCCACCAGTGCTACTTGGAGTAAGTGGATTGCCCTCATTACACAGCGCACTCGAATTGGGAAGTTAAATCGCCCTGGGATTCTGGAAATAATTACAAATTGGCCCGAAGGTGAAAGCTTTAGTGTCGCAGATGAGGAACAAGAGCCAGTGACCCGGGTTGAGGAAGCTCCGCCATACAATCAGTTGCCAGTAGAAGAAACACGTTACGCTCTATTCACTGATGGTTCTTGTGGCGTCATAGGGATGAAACGGAGGTGGAAAGCAGCTGTATGGAGTCCCACTCAACGGGTTGCAGAGGCTACTGAAGGAGAGGGTGAATCCAGTCAATTTGCTGAAATCAAAGCTATTCAACTGGCCCTAGGTATTGCAGAGAGAGAGAAGTGGCCAAGGCTCTATTTGTATACCGATTCTTGGATGGCAGCCAACGCTCTATGGGGATGGCTGAAGAGATGGAAAGAGGCCAACTGGCAGTGCAGAGGAAAACCAATTTGGGCTGCGGAAGAGTGGAAAGATATCGCTACTCGGTTAGAGAAGTTACCTGTGAAGGTTTGCCATGTAGATGCCCATGTCCCCAGAAGTAGAGCTAATGAAGAGAAGCAAAACAACCAGCAAGTACATCAGGCTGCAAAGATAGGGGAGTTGAAGATAGATCTCGACTGGGAGCATAAGGGAGAGTTATTCTTAGCACGATGGGCCCATGATGCCTCAGGCCACCAGGGTAGAGATGCCACTTATAAGTGGGCATGAGACCGAGGGGAGGATCTAACCATGGACAGTATCTCTCAGGTTATTCGTGACTGTGAGACGTGCGCTGCCATCAAGCAGGCCAAGCGACTGAAGCCCCTCTGGTATGGGGGGCGGTGGTCTAAGTACAAATACGGGGAGGCCTGGCAGATTGATTACATCACACTGCCTCAAACCCGCCAGGGCAAGCGCTATGTACTAACCATGGTAGAAGCCACCACAGGATGCTTGGAAACCTACCCTGTGTCTCATGCTACAGCCCGTAACACTATCTTGGGCCTTGAAAAGCAGGTCCTTTGGAGGCACGGTACTCCCGAGAGAATTGAGTCGGATAATGGAACTCATTTTAAAAACAATCTTATTAATACTTGGGCTAGGGAACATGGCATCGAGTGGGTATACCATATCCCCTATCATGCACCAGCTGCAGGGAAAGTGGACAGGTACAATGGATTGTTAAAAACCACCTTAAAAGCATTGGGTGGGGGGTCTTTAAAAAACTGGGAGCAGCATTTGGCAAAGGCTACCTGGTTAGTTAAAACTCGAGGTTCCACCAACCGAGCGGGTCCTGCCCAGTCTGAGCTCCTTAATATAGTAGATGGGGATAAAGTCCCAGTGGCCCATGTCAGAGGTTTGTTGGGAAAGACAGTATGGATCAACCCTGCCTCGAGCACAGACAAACCCATCCGTGGGATTGTCTTTGCTCAAGGACCAGGTTATACATGGTGGATAATGCAGAAAGATGGAACAACACAGTGTGTACCTCAGGGAGACCTGATTGTGGGATGAGACTCATATATGAATGTCATTGTTTGTTGAATGTGAGACAGAAGGAAAATATAAGTGTCAAAGGTCTGAGCAAGTAAGATGAGAGGAATGCATAAGTGTCAAAGGTGTGAGTAAGTGAAATGAAAGTATTTTATTGTACCTTCACGATATGGGACAAGGGGTGGAGTGTCGTGGGGTGACAGCCTTTATCCCAATATCGTGTGTTGTGTCTGGCAGCTGTGCCTTTTCTCTTTCCCCCCCCCCCTCCCCAGCCGTCTTGCTGTGGCGGGGCGGGGAAGAGAGGAGGGAGTGTGTGACCAGGCACTTTCGCTTTTGGCTTTTTGCTGCTTGGCTTGGCTAGCCCCTTGCATGCTTGCTTTCTGCTTTTTGTGCTGGTTTTTTTTCCCTTTTCTTTTGTTCTCTCTCTCTTACCCTCCCCTGAAGATACTGGACCAGCTCCGGACCTGACCTGAGAGTTTCAGGACACCCGGAGCTCATGAGAGAAGCTCAGCGCCCTTCACAACACAGTCTGGTCTCTTTTCTTTTCTTGTGTTGGGGAGTGTTCTTTTGTTACTTGTAAATAAATAGGTTTTGTTTTCCACTTAGCTCCTCCGAGAAATTCCTTCCTGAACCCGGTGTTGGGGGAGGGGTGGTTGGAGGTTTGTTTTGTTTTGGGGGGCTCCCTTTTGGAGATTTCCCCTAATTTGTCCTAAACCAGGACACAAGGTTAAAAAGTGAAAGAGTTAGATGAAGGGATTGCTCTATTTCCGTTCAGAGAGGTTCCCATGGGAAGGATGCGCTGCCCCGCCCCGCGGGAGCCACCAGCGCCCCTGCCGGCCGTGCCCGGAACTGCACCCAAGGGGAAAGCGCCGCAGCCCAAAGGCCGGGACTGGCTCCGGGCTCTGTCAACAGCTGTCAGTGCCGCAGCTGTTGCTGTTTGTTTGCTTTATTATACACACTAGTAAAGAACTGGTATTCCTATTCCCATATCTTTGCCTGAGAGCCCCTTCATTTCACTATTCTAAAAATTAAGAGGGAGGGGGTTTGCATTCTCCATTCCAAGAGAGGCTTTTTCTGCCTTCCCGAGCAGACACCTCTCTTGTAAAGCAAGACAAGCACCCACAGGCACTGAGGGGGCTGCAGGAGGGCACAAGAAGGCCCTGCAGCACTTGGGCACAAAGGCACAGCAGGTGAGTGCAAGAAGGGAGCAGCAAAAGGCCAAGCTGAAGGCAAAGGCCATGGTACAGCTCCTACAGCGCCTGAGGGATCAACCCCAGGGCCAAAGGGGGCCCCAGCACCCAGGGCATGGGCTCGGCCACAAGCACCTGGCACAGGCATTGCCCTCCTCGGCAGGGGAGAGCCCACCCAAACAGCCCCTGGCAAGGAACCAGGGCTCCAGCTGCAGGGCACAAGGACACTGCAAGCACAGACAGCAGCACCCTCAGCACCAGCAAGTCCACCCCTTGATGCACATGGATTGCCAGGGCTGTCACAGCTCCCATCACACCAGGGACCCTCCACACTGCAGCCCTTGAGAACATTCAGGGTGGGTGTGCATTGAGAGGAGGCATTTCCTGGTGGACACAGGGGCCTCTCAATCCACTCTGATTCTTAGACCTAAAGGGGAAAATAGTAAAGGAATGTTTTAATTTTTAAGAGAATGAGTGGGAAAGATGAGCAGGTATGATTTGTTCAACCTCTATTAGAAGCTGGGGGGAATAGGTTTGAAATAAATGCATTTGTTTTCCTTCCTCCTGTGCTTCTAATTAACTGGGAAGGAATTTGTGAGCTGGATTTTATTACTGTAAAAGGGGATACAGAGGCCAGTTCTGCTCTACCTTTGTGCCAAAATCTTACAAGGCCCATGCTGAAGTGAACCCAGAAGTGTGGGAAGCCCCAGGGAAAGAGGGGAAATTAGATATAGAGCCTATACAAATTACTTTAAAGCAACCAGGACAAGCAATACCCGGTTCCAAGAGAGGGAAGGAAGGGCTCACAGCCTGGTATTGAGTCCCTGTTAAAGGCAGGGCTTTTGGAACAAAGGATGTCTCCCTACAACACTCCCATCCTCCCAGTCAACAAACTGGATGGATGGACAGGGGGAGGAAACACAGAATTTTCAAGTGTTAAAATGGAGACTAACTGAGGCAGCTGGCCTGGCCCTTACAGACAGAGAAAAAGAATTTGAATTAGAGGTGGATGTTAAACAGAGTTTTGACAAAGGAATTCTTGTGCTAAAATGTTTAACCCAGTGGCCAGAGAGTGGCCTCATTTTCTGCAGAATTGTGCAGACAGGGCTTTCATGGGAATTGAGGCCTGAAAACTGATGACAACAGGAGGATCTCCTACAGTTCAAGTCTGGCATCAAGTTAAAGCTTTGACAACCAAAACAGCCTCTAAATGGATGAGCAGGCCTCGGTTATTACAGTATGAAACTTGTTCAATGGCACAGGAGGATTTAGAACTGAGGACAGGGCAAGGGTTCAACGCAGCCTCCTGTTTGAACAGCCTGGAGAGGGGCTGGCAAGGAACCCAGGACTGCACTCAAGGGACAGAGCTCCAGACCCAGGCTGGGACAGATTGATGATTGGACATTCCCTGGCCTGAGGGAGAAAATGTGTTTGTGGATGGTTCTGCAAGGGCAGCAGAAGGGAAAAGAGCTACAAGACAGGCTGTTATTAAGGAAGGGCAATCAGACACTGCGCAGGTCACCGCCCCATGCTCAGCTCAACCCGCGCAGCTGTGGGTGCTTGTGAGAGCCTGGCACTGAAATGCCCTGAGCAGGAAGGCTTCAATATCTTCTGCTGACACCATGGCACCTAACAGGGGGGCAAAAGCAATTCTCACTGCTTCAGCAACCACTGGAGCAGATATCAAGGCATATTCTCCCACAGCAAGCTGGGCTGGCACACAGCCTGCCCTGGCACTTTGCTGCTGCCAACACCCAGCCAGGACATCGGCTCCTGCCTAAGGAGTGCAAAGCAGCACCACTGGTGGCCAAGGGGCCCATGCCAAGTGTCCCTGAGGCCAGAAACAGCCGCCAGCACAGCTCAACACGGGGGGGGGGGGGGGGGGGGGACCCCTCAGCCTGGCCTCGAGGGCTCTGAAGCCCCGGAGATTTGCACTTCCCGCCTGCAGCAGGAAGATGGGAGGCCGCCCCTGAGCCTGCCCTGAAGGCAACGCAGCAGCAGCCAGGGCTCCACAGCGGGCCAAGCCCCTGCGCCTGCCCACAGATCCTCGCCTGGAATCCTCTGCAATCCTGGCCACCCTCCTCTGCCATCTCCAGCCACTGGGGCCAAGCCTTGCTGCCACTGCTGCAGCTTCAGCGCTGCCTGGGCCTGCACTGCCACAGCTGCTGGGGAACACCAGGGCACAATTCCACTCTGGGGCTCACTCACACCCACACTCTGGCCTGCCTGCCATTGCACTGCTGCAAAATGTACCGATTTTGGTTCTTTTAAATCTCATTTCTCTGCTCAGGCTTGCTTTTCTTTGCATTGTGGGGTATTTTTAAAGGTTTTTTTAAAGGGTGTTACACTGCTCAATGGAGATGAGTTTAACATCCCAACAGACTGAGAATAGCCCAAAAGACACCCACAGAGATAACAACCAGCAACAAAACATCAACATTGCCCAGCAGCAGGAAGAGAAGCTTCATTCCAGGCACCCTGCAGAGGAGCTTTAGAAATGCAAATGAACACTGCTGGGCAAAGTGTGGACAATGCACCTGGGTCTCTTGCCCGGGGCAGGAATTGGGCTGATTCCCTCTGCCCCTCACCCCAAGCTCTGCCTGCTGGCACTGATGGAATTTGCACAGCTCAAGGCAGAGCCCAGGGGGTGGATATCTGACCCTGGAACACAAATGGGTGAAGCTGCAAAGGGAAACAGCAAATGGACAATGTTGGGAAAACTTCACTATAAATAAATGGGGGGAATCATCCCTCTGCCCACTCCAGCATGTGCTGGCACTGTCTGTGTTATATAGGGTATATTAGAGCAGTGGGGGATTTTTACTACCAAATATTCAGGGAAATCAGTTGGGAATACAAGGATTTGATGATTTAGTTAGACAAAAGCAGTCAATTGATGCAGTCCTGGCTGGAGAAAGCGGCCAAAAATGGGGAAAAGATGAATGGCCAGCAGAACAAATCCTTCAACACCATGGACCAGGCCCTGGGAACCCGAACCAATTCGCATCAGGAGCCACAGAACCCATTTCTCATTTCAATGGCATCATTAGATTACAAGCTGCCCTTGCAATAATAACCAACCAGACAGCTCCAGCTCCTGACCTTCCTGCTGACAAACCCACTGAAATGAGGAACACAGCCCTTAACCATGGGATGGTATCAGATCATCTGTTAGCAGAAAAAAGAGGAGTTTGTGGAAAATTAAATGACTCAAACTACTGTTGGCAACTAGATGACAAAGGAAAAGTGGTGAAAAAAAAACCAACATGGGAAACAGAAAAGCAGCTCATATATTGGTCCAAACGTGGGAATGGGACACGGTTTTGTGGCTCCCTGGCAGATCATGGGTTAAACGAATGCTGTTTCTCCTCGGATGTGCTGCAGCAACTCTTATCTTTTCACCACGCTTCACACCTTGAGAGTGCAGCTCATTCAGCAGCTGAGCGAGGGGCCAGGGACTCGTAGATAAGGAAGTAAGGGGCGAATCACCAGCTGCAATAAAGGTTACTAATTAACATGGACTGCTGCTCACAGAAAGACCCGCTAAATTCCTGATCTTCCAGAAGAATAAAGATTTAACAGAGCCATGAATATCGGCTGTTATACAAAAGTGGGGGTGAACATTAACGAGGACATGCAGTTGGTGCATTGGGAGGTCTGAACCTTCCAAGCACCTCAGCATGTGGGCAAAGTGAGAGGGAGATGAGGCCGGAAAAATGAGGATAAAAAGGAGGCTGCGAACTACAACAATGGCAGAGAGCGCACGGCCAATGCCCCGTGGCCTCTCCCTCTGCCCAGCAATAAAGTCACTTTTACAGGACTCCTCTGGGCACAGAAACCTCCGGCCACGGGAATTTCCTGCACAGCCCCGGGCACGGGGCAGCCCCCTCTGTCCCAGCCACAGCAACCGGGCCCAGCCAGCACTGCTCCGGCAGCGGCTCCGGCCGAGGCAGCGGCCACAAGGAGACCGCGGGCAGCCGCTCCCGCAGCGCCCTCACGCCAGTGGCAACACGGGCTGGACACGGCACAACCAACCCGCCCGAGCCCCCTGCCGCCCCTGAGGCCCACACCCAGCCCCGAGCCCCCGCACAACCCAGCGCGGCTCCCACCTGCGCTGCGGCCGCCTCCGAGCTCCGCTGCCACCTCACCGCGTTCTGGCCACTGCCGCCGCTCCTGGGCCAACACATGCTCCGACAATGGCGCTGCTGCCCAGCCACGGCCACCCTCAACCCGCCACCGGGGCCCTGCTCCGCCCCGCTCCCACCAATCAGCACGCCACAACCCCGACTGATGGCACCATCGCCCAATCCCAGCCAGGGGCGGGCTCTGCACACGGCACAGCCCCGCCCCTCGCTCTCAAGGCTCCCCGGGCTGCGTGAGGGCAGAGCCGGAGCTGAGGAACTGCCCAGGAACGGGCCCGGGCCCAAGGGGCATTGAACTGAAAACACAAACAAACTTCTCCGCAGCTCCCGCCATGGCTTTCCCGGCACTGCGGCTCCGGTGGCTCCGGCTCAGCGGGAAGCCCTGGAGCCTCACTTCTCCTACCCCTAATTAGGAGCATCAGTGCATCACTTTGATTTCCCCCAAAAAGGGAAAACCGCCCCAAACCCCTGTGGATGAATGGGGTAGGGGAGAGATTTCTGACAGAAAACTCCAAAAACTCAGAGCAGGATAATGAGAAGTAAGTGAGGACCCTTAAATCCAGCTTTCCCCCACGCCTCCCTCCTCCCGGCTGCACCTCCTACCCCGGCAGTGCCGCAGACAGGGAATGGGGCCGGGCTCAGTTCATGCCCCGGGGCTTCCCCCTCTGCTCAGGGACAGGAGTCGTTCCCCTGCTGCACCCTGGGCTCTCTCCCACCAGAGACTTCTCCAGGAACTTTTCCAAGCTGAGTCCGTCCCACGGGGCACAGCCCCCTCCAAGTGCTGCAGCGTGGGTCACTGTGCCCCAGTTTCTCAGTGCTAATCTCAGGGGACTGTCTCTCGGGATATTATCACTACAGCACTCGCAGCAGAATATACACACGGCATTTAACAGTTCTGAGTAGAATTTAAAGGAACCAACGAGAGAGAGAAAGAGCGAGATTCCGATCGCGGCGCTCCGGAGCGGCAGTGTGGGAACGATCCCTGCGCCAGCACCGCCGGCCCCAGGCCAAGCCCAGCCCCGCAATCCAACCCTGCTGCTCACAGCGCCCGCCCTCCCTGGCCGGGGCACAGCGAGCCCCGCACCCGCTGCGCTCCCGAGCACAAAACGCCCCTTCCCACCGCGCTCACCCGATAAACACAGCGCCCCTGCAGCCGCTCACACCTCTCTCGCTCCTGCCGAGCTTCTCGGCCTCCCGCACCCTCTGCCCTGCACCTGGGCCCCGCCAGTGCCGCGGGCTGGGGGCAGCAGCTGCACCTTCCTCTGCCTCTGCTCCAGCCCTGCCCAGGTGCCTCGGCTCCCTTCGTGCTCGCCACAAACTGAGGCCTTCACAAGGCTGACCTAGAACTGAGGCCAGACATGGTTACACAATAAAGCAGGCATTTGTTAAAAGGCCTCCGTGGATACACCTTGGGCAGAACAAGAGCCCAGCCAGGGCTATGGCCAAGATGAACCAAAATGGCCACAAAATGGACAGACGGTCACGAGGTCTGTCACTTTGATAAGTTCTGCCCCATTTGCATATTGGAGTTAATTTTCCAATTATGTCTTTAGATGATGAAGTCCCATCCTTCTTGTTTTTCTCTCTTCAGTGCCCATTGTTAATGTTCTTGGGCCTGAAGTTTGGATTATTTGTCCTTGGGTTCACAGCTAGAAAGGAATTGTTTTGTCTCCTTGCTCTGTGAACAGAGCTCAGCATCCCTTAATATGAAGCCCCGACACATAAAGTAAAGCAGCACAGAATCTGAAAAAGAAAAGCCAAAACCTGAGGCATCAAATCCATGAGAGCCCCCCTCACACTCACCACGCCTCCCCCTCAGCACCATCCGGACACCCCGCATTGACTGGAGCCCCCCAAAACGCCCCCAGGCCCTCCCCCCTCAGCCCCCCTGAGCCCCTGGCCCGTGTTCTCACCTGGAAAGCCCCAAATCTTTGGGAATTCTCAACTGGGAAGACCCAAATCCATAGAAACCTCACCTGGGACCCTCCCAAAACCCTTCCAGGATCCCCCAAACCTCCCAGGAACTCCCAAAACCCCCCAGGAGCCCCCAAACTCCACCTGGGATCCCCAAAACCTCCAAAACACTGGTGACAGTGGAACAGAACTGGTGGCACTGGGTTGGTGACACTGGAATGGAACTGGGGACACTGGGTTGGTGGCACTGGGGTGGTGGCACTGGGACAGCCTGGGGGACACTGGGGTGGTAACAGTGGGATAGAACTGGAGGCACTGAGGTGGAATCGGTGACACTGGGCTGGTGACACTGGGGCATCCCCGGTGGCACTGGGCTGATGGGACTGAGACAGGAACACTGGGCTGGAACTGGAGACAATGGAAGGGAACTGGTGGCACAGGGACAGGGATACTGGGACAGGACTGGGGACACTGGGAGGGAACACTGGGATGGGGACATTAGGAAGGGATTGGGGACACTGGGCTGGTGGCACAGGGGTGGAACTGGTGACACCAGAACACAACTGGTGACACTGGAATGGAGACACTGGGACACAACTGTGACATTGTGACAGGGGCACTGGGACAGGATGAGGGGCACTCGGATGAGACTGGAGACACTGGGCTGAAACTGATGGCACTGGGCTGGTGACATTGGTATGGGGACAATGGGGGCTGTGGCACTGAGAGCACTGGGCTGGTGGCACTGGGACAGGACTGGGGACACTGGGCTGGAACTGGGTTGGTGACACCGAGCGGTGGCATTGGGTGATGACAGTGGAACAGAACTGGTGGCACTGGAATTGAACTGGGTACACTGGGGTGGTGACAGTGGGGCAGCCCTGGGGACACTGGGCTGGTGGCACTGGACTGCTGGCACTGGGATGGAACTGGGGACACTAAGACAGGACGGGTGGCAGTGGCACAGGGACACTGGCATTGAACTGGTGCCACTGGACAGGTGGCAGTGCCGTGTCCCTGGTGGCACCTGTGCGGTGTCCCCATGACCCTGCAGTGTCCCTGGGCTTGGCCCGCACTGCCCTGGGGGTGGCTGAGGACGGTGTCAGTCTCTGTCCAAAGTTTCTCTCATCTGCCTCAGGATCGTTGTGAAAAGGACAGAAACTGGGACCACCGAAAAAGACCCTGGTTGGAATCCAGGTCCTGCTCAGGAGAGTTGTTCACCAAGACCCTGAGGCCTGAGCAAAGCCCTTGGCTTGCCCAGCTGTTGTTTGCAGGTGTGTTTGTTTCCATGGAAGACTGAACCTAATGAAAAGGAGAAGGGGGACACCTTGCCCTTTTCTTCCCTTGCACCCGCTTCACAACAATGGCCCTGGAATTTCCCCACCTCTCGGCCTGGCTGGACTTTTCTGGGGTTATTTTGGTGGTCCTCACGGAAAACCGCAAATCTGCTTCACAACCACCGTGAGGCACGGACTGAGATGGGAGAAGCCTCTCCCTCAAGGGCTGAGACATGAGACCCCCATGTGGAGAAGCTCCCCCTCCTCCCAAGGGCTGGGACTGAAACCCCCAACCAGGGGAGGTGTGGGGAAGCGAGCTGACCAAAGCCAGATGTTTGCCTGCAGCTGTGGCCATTGGACCAAGGAGACAATGGCTCTCACCCACTGCTGAGAACATGGACTCTTTGTACCCTTCTACAATACCTTTTTTTTTCCCCCAGAAATTACAACAGAGTATTCTTTACTACTTTTGATTCAATTTCAAGACTCCTCCCCTTACCCCATTTAAAAAGACAATAATAAGAGTTTGAATTGACCAGAATCTTTGAGATCTCCCCTGACATGACCAGGCAAACTCTTTTGACTGAAAACTTCAAAGGATTTTGTCTCTCTACATTTGGTAGTTCTATACCTTCCTTTCTCTTCCTCCCTCTTTTTTCTTATACTTCCCCTTTTCCCCAATTCCCCCTAACACATTTTGCTGCCGTCATTCAATAAAGATGCATTGGTTTTTGATTATTACTGCAAATCCCCTGTGCCGCGTCGGGTTCTTTTGCACTCTGAGATCAATTCACGAATCATCACAAACCCGTTCGTAAGGACGGGTTGTGACATTAAATTGGTGTCATGGACAGGACTCTGACAGACAGAGGGGTTTGCAGGGCTGTGTGCAGTCTGTACCAGGGGAAGGAAGTTTCACAGCACAGGGCGTGTGATTCGAATTTCTTGCAATCTGCACACGCACAGGTGAAAAGCAATCCCCATACTCTGCTGAGGGTTCTGTCTCCAGAATTTCACAAATGATCTCTCCGTGCAAAAGGGGAACTGTTTCTGTTGTGTTGGTGTGCATCTGCACTGCCTGGGAAGGAAGAGACAATTTGAAGAAATTAAGCAAGGGCCTCCCAGGCAGATCTGTCCCTTCACCTACCCAGGGAAGTGAGGGGAAACACAGCAAGAGCTGTGTGGTTGTGTAACTTACATCAGTATTTCCCTGTCAAAGTTTTTGAGCCCCTTTACAAAATAACTGTTTTGTGTGTGGGGATGTGGGGGTGTGTGTGTATCTGGACTGTCTGGGAAGGAACGGGCAACCTAAAGAAACTAAGCAGGGCCTCCCAGGCAGATTTTGTCTCTTCACCCACCCAGGGAAGCAAAGGGGAACACAGCAAAGCTGTGTGATTGTGTAACTTAAGTTTGCACCTCCCTGTTGTGGTTTTGGTCCCTTCACAAAATGACTCAAAACCTCAGTGCAAAAGGTAAAGCTGAATTTTATGCTCTGCTTGCTAAATACAATGCCATATCTTCTCCATGAGGAGAAGAATGGGCAAACTGTAATTGGTTTAATTTAGAAAATATTATTGATAGAATATGTTCTTTGCAACATGAAACAAAAGTCAAACTGGGGAAAAATAATAAAACCCTCCTCTGCTCAGTTTTGGGAGTTTATCTCACAGCAGCCATAGAAATTCACTTTAGGTGAAAAAGTGAGGAAAATGCTATAATAGACTCCCTTCAAAACTTAGTTGAGGTTTTGCAAAAACAATTAAATGAAGAAAAAAATGAAAATAATTTATTATGAGCGGCCTGAGAGAGGAACATGTTAAAAATTCACAGAATGCTGATTCCTCACAAGAGACAGAGGAGAAGGAAATGCCTCACATTAATCAAAATTGCCCTCAAACAGAATTAGCTGTGATGAAAAATTGTGGGGAACACTGTTGTTACAATTACACAAAACCTTTAATTAAAACAGAATGCAGCTATATCAATAATGAGGATCTTGACCTGCATGTAACCACCAAAGAAATCCCGTACACTGCCACTGAATTAACAGAACTTGCAAAGCAGTACGGGTTTCTCCCCCACAAATCCAAAACAAAACACAAATACCAAGCATCTCTCACCGGGAGAGATCAGATTCTCTTGTCAGAACAAGCAGCCGGTGGGTGCTGGGGACATGGGGTGTGCTTAACAACGGGAGACAGACGCATCCCATGGTCCCTGACTCAGAGTGCCGCTCATTGGGCAGGGCCTAAACCCCTTGGAAAGGGGAGACCTTTTAACCAGAGCTGGTACCCCCGGCCAACCCCTGGAAAACATTCACAGAGCTGCTTGCTTGCAAATGATGCATGAAAGAAAATCAACTACAAGCTATGAGTTACCAATCCAATCACTTGTAAAGCCTGAAATTACGACTCCTTTAATTCTAGGGCTTTCAGAAACACTTAAACCTACAACCACTCTCCTTCAAAAAACCATAGTAGCTGTATCTCCTGTAGAAACACCAGATAGATTTCTTAGTAACCAGAATGACCCATTTGTTCCCCTTTAGGACTTGCTGAGCAAAGGGGTGAAATGGGATTGGACTCCTTCTCAGGAGGCAGCATTGCAATTGCTGATTTTTGAAGCAACATCTCACCGAGCACTGGGCCCTGTCCATCCCACAGATCCCTTTCAGGTGGAATGGGGATTTGCCTCCTCAGGGCTGTCAGCGCACATTTGGCAGTGGGGTCCTGAGGGTCCGACAAGGCCTGTTGTTTTCTATTCCCGTGGCTTCAAAGATGCTGAGAAAAGATACACTACCTGGGAAAAAGGATTGTTTGTGGTTAGCTTAGCTCTCATAGGAGTGGAAAAAATCTTAGCAATACAAGAACCTGAGAGCTTGGAGAGCAGCCAAGACAAAATTGCCTCTGTGATTAAAGCAACCCCTCCTTTCTCCTCTGCTTCTGCTAACAGAGAGGGACAAGGCAGTGCTCACGCTGAGGAACTGTTAACTTTCTGGAGTATTTTCCAGCGTGAGGGACAGAATTATTTTCTTGTCTGTATTTACACCAAGTCCTATGTGGAGAGTTTTATTAATAGTTGGCTAGCTGAGAAAGGCCATACTGAGATAGTGCCGCTGGTTAAGCTGAAAGAGGGAAGTCAGCAGTCAGCAAGCTGAAAGGAAATGTCTGCAATTTGCAATCAGTGACCTCGCTGCAACATGAGGAGAGGGAGTTGAGATTATTCCTGAATATCTCCTGAGAATATGTAGAAAGTATCAAAAGTAGAACCATAGGAATGCAGAAGTAGGTGTAGTTGCTGATATGTAACTAACCAATCCTGAGTTCAACTTTTGCAATATGCATGAAGTTCATTCTGAACAGTATTTAACCCGCCGTACTGATCAATAAAATTGGGCCTGTGATGATTAATGGATGTCCTGGTCTCCTTCCGTCGACAAATGGCTACAAATGGTGGAGAATGCGGGCAACGCTGAATTTATGCGGCCAACGCGGAGCGGGCAATGCGGAACCTATGCGGCCAACGCTGAATCTCCGTCCTTTTTTCTCGGATTAAAAGGAAAAAGGAACTTGCCACGGTTGCCACGGTCGAGGAAGTTGGGTGAGAGTCTTCGCAGCCGAGACGGTGCCGGATTATAAAAGCACCCTTGAGGATCACAACAGTGACTCAAGTCTCTACGTGCCGCAGGAGCCTGGAAGGGCTGCAGCAAGCGCGCACTGATTAATAGGTATGGATAGGCAAGCGGCATACGATCTCTTCTCCTCATATTTAGAAAAGCGAGGAGTAAAAGAGATAGATTTTAAAAAGGAATTACCGGGGTTATTAGCTTACGGCCAATCTAAGGGTATATTTAGTAACCCGCACACAGTTCATGAGCTATCAGAGTGGAGAAAGTTTTGGGAAATATTGATGGATACAATGTTAGATGGTGATAAGGAAGCTAAAAAATTCGGGAAGTTATGGCGGGTGGTGTATAATACGTTACTTCAGCAGGTTTCTGAGAGAAAGGCAGCAGAAAGGGCGACAGAAGCTCATAAGAGGAATATAGGATATGGTCGTGAGGATGATCCCTTAGCACCTTCTGTAACTAAGATACTTATGCCTAAGAATCCCCAGTATCGTGGTGTGGAGGATTTGCCTATAGACAAAATAGAACCGTCTGCACCCCCCTTGTCAGAGGGGGAAGGCGAGTCGGAGGGGGGAGGTAAGAGCAAACCAGCTTTGCCTCCGCCGCTGGCTTTGCCTCCGCCGCTACCCCCTAGGAGGCCGGCTCCGGTTACAGCTCCGGCGGGGGGGCCGCTTCCCCCGTGCGAGGCAGCCTCGCCGCTTTCCCTGTGTGAAAACTCGGTGTCTGCACCGAAATGCCGGCAGCATAGCACCCTCAAAGAGCCAGCTCCCATCCCAGGGGCACACCGTGATCTATGGGGGGAAATGGCTAAACAAAGGAGGGAAACTTGGGCTGCTGTGGCAAAAGAAGTAATGCAGACGGGGGACGGCGAGGCAGTGGAAATAGCTTCTAGCCTTGCATGTCCGATTATATACACACCACAGTATGATGCACAGGGGAATCTTATGCATAACATAGCAGCATATTCTCCCTTAGATTGGAAGTTGTTAACCCAGCTACGTTCCACGGTTAGTCAGTTTGGAGTAAAAAGTGAACCTGTTAAGCAAATGTTAGATTATCTTTTTAATACTCAGATTTTATGCCCAAATGATTTAAGGGGAATAGTGCATTTAATATTCACTCAACATCAGCAGTTATTGTTTAATGCACATTGGCAAGCGTTAGTAAACGAATCAGTTGCTGTACAACGAGCCCAGGGAGACCCATTGCATGGGGTAACAGTGGATGAGCTCATGGGCTTAGGGGCATATTTGCGTACAGAGGCACAGATGATATCAGGACCGGATAAGCTTAGAGAGGCTATGCGATTGGTGCGTACAGCAATAGATATGGTTAAAGAGCCAGGAGGGTTACCAGCTTACATGGGCATTAAGCAAGGTAGGGAAGAATCATTTGGAAATTTTATCAATAGGGCAGCTACTGCTATAGATCGGGCCGGGGTGGCAGACTACCTTAAGGGGGCGCTATTGAAGCAGTGTGCCTTGCAAAATAGTAATCCAGCAACTCAAAGAGTGTTAACTACTTTGGGAGCAAATTGGACCATTGAGGAAGCATTAGAGCGAATGGCGTTGATGCCAACGGCTTAGCAGGCATTCATAGTAGAAGCTCTAAAGGAATTAGGATTGGGGTTACAAAAGCAGGCAGAGTCTAATCAGAATCAGGTGTTAGCTGCCCTTGCTCCTCTCCGAAGTGGCTCACTAGCATTCACGCAAGGATGTTCAAAGCCATTTATCAAGTGTTACCGGTGCGGCAATGAGGGACACACACACTGAGCTTGCCGAGCAACTGGCATTTGGTGTCAACACTGCCGATCCAGCTCCCACAACACTACGGCTTGTAGGCGCCGGTCGGGAACGCATCAGCAGAGCGCGCTTCCCAGGGGCCGCGCCCAGACACAAGTTGCCGCCGTGACACCGGAGACACCAGCTGCCGCAACATTGCTGCCACCTCCTGCCTGCAACCCGCAACAACAGGGAGCCTCGGTTTGGACTTATCAGCAGCAGTAGACGTCACACTAATGACGAATCGGCCTGAGAAAATACCAACTGTAGTAAAAGGTCCTCTTATATTAAATGGACAAACATGTGGAGCATTATTATTAGGACGCTCTTCTACAATTATGTTGGGATTATTTATTTTGCCTGGAGTTATTGATGCAGACTTTACAGGGGAAATACAAATCATGGCTTACACCCATTATCCTCCAATTAAAATAACAAAAGGACAACGTATTGCACAATTGGTACCATTATCACAAATGACATCGGGAATACAACCATTTACTGGGCAAACACAGGATGAAAAAGGTTTTGGCTCTACTGGTGTTACACTTTTAACTGTGGATTTACAAAATAGACCAAAGCAAAAGGTTGAAATTACTTATGGGCATCAAAGCATAACCCTTTATGGATTATTGGATACAGGAGCAGATACCAGCATTATTTCTCCAGAAGCATGGCCACAACATTGGCCTCTATTCCCATCAGCAAACATGCTCACAGGAGTAGGAGGATTTACATTGGCAAGCAGGTCACCTTCTTTGTCTGTGTGCATTGAGGATCAACAAATATCTGCTGTGTTTTCAATTGTGCAACTGCCTCCCACAGTCTCCTGTTTAATTGGAAGGGACATTTTAACACAACTGGGAGTGGTGTTAACTAATCAGCACCCTTTGGGGTAATTGCCATTGCTTGGACTTTCCCCATTCCACTCACCTGGAAAACAGATACACCGGTGATGGTTAAGCAATGGCCACTAAAAGGGGAAAGCCTTATGCATGCTCATGAATTGGTAGAGGAACAATATTCAAAGGGACATTTACAACTTTCCACGAGCCCTTGGAATACACCTATTTTTGTGATCAAAAAGAAATCAGGGAAATATCGTTTAATACATGATTTGCGGGCTGTAAATGACCAAATGGAACCTATGGGGGCCTTACAGCCTGGTCTTCCAAATCCAGCTATGATTCCAGAACACTGGCCACTCTTAATTATTGATCTAAAGGATTGTTTTTTCACCATTGGCCTGCATCCTAATGATATGAAGAGATTTGCTTTTACTTTACCAGCAATAAATCGTGGAGAACCAGATAAAAGATTTGAATGGACATCTCTTCCACAGGGCATGCGTAATTCCCCCACTTTATGTCAGCTTTATGTTGATGCAGCATTACAGCCACTACGTCGCAGATGGCCAGCAACTATAATATATCATCACATGGACGATATTTTGTTTGCATAGCAACAACCATTTTCCTCTTTACAGATTGACATTATTGAAAATACTCTTGCTGCATATTCACTTGTTATTGCTTTAGAGAAAATTCAAACTACAAAACCTTGGAAATATTTGGGATGGACTTTGATGGATCAAATAGTGATACCTCAAAAATTGGAATTACAATTGGACATTAAGACTCTACATGATGCACAGAAGTTACTGGGGGACTTACAGTGGCTGAAACCCATTGTGGGAATACCGAATCATTTGTTAGAAGCCCTACGGCCTTTGTTAAAGGGTGTTGACCCCACTACTCCTGTATACCTGACAAAGGAGCATCGTCTTGCCTTGCAGCAAATCAGTAACTGTGTACAACAGGGGTATGTGTCTCGTCGACAACTCGATCACCCTATTGACCTTACTATCTGGAATAGCCCTTGCCACCTGCTTGGTGCTCTCTCTCAACAACAAAAGAAAACGGGGGAGATACGGGTGTTGGAATGGTTGTCTCCACCATTACAGCATGGGAAAACAATATGTTCAAAAATTGAACAATTGGCTGCATTAATCAAAAAGGGGCGTCTCAGAATTCTTGAAGTGTATGGTAGAGAACCTGCTACCATTAGACTGCCTATGGAAAAAGAAACCTTGGACTGGTACCTGATTAATTCAAAGGATTTACAGGAAGCATTATTGACATCGTCTGCTAAAGTAGATACCAGCAAATTAGTGCCTACAGTTTTGCAATGGATGACAGAATGGAACTGGATTACTCGGCCCTTGAGAGAAGAATGCCCTATAGAAGGAGCTATTACAGCCTTTACAGATGCAGGAAAGAAATCAAGGCGTGCTGCTGTCACTTGGCAAGAAAAAGGACTATGGAAACATCAACTCCTCACAGCAGACCCTGCAGATAGTTTACAAACTTTGGAATTGTTAGCAGTAGTATGGGCAGTTTCCAACTTACAGGAGCCTTTAAATGTGGTTACAGACTCTATGTACGTTGCAGGAGTACTCAGACGAATAGAGGAAGCAGCAATTAAGGAAGTGAATAATAAACGATTGTATGAGCTGTTGGTACAATTAAGGAAAGCTCTACGGGAGAGAAATGCAGCGTATTCTGTGATTCATATCAGGAGCCATAAATGGTCTGAAGGTTTAGGAGAAGGAAATGAACGTGCAGATAAATTGGTTACCCTACCCATTGATAACTCTTGTCCTATTGATAAGCATACATTGGCCAGAGAAGCACATAGTAGATATCATCAAAATGCAAAAGGATTAGCAAAGCACTTTGAATTGAGTTTGTCAGAGGCTAAGGCTATTGTTAGAGCATGTCCAACATGTAGTTATCATAATGGTGGAATAGGTTTAGGCACTGGAGTTAATCCTCGGGGTTTAGAAATAAATGAGAAGTGGCAAATGGATGTTACACATATAGCCAGATTTGGTAAAGTCAAATGTGTGCACGTCACTATAGACACGTATAGTCATTACATATGGGCTACGGCTCAGGCAGGAGAGAAAGCTATACATGTTATCAGACACCTGTTAAGTTGCTTCACTGTCATGGGAGTTCCAAAAAGTATCAAAACGGATAATGCTCCAGCTTATGTGAGTGCTAGGGTTCAGAAATTTTTGAATCAGTGGTCGGTTAAGCATGTGACAGGTATTCCACACTCCCCTACTGGACAGGCAATAGTGGAAAGACCAAACGGTACCCTTAAGCAATATATTGAAAAACATCAGGATTTGAGAGATCCACAAGCATGTTTGGCTAAGGTGTTGTATGTAATTAATCATTTATGTATTTTTGGGGAAGATGATACCCCTCCTGTAATTAAACATCATCCAAGGTCAGGTCAGGAAAATACTAAGGAAACAGAGGTCTGGGTTAAGTATAAGAACCCGAGTACAGGATTATGGGAAAAACCTGCAAAAGTATTATATTGGGGTCGGGGGTATCTTTGTGTTTCCTCACCTACAGGGCCTCTGTGGGTGCCTGCTAAATGGACTAAACCTGTTGTTGATGCAGCCTTTAGTGGACCGCCTCACAGAGGAGGACAGGGAGCAACTGGGGAAGAAACTGCTTCTGGTCCTACAACCGCTACTGCTACAGCTGAAGGGATACTCGAAAGCGGTGGACAGAGCACTGACACACTACTGTCGGACAACCCAGGAGCTGATTGGTTTTATTGACTCATTATCAACTTTTCGTTTAACAAATCCAGCAAAGGAACATTGCTTTGCCTGTCACGATCCACATTGTGCTGCCTGGATAGCCCTACTTTGTGGGGGTTGTGATAGAACTTTTTGGTTAGAACAATCATTATTGTGGGATTTGTGGTGTCACACTTGTCAATATGAGCATCGGTGGGGTAAAAGTTGGCAAGATGAATTAAGGAAACAAACAGGAGAAAATGCTATATAGCTCTAAGTCTTTATGAGTCTCCTGAACAGAAAATTCTTGCTTATTATCGATGGGAAGTACAATGTGTCGTGAATAGAATTAAGGTTCAAAGTAAATCACGCATAGTCTCTGTAAGGTGTAGGAAAGTAGTACCTTTAACACAGCACTCAATTGTAGGGCCCTTTAAGGGAAATCCTGAAAGGGCACTAGACTGCTGCATTGAAAAGTTGCAGAAATTGAGTTTGCAAGTGGCAGGACCAGTAAAAGTAGGAGCAGCAAGATTGAAGATAGATAAGAAAAGGAAGGCAAAAAAGGGAACAACCTCGTCTAAATAAGGTTATTGGTGATTGCTAATTAATTTTCTATGATCAGGACACTTTTACAGTTGTGGGACCCTCGGGAGGATATAGTTGTTGTGGAGGATAATGAACAAGAACTACGATTACAAAATAAAATACGTCTTGTGTTAAAGAAAGACCTTGAGCTATTAGCCTCATATAGTGAAAAAGCTAAAGAGGCTTTGCAATCACCACCATTGAATTGGTTACATTGGATTGAAGAGACAGACTTTTATACTGGTCCTTACTTACATTCACTTCCTTGTTATGTTTGTAAAAGGGATAATGATAAGTGCTATGCATGGGTAGCTTTGCATTGTGCAGATTGTAATCAGGTTTATTGGTATTCACAAAGGTCAACAGGATATTTATGGTGTACATTTTGTTTTGGAAAGTGGATTCGAAATTTTATCTGGGTTAGAGCTCTTGAACAAAGTACTGGCCTGCCAGTACGGACAGGATTACAGCTTTTTGAGAGTGCAGAACAAGTAATTATAGCATATCTTAGGTGGAAATTGCAGGGAACACTTAGAATATTTGAAATTAATAAAGCCTCACGCATTATAGCAGCTCGCTGTAAAGCTGATTTGCCTTCAAACTTATCTCACGCTATACCTGTAATCAAAGATGCTGATTTAGAATTAGATCAGTGTATTCAAAAATTGATTCAGCCTTACAATAGACAATCTAACAAACCAGGGAAAAGACAGCGGAGAAAGAAAAAACAAAGCAAGCAGAAGGAAAAATGAGGTTTGTTCTTGTTATATTGCTCAATGCTGTAGCAAGTGAAGCAGTAGAAATAACACGTTTTATTCAGCCAAGAGAAAATTTATGGGTGACGCTTGCTAATCAAATTAACCAATCATCGCTTTGTCTTAGTCTTGGAGGAGTCACTAACCCATTTCGAACATGCCTGGTGGGACTTCCGGTGTGGTCTCCTGGAGAATTTTGCAGTTTGATAAAAAATCAAACCTTATGTATGCCTAACATGTCAAACATCAAATTGCCAGGGCAACAAGGATATACTGCAGGTCAGAGTGATGGCTATCGTCAATGTTTACTGATCCAATCACTCAACACCTCTTTACATTCTCCTCCTGAGGAATTGGATCTTTTTGGCAGTACAAACGCCAGTTTGTCTAACACTACAGCTGGTGGATGGTTTAGCTTCGAATTTTCAAACCGACCGAAAGAAACATGGGCCACCCTAGATTCATTCCTGAATGTGAGTGGAATCTCTCCGCAGCATTACAGTAAATGTAACAGCACAAAGATCACGGCACCAATGAAATTACCCACAGGAATATTTCTAATTTGTGGAGACAGGGCGTGGAATGGTATACCAGCTAGACCACAGGGTGGACCCTGTTATTTGGGAAAATTGTCATTGTTTCACCCTAATGTGTCCTTGCTAATGCAGCTGAGTCAAAATTCAAACAGAAAAAGACGTAGCGTACATGACTTAGACTGCAGCAGGATAGGAGATCCAAAGTTTTGGGGTACATTCAAACAAGTGGTTGTTTCAACTATCTTGCCGGGAGGATCTGCCAATAAGGCTATGAATTTAGCAAAGCAATTAGGGTGCTGGACAAAGGATGAGCTGAACAAGACATCACAAATTCTAGACATGCTAACCGCAGATGTGTAGAATGTTAACCATGCTGTTTTGCAAAATAGAGCTGCCATAGATTTTTTGCTCTTAGCACAAGGACATGGATGTGAAGAATTTGAAGGAATGTGTTGCATGAATCTGTCTGATCATTCGGTGTCCATTCACACTAAGATAAAAGAACTGCAACAGGGACTTCACAATCTCAGGGAAGAAGAAGGTTTAGGAATTGACGAATGGCTTAAAAGCTTAGGACTTGGACCGTGGCTAAGAAACCTTGTGATCTATGCTATAGGACTGCTGGGTGTAATTTTACTGTTTTTGCTGATTTTGCCTTGTGTTTTTAATTGCATTCAAAACATGGTCAGCCGTACAATAGCAAAAACCTGGCAAGCTAATTTCCTTGCACAAGAAGAAAACGGGGGAAATGTGGAGAACTTTAATGTGGAGAGCTTTATTAATAGTTGGTTAGCTGACAAAGGCCATGCTGACATATTGCCACTGGTCAAGCTGAGAAATCAGCAGTCAGCAAGCTGAAAGGAGATGTCAGCAGCTTGCAATCAGTGGCCTTGCTGCAACATGGAGAAAGGGAGTAGAGATTAGTCCTGAATATCTCCTAAGAATATGTAGAAAGTATCAAAAGTAGGACCATAGGAATGTAAAAGTAGGTGTAACTGCTGATATGTAACTAACCAATCCTGAGCTCAACTTTTGCAATATGCATGAAGTTAATTACGAACTGTATTTAACCCGCTCTGCTGATCAATAAAATTGGGCCTGTGATGATCAACCTGATGTCCTGGTCTCCTTCCGTCGACACATTTTAGCACAAGAATTCCTTTGGCAAGACCCTGTTTAACATCCACCTGTAATTCAAAGTCTTTTTCCCTGTCTGGAAGGCCCAGGCCAGCCACCTCAGGTAACCTTCATTTTAATACTGAAAAATTCTGTGTTTCTTCCTTCTGTCCATCCATCCAGTTTGTTGACTGGTAGGATAGGAGTGTTGTAGGGAGACATCCTTTGCTCCAGAAGCCCTGCCTTAAACAGGGACTCAGTACTAGGCTGTGAGCCCTTCCTTCCCTCTCTTGGAACAGGGTATTGGTTTTAGAAACCACTTGTCCTGGTTGCTCTAAAGGAATTTGTAGAGGCTCCAAATCTAATTTTCCCTATATCCCTGGGACTGCCCACACTTCTGTGTTCATTCAGCATCGGCCTTGTCATCTTTTCACACACAGGTAGAGCAGAACTAGCCTCTGTTTCCCTTTTACAGTATTAAAATCCAGCTCTCAAAGGCCTTCCTAGTTAATTAGAAGCACAGGAGGAAGAAAAAGAAATTAATGTTATTCAAACCTATCCCCCACAGCTTCTAATAGTGGTTGAACAAATCATATCTGCTCATCTTTCCCAATCATTCCCTTAAAAATTTAAATATTCTTTTACTATTTTCCCCTTTAGGTCTAAGATTCAGAGAGGATTGAGAGGCCCCTGTGCCCATAAGAAAATGCCTCCTCTCAATGCAGACCCACCCTGAATGTTCTCAAGGGCTGCAGTGTGGAGGGTCCCTGGTGTGATGGGAGCTGTGACAGCCCTGCCAATCCATGTCCATCAAGGGGTGGACTTGCTGGTGCTGAGGGTGCTGCTGTCTGTGCTTGCAGTGTCCTTGTGCCCTGCAGCTGGAGCCCTGGTTCCTTGCCAGGGGCTGTTTGGGTGGGCTCTCCCCTGCCGAGGAGGGCAATGCCTGTGCCAGGTGCTTGTGGCCGAGCCCATGCCCTGGATGCTGGGGCCCCCTTGGGCCCTGGGGTTGATCCCTCAGGGGCTGTAGGAACTGTGCCCTGGCCTTTGCCTTCAGCTTGGCCTTTTGCTGCTCCCTTCTTGCACTCACCTGCTGTGTCTTTGTGCCCAAGTGCTGCAGGGCCTTCTTGTGCCCCTCCTGCAGCCCCCTCAGTGCCTGTGGGTGCTTGTCTTGCTTTACAAGAGAGGTGTCTGCTCGGGAAGGCAGAAAAAGCCTCTCTTGGAATGGAGAATGCAAACCCCCTCCCTCTTAATTTTGAGAATAGTGAAATGAAGGGGCTCTCAGGCAAAGATATGGGAGTAGGAATACCAGTTCTTTACTAGTGTGTATAATAAAGCAAACAAACAGCAACAGCTGCGGCACTGACAGCAAACAGAGCCCGGAGCCAGTCCCGGCCTTTGGGCTGCGGCGCTTTCCCCTTGGGTGCAGTTCCAGGCACGGCCGGCAGGGGCGCTGGTGGCTCCCGCGGGGCGGGGCAGCGCATCCCTCCCAT
Source organism: Zonotrichia albicollis (assembly GCF_047830755.1). Lineage (NCBI taxonomy): Eukaryota > Metazoa > Chordata > Aves > Passeriformes > Passerellidae > Zonotrichia > Zonotrichia albicollis. The sequence continues at coordinate 4,492,975 of NC_133849.1, forward strand.
GGGAACCTCTCTGAACGGAAATAGAGCAATCCCTTCATCTAACTCTTTCATTTTTTTACCTTGTATAGCCTTTCTGCCGTGTTTTGGGAAAGAATTTGTAGAGGGCTGCCTTTTAACTGAGCTCCTAGTGTTTCGATAAAGTGCTTCCTGTAGAGAGAGAGAGAGTTTCCCTGAACAGCCGTAGCTGTGGTTACCAAGGGGACGTAACTCAGAGCAGGACGGGGTGAGGGGAGGATATCCCGCCGAGGCTCGGTGGGAGTGTGGGCAGGGACCGCTGCTGGAATCGGCAGAGGGAAATCTTTCCGTGGAGCCCGAGGCGGAGCGTGGGCAGCCCCCACATGGCTGATGGCGGCTGATCCAGCAGCTCCCGGCAGAGCAAAGGCAGGTGGGAGAGCCCGGCAGCAGCGGCGGTGCCCAGCGCAGGTGGCACGGGCAGGGCAGGCGGGGATGGGATGGCTGGGACCCCCCTGGGTGCGGTGGGCGCGGTGAGCTCGGAGCAGGCGGCAGGACAGAGCAACCCCCATCTTGCCCAGCATGGGCGGCAGAGCGGCCGCGGGCCAGGCAGTGGGAGCAGGGCACACAAATTGAGCGACAGCGCCGGGGCAGGTGGAGCTGCCCTGGGCAGTGAGGCCGCACCTGGGATGGAAAGCGGGGCAGGCGGAGCTGAGGCGGGCAGCGAGCCGGAACCCGGGACAGGCGCCTGGGCCGCGAACGGAGGGGGCAAGAGCTGCAGAGGATCCCGCTGTCTTTTTTTTTTTTTTTTCCTCTGGTGTTTCTGGTACTTTAAAGATTTTTGTTCTCCTAAAATCTCCTTTCTAACATGTGGCATATTCTCTTTCTTCTACATTAAACGATTTTTTTTACCAATAAATCTAGAGCCTAACAAACCTAAACTTCTGCTTGGATACTTTGAAATAGTCAACCAGCTAACTCATGACCTCCAAATGTTGTTTTTCTCTTCATCTTTTTATTTCTCCTTTGGCAAATTAATCATCTCTCAGTTACTTCCTTTGCTACTCCAAAAATCCCGGTGCACCCATACTTCCTTAAAAAATGATCACACAAAGCTTGAGTACCCCAGTGGGTTTTCTGATGCAAGTCTTCTAATATTTTCCTAGTAAGCACATTTTATTAAGTAATTGTCTTCCATCAAAAAGTTTCCATTTCCCTGATTTATCTTGTTCACTTCCTGTCTTGTTTAATTCTTTTCTCTCGGCTTTCCTAAACTTTGGAATTTCCAGCTTTTCCTCCTTTAGGGTTTTTATTAACATAACTCTTTTATCTCCAGTTTCTGCTGCATCCTTAGCTTTGTGATGTGCCCCCACTTTGCCCAGTTTGCCTCTCCTTTGGCCCGGGCCGGGTTCCCCCGCCCGCAGCGGCTGGAGCAGCCGAGAGCCCCGCGCTGCCCATCCCGACCTGTCCCGGCTCCATCCCCGCTCCTGCCGCGGCTGTGGGGGCTGCGGGAACGGGGCAGCGAGGGTGTGGCTGCTGCTGGGGGAGGAGGAGGAGGGAGGGAAGGGCAGGGATGAAGGGAGAGGAGGAGGTGGGGTTAGGGTGGAGGAGCAGGGGGAGGGATGGAAGAGGAGGGATGAAGGCAGAGAGAGAGCAGTGGTGGAAGGAGGAGAAGGAGGTGGTGTTATCGAGGAGGAGGAGGAGAAGGGATGGAAGGGGAGGGATGTAAGACGAGAAGGAGGTGGGGATAAGACAGAGGGGGAAGAGGATGGGGGATGGAAGGGGAGGAGTGGGGAGGAAGAGGAGGGACAAAGGCCGATCGAGGCTGAGCTGAGGGAACCACGCGGTCGATCCCTGCCTGAATTCGCAGCCCCCACCTGTGGGATCATCGCCCCCCCCCCAATCGCGCTGGTGAGCGGGGTGGGGGAGCTGGGCCCGGATATCCCTGGGGGTCCCTGAGTAGGGCTTTTTGGGGTTGTTTGGAGAATGAAGAAGTCCAAGGCTGAGCGGAAAAGGCCCCTTGGGGGGACATCGGGGGTGGCGGTGGTGGCTGCCGGCAGAGGCAGCCTGGAGGAGCAGAGTCCTGTGTCCCCCAGGAGCTCAAAGGGGGGAGCGACACCATTGGTGGGAGCCTGAAGAGCCTGGAGATGGGCAGGGGGGGACTCCTTGGAGCTGCTGCAGCCCAAAGCAGAGAATGAGGGGAGAAGGGAGCCCGGGAGCCCAAACAGCCCCGGCATCCCGAAATGGGGAGAGCTTCTGGCATTGCTGGGACTGCCAGCAGCCTGGGCAGGGTGGGCACCAAGGAGAAGGGTGACCCCCAATCCAAGCGTGACTCCCAGCAGGTGGGACAGGGGGGAACCCCCGAACACCAGAGGGGAGGGACCAGTGATGGGGAAGTCCTGGGAGGCTTTTTCAGGGCTGAATCTGGGTGTTTGGGAGGTTTTTCTGGAGCTGAGGTGGCCGGTGACTTGTAGAGATGAACTTGGGCACAGGGACCTTCAAACTCAATGTGTGTTGGGGAAGGTGAAAGAGGAAAGACTTATAAATACGATTGTCTTGCAAAAGATTTTGAGAATATAGAAAGTATAAGGCAGACTGAAATGAAAGCAAGCTCTGAGATACCTCACTTAGTGAACAACTGGAAAACAATGTTGTGGCCCACTGAAGGTAATCCCCTTTTGATGAAACAATTCCCTCTGCTTGCAGACAGATCCAAGGGTCAAAGCAGACCCTACTGGCTCAGCAGAAGGGGTCCAAAGAGGGGTTTTTAGGGCGTAGAATGTAACACAGCATGGTGATGTAATGATTCTTACACGCTCTATGTAAATTCTGTAGGATTTGTATGTTGTACTAGACTGGTTGATGAGAAGTAAAATATTCAACACAGAAGAAAATTTTTGTTTTGTAATGGGAACGTTACTCTCTTATGCTCTTGCCTGTCTTCGTCTTTAACCCTGTCCCCCTCTCTACCACTCTCTTCTCTCGGGCCTGCTCCGAGCTGTGCCTGGCAGCTCCAAACAGGGCCCTGCACCCAGGCCCTTTGCAATAAACCGCAAGTTCCACGCCCTGGCTGCAGAGCTCTCTCGTCTCCGTCCGTTCCGACCGTCCTACCCCCCGACACTCCTACAAACGCTCTCATCCCTTGTTTTCCCCAAACCAGAATTTCTCATTGCCAGCCCCAGGGAGGCTGCGAGGAAGAGGAAGATGCCCCAGGACACTGAGGCAGGTGAGGAGGAAGTCAGTGCCCCTTTCCCCTCTGTGCTGCTCCATCTCCCAGCCCAGCACGGCCCCGGCTGCAGCTCAGCCCTGGGGGATCTCCTTGCCCTTGCCTGTGGCACGGAGGCAAATCCCATCCTGTCCTTGTCCTTCCTCCCCCAGAGCAGGAGCTGAGCATGGAGAGCAGGGAGGACAAATGCCCGCGGCAGAACCTGGTGGAAGAGGCCGTTTTGAGCGGCTCCACGGCACAGGAAGCCAACGGGGAGGAAAAGCCCCGGAGATGCCGCACGAGGAGGGGCTGCAAACGCAGCCGGCGGGGATCTGAGGAGGAAAGAGCCAGCCTGGGCCGGGAAGGCGGCCGGAGATGGAGCCAGAGCTCGGAGCTGGTGCTCCATGAGCAGCTCCATGATGGGGAGAAGCCCCACACGTGCGTGGAGTGTGGGAAGAGCTTCAGGTGGAAATCCAAATTGATTGTGCACCAGAGGGTCCACACTGGGGAACGGCCCTATGAGTGTGGGGAGTGTGGGAAGAGCTTCAGCCTGAGCTGCAATCTGATCAGCCACCAGAGGACCCACACTGGGGAGAGGCCCTATGAGTGTTCCAAGTGTGGGAAGGGGTTTACGACCAGCTCCCATCTCCTCCAGCACTATTGGATTCACAGAGAGGAGAGGCCCTTCCAATGCCCCGACTGCGGGAAGGGATTCAAGCGGAACTGCACCTTCATCAGACACCGGCGCATCCACACTGGGGAGAGGCCCTATGAGTGTGATAAATGCAGGAAGAGGTTTCCGACCAGCTCCCATCTCCTCCGGCACTATCGGATTCACACAGAGGAGAGGCCCTTCCGCTGCCCGGACTGCGGGAAGGGATTCAAGCAGAATTCCACCCTCGTCACCCACCGGCGCATCCACACTGGGGAGAGGCCCTACGAGTGTCCCCAGTGTGGGAAGAGCTTCTCACAGAGCTCTAACTTGATCCAACACCAACGGAGGCACCACTAAGGGAAGCCCTGCGAGTGCCCCGAGTGCGGGCAGAGCTTCGTGCGCTGCTCCAGCTCCATCCCCCACTGGAGGAGGCACTTTGGGCACAGCCCTGGTCACTGACATTCCCTGTGATCCATGTTGGGAACACACCTGGCTGCTTAGCCTTTTTGTTTGGCCTTAATTTTCCTCTGCTTCACCTTCATCCTTATAAACACCCAAAACTGGGTTAAATGAAGGAAATTCATCGAATATATCTGACGTTGCATCATTTCTCAGTTTTTTTAGAGGGAATTTAGGATTTGGGGACACGTTCTGTGTGGAGTGCTGCTGTTACTAAGAGGCAGGAATTTGATCTCACCCTTCTTGTGTTGCTAAGAACTCCCCCCCGACCCAAACCCCAGCTCCCCCCTTGGGATACCCTGTAAAAACTCCACAGCTCTGCCTTTGCCCTGTCTTTGGGGGGTAAAAAATGGATTCCCAAAGGATCAGCCCTTTTCCCACTGGATTCCAAAGGATCACTCTTATTCTCCACTGGATTCCTAGGGGATCAAGCTTTTCCCACTGGATTCCCAAAGGATCAACCTTTTTTCCACTGGATTCCCAGATTGTCCACCTTTTCCTCCTGGATTCCCTGGGGATAAATATTTGCCCACTGGATTCCCAGAGAATCAGCCTTTTTCGCTGGATTCCTAGAGGATTCTGACTGTGTCACTGGTTTTTTTTGTTTGTACTACTGTATTTGTATTTTTAATTTTTCATAATAAAGAACTGTTATTTCTACTCCCGCATCTTTGCCTGAGAACCCCTTAATTTCCAAATTAATTAATATAATAATAATCATAATCATCATTATCATCATCATCATCAAAGGGAGGGGGTTTTCATTTTCCATTTCAGTGGAGGCTCCTGAAATGGGGAGACACCCCCAAGGCAGGGCCATGTCAACGAGTTCTGGAAATATGTAGATTAGTTTATGGATATGCATGAGGGTCTATGTATATGCAACAGGCTGATGTAATTAAAACCAGGTTAATTAAGGAGTGTTCCCGTAAATAACTGGGGGGTCTTGGTGGCCATAACAACCTTTGCTCGATGGTCCTCTCTCCACTTAGATCAGCCTGTTTCCTCTTTATCGACGTTTTGCGTATCCATAAAGTACTTTACATATTCCAGGAACAAAATTGGCTTCATCCAGTTTTGCGGGTCCCATTTCCCTCCCCGGTAAATTTGGAGTGTGCCCTCCCCCTCCCAGCTCAGTTTTGGGATCCCATACCCCTCCAAGCCTTATTTGGGGGTCGCATTCCCCTCCCACCTCAATTTGGTGGTCCCATCCCGTCCCAGCTCAATTTTGGGGTCCCACCTCTCCTCTTTTCCGTGCTCTCCCCTTTCCGATCATTCCCCCAGTCCCCTCCCCCGTGTTTGGTTTTGGGTGCTCCAGGCCCCTCCTGCTCCATTTTGGGGTCCTGACCCCGTTTTGGTTTAATTTGGGGTCCCCAGCCCATCCCCAGGGTCACTTTCCCCCCCTCACCAAATCCGCTCCTGGCAACTGATGAGTCATCAGCGAGACACGCTCTCATTGGCTGGAAATTACCCCGCGAAATCTCTGAGTATTTACCGCAGTGAGAGGCCTTGGTGTGTGGCTGGCAAGTGATGAGTCAGAGTCGGGCCGGGCGCTGATTGGCTGAAAATCGCTGAGCGGGGCCAGTGCTCTGAGTTTGTGCCCAGCAAGTGGATCGTCATCAGTGTTGCACGTTCTGATTGGTCGGGATCTGTTTTGGGGTGGGGACCGGAGGAACTGGGGTTTCTTTGGGTTTATTTAGGGCTTGTTTGCGGTTACTTATGGACTATTTGGGGTTTTTCTTGGGTTTTATTTGGTTTATTTCTGTTTATTTGGGCTTATTTGGAATTATTTGGGGTTCTTGGGAGTTATGTTGGTGTATATGGGATTTTTTCGGTGTACTTGAAATCATTCGGGGGTATTTGGGTTTAATTTGGGTGGGGGGTTTTTTGTTTTTTTGGGGTTATTTGGATTTGTTTGGGGTTATTTGGGGCATTTTCCCGTATTTGGGATTTTTTGGGGGTTCTTTAAGGTTTATTTGGAGTATTTGAGGTTATTTACGTTATTTGGGGTCATTTGGGGTCAAAAAGTCCGGGAATGTTTCCCCTGCAAAAATCGGAAATTTTTCCTTAAAAATATGAGAGTTTTTCGCCAAAGAACCAGGAATGTTCCTTAAAAATCCTGGACTTTTCCCAGCCAATAGCAGCGCGCCCTGCTTCAAACCATCCAATCACCGCGGGTGTCCCCTCAGGAACACCGGCCTCCCCGTGCGCCTGATCCAGCCAATCACCGCACGTCTCCCCACCGCCCGCCTCTCACGCGGCGAACCAACCAATCACTAAACGCCACCCGCCAGCTACTTCCTCCTCTCTTGAGCTGAACCAACCAATCACCGCGCGTCTCCCCTCGGCAACTCCTGCCTTCTTTGCCCCTATGCAGCCAATCACCGTGCACCGCCCCCGCCCCCGCATGTATTCAACGTGCCCTCACAAAACTAACCAATCACCGGGTGTCTCCCCTCAGCAACTCCCGCCCTCCCTGCGCCGCTCCAGCCAATCCCAGCCGAGCTGGAATCAGCGCCCCCGGACCCCGGGGCCGGGCATGGAGCGGGCGCCCCCTCCCCCCCGCCCCGCCCCCCGGGACCCCCTCAGGGACCCCCGGGAGCCGCCCCGGGCTCGGGCGGGTCCTGCGGGAGGCGCTGGGAGAGGACGGGGGGCTCCGGGAGCTGCTGAGGAGGCGCAGGGACAGGTGAGGGGTCCTGGAGGGGTCGTGAGGGGAATTTGGGGAGGGGTCTTGAGGAGGTTTGGGGGGAATTTTTGGAGTGTCTGGGGGGAACTTGAGGGGGTTTTAGTCTCTCGCTAACTCAGAGGTTTTTATTATGATAACTGTATTGGAAATTGCGAGGGTGGGGATACAGATACAATAAGGAATAGATGTAACAGGTAGTCCATGCTCTCAGCAGTAAGCGAGACCCATTGTCTTCTTGGTCCGGCGGTCACAACCTGCAGGCAAACATCTCGCTTTAGTCAGCTTGCCTCCCCCACACACCTGCCCCGGGCTGGGGGTTTCAGTGCCAGTCCTTGGAAGGAGCAGAGGGGCCTTTTCACATGGGGGTTCCATGTCTCAGTCCTTGATGGAGAGGCTCCTTCCATCTCAGTCTGTCTGTCCCGGTGGTTGTAAAACAGGTGAGGGTCTTCTGTGGGGGGACCACCTGAAACTCAGGAGAAGTCCAGCCAGGCCGAGAGGTGGGACAGCTCCCAAGGCTGTTGTTGCACAAAGGGCACGGTGCTCCCTTCTTTTTCTCTTTGGGCTCAGTGTAGCACACAGCAAACAACACCTGTGAGAACAATGGCTTGGCACTGTGCTCTCAGGTCTCGGGGCCATTGGTGTGTGTAACTTTGTCCTACAAAGCCAGAGATTTTCGGGGTGGGGTCTTCTCTTCATCAGTCCCCAAATGAAGATCATGAGGCAGATGAGGGAAAATTCAGATGGGCTCTCGCAAGGACCAATTTCAAGTCTTTATTGTTTCTGTTGAGTATGGTCCATTTGCTTGCCTCAGCTGGAGGTTGTACTTGTGAAAAACGCGAATCACTTGGTTTTAGAATTTTACAAGTTTAATAGTAATAAAATTTTTATAAAAATAGTAATATAATTAGAGTAATAAAAATTTGAATAACTGAGATTTAGGATGATACAAGGCAATAATAAGAAAGAGTTACTGACACTCTGGGTATCTTTTTCTGGGCAAACTAAGCCCAAACAAGTACACACATGTAAAGAGGTTAACCCTTAAAAGCAATAGCCAATTGCATATTAATACATCTCATACATGATGCATAAATTCTATTCAAACAAAGGATTCTGTCTGGTCAGTGTCAACTTCTTCCTTTGAATGCTAATGGAGTCTTTTGAGCTGAGCAAGGCGGAAAAAAGTTTCTTCTGATAATGGAGCAATGAATTCTTTTTTCTGAAAGATTTATCTGCCCTATGGCTGCCTTCTGGTGTGAATACCTCATTCCTTTCTTTAAAAAATATCCTACTGTTGAAGATTGCAATGCAAGATGTTTTCAATTGCCATCTGTATAGCAGATTACCTTTGTCAAGTGGGCAGTTTGCCTTATCTCTCTTTTTGAGTGACCACATTCACCTCCCTTGAGAGGGGACATCTGCTGATAACAGACTATTGAATGTCACTGCATGACTGATAAGAACTGAAATATCTCATTGTGAGATGCTCCGCCCAGAGGGAGGAGCCAAGCATTGCTACCCAGATATAATCCAGAGGTTTTTGAGACACCAGCACAGCTTTCTCCACTGGATTCCACAGAAGAAGAGCAGCTGCCTCTTCTTCCACTGGATCTTCAGAGGAAGAACACATCCTTCGCTGCAGGACCCCCTTGCTCCAACAGACCCACCCCTGACCCTGCAGGAGGACTGCAGCCACATTTCCAATTGTACTGCCACCAACACCCCACAGGGTGTCAGGTTGGCTTCTGACTCTGTCAGTGTTGTTCTAGTGTACTGCATTGTTTATTTTATTCTCTTTTTTTTTCTTTTCCCTATTAAAGAACTGTTATTTCCTGCTCCAATATTTTTGCCTGAGAGCCTCTTAGTTTAAAATTTATAGCAATCAGGAGAGGTGGGAGGGTTTACATTGTCCATTTCAGGGGAGGCTCCTGCCTTCCTTAGCAGACTCCTGTCTTTCCAAACCCAGACACTTGGTATTCATCAGAAGGCAGAGGCTGTTGTCCTGTCCTGGAATGATTTTTGCTCGGAAGTGATTATCTGCAGCACAAAACCACCATCCACTATTGACTTTCACAGGACAATGACATTCTTACAGAGATACTGTCAAGTTACCTTGTGTGCTTCTGGCTGCTTTTCTTGCTCTCTGGATAAAAACATCAGCCCAGCGTCTGATGGCCAATGCTGCGGGTGCTGCCCGTCTGGCTGTGGCCAGCAGCTCGTGCCCAAACACAAGCGGGTGCCTTCTGGGCAAGGGGATGGACTGGCACGAGCAGCCATTTTCCCTGGTGTCACGGTTTGATGCTGGCACAATGCCAGTGCCCCCATGAAAATACATTCTCCCTGGTGTCTGCTGTGAGATGTGACCAGGAACAGAGTGAAGCAGGCTCCAGCTTCGGAATACAAAGAAAAAAACTTTATTAATTTACAATATATAAAAGAAACACACAGAAAGAATGAAAACATTCCAGACATTCCTCCTCCCCTCAACCAAATTCCCAATACATCCCAGTAAGGCAAAACCTTGGACTCACAATTCAGTTGCCACCCCTCAGGTCACCAACTATCAGTCCATCACCACCCCTCAGATAATCAACTCTCAGTTCATCAAGGAGAGAGGAGTCCCTCTTGTGCCACAGGCTTCCCCAGGAAACACAGTTGAGACCTCTTGTGTTTCCATGTCACACGTGGCACTGCCCGGAGATCATTTCCCATGGTGACATCTTCCTTCCATGCCCAGTGCTCTCACCACTGCATACGGACCAGAGCTGCTTCTGGGATTCCCCTTTTAAGGATGCTTTGCCCAGTTCCAAAAATGATCACAGTCTCTCACTTTTGGGACACCTGTTCCTCCCAAATTCATCCCCTGGGGCCGAGGGGTCTCAAGAACAAAGATCTTCTTCCTCACTGAAGGCAGAGGGCACCACCACCCTCCTCATCCATCTCTGTTCATGCCACTCCTTCACATCACATCACTGCACTCTCTTGGCTCCGAGCCATTGCCTCCCCCTAAATGCAGTCTCTGTGTCACAGGAAAAATGGTTCTGTCCATGGCTACGCAAGAAAAGTCCAGCCAAAGGCCAATCCATCATTTCCTCCCTCCTAAGATTCTTCTCAACTTCTCTTGTGGCCCATCTCCTCGTATCTCATCTCTATCTCTCTTCTCATTCAACTCCAGGAGGATCAGCATTTGTAAGGTTTCCATCATCCAAGAAAAGGGTTAAAATCTCGGGCTCTGCCTGCCCAGAACTCCCACGCTGGCCCTGCCGGGCACCTTCTCTCTGCACCCCTTCTCCTTCTCGGCTGTGCTGCCAGCACAAGATGGCAAATTTCAAGGTGGCACAGGCACAGACACCGGCTCTCTCTCGCTGTGGCCGCTGCCCGATGCCTCTCAGTGCTCCTGCACCCTTCCATCCTGCAGGGGCCTTCACCTCCCTTCTCTGTCCAAGGCCCTGCTCCCCTCACCCGGCCGCATGGCTTCCC